>NW_026898358.1:0-500464 GCF_033153095.1 Gastrolobium bilobum | reverse complement strand
TACTGACCAAACCAGAGCCCGGAGAAACGCTGATCTTGTACTTATCAGTGGGGGAAGAGGCCATCAGTGCCGCCTTGGTACGGGAGACAGACAAATCATAACAGCCGATCTACTTTGTACGTCGAACCTTGCAAGGACCCGAGCTTCGTTACCAGAAGCTCGAAAAAGTCGCATTCGCCTTACTTACCACAGCAAGGAGGCTCCGACCTTACTTTCAGAGTCACCGAGTCATTGTACGAACAAATCAGCCCATCAGGCAAGTACTTCACAAGCCGGACCTAGCGGGAAGAATGATCAATTGGGCCGTCGAGCTCTCTGAGTTCGACATATCATGAGCCCAGGCACGTCCAACTCCAAAGGAAGCGGAGTCGGGGTAATCATTGAGACCCCGGAAGGAGTGTCCATCGAGCATTCACTTCACCTGGCCTTCCCGACTTCTAATAACCAGGCTGAATACGAGGCATTTATTGCCGGAATCATACAAGCAAGAGAGCATGGAGCCAGAAAAATCAAAATAATGAGTGATTCGCAGCTGATTACCTCACAAGTTGAGGGAAAATATCAAGCCAAGGGTCCTCTCATGATGAAGTATCTCCACCAGGTCAGGGAACTGCTAGCCGATTTTGACGAGGTGATAATTCAATACATACCTCGGAACGAAAACAATCGGGCCGACATCTTATCCAAACTTGCCAGCTCAAAGGGCCCAGGAAATCATCGCACCGTGATACAGCAGAGCATTTTGGAGCCGACGTGTGTGATAGTGATTACCGAGACTGAGGATTGGAGAGGACCCATAGTGGCCTACCTGGAAAAAGGAATCCAGCCAGACGAAACGCAAGAGGCCAGAAAACTCGTGAGGAATGCGGCCTGCTTCACCATAATAGAAGGGCAACTCTACAAGAAGGGTTTTTACACGCCCATGCTGAAGTGCCTAGGCAGGAGCGAGGTCGAATACGTGCTGGCCGAGATTCACGAGGGCATAAACGGGCATCACATGGGAGGAAAAGCCCTGGCCAGAAAGGCACTGAGGGCAGGATACTATTGGCCAACTATGGAGGCAGACGCGAAGGAGCACGTCAAAAAGTGCGAACAATGTCAGAAGCACGCGCTGATCCTCCGTGCTCCCCCAGAAGAGCTGCAAAGTATCACGGCTCCGTGGCCGTTCTTCAAATGGGGGATGGATTTACTAGGACCCTTCACTGCAGCGGAGGGTCAACTCAAGTGGCTGATAGTAGCTGTCGACTACTTCACCAAGTGGATCGAGGCCGAACCCCTCACCACCATTACCTCGGCAAGGATACGGAGATTCTTTCAGAGAAACCTAATAAGCCGATTTGGGCTTCCTGCCGAGATAATAACAGACAACGGAACGCAGTTTGCTGACAAAAAGTTCCAAGAGTTGATGACCGACCTCAAAATCACACACCGGTTTGCATCAGTCGAACACCCTCAAACTAATGGACAGGCCGAGTCTACCAACAAGGTGATCATCAATGGGCTGAAGAAGAGGCTTTTTCAGGCCAAAGGCAATTGGGTTCAGCAGCTACACCTCGTCCTATGGGGTTACAGGACGAGTGTCCAGTCTGCTACGGAAGAAACCCCCTTCAAGCTAACATATGGGTGCGAGGCTATGATCCCGGTGGAAATCGGCGAGCCATCCTGGAGGACGAACCAGAGGCTGCAAGGAACCGAAAGCCAAAACAAGGAAGCACTCCTTGTAGAACTCGACCTGCTGGACGAGTGCAGGGAGAACGCCAGATACAAAAACATGATGGCCAAGCGTTTGATAACGGCCAGGTTCAACAAAAAGGTCAGACCTCGGTCGTTTCAGGGTGGCGACTTGGTACTGCGTAGAGCCGACATAGGCAACAAGAATGCGAAAGATGGAAAGCTTGCCGCAAACTGGGAAGGCCCCTATAGGATCAAGAATGATCTAGGAAAGGGAGCCTACACCTTGGAAACTATCTCCAAAAAACCAGTAAAAAGGACTTGGAACGCGGATAAGTTGAAGATCTACTACAGCTAGGTTCTAGGCCCGACGCTCGAAGTAGAAAACGAGCTGTCAGGCTCGATTGACAGTTAAAGTTATTTCTACACCAATAAGACGAGTTATTAAGCTCAGTCGGTAGATAGATTTATTTTCAGGCAAATAAAATGAGCTCTTAAGCTCAGCCCTTGTACAAAAGATTTCATTGAAATGCAAGTAAAGCAGTTAATTAATTTCTGTCGTATATGCATATTGACTTCTGATTAGGAAATTGAAGCCTCAGGAGCTTCCTGACCGAAAGGGAATAAAGTTTTGTTGACGAACAAAAAGTAACCTATAATCGGCTAATGAAAAACCTCGACAAAATATAAGTCGATTGTGACGAGATCGAAATAAGCACTTCAAGCGTGAATAAAAAAGAAGCAACGATCTCGGCAAAATGAAATTAGCGACATACAATTTAAAAAGCCGGACTAAAGCGGCAATCATGTTCTGACAAAATAAAAAAGGAGCTCAAAGGCTCCGTAATCAAAACAACACAATAAGGTCGGCATTCCAACCCCTTCATTCTTCTGCAGGAGGTGAAGTGGCGCGAAATTCGGTTCCGACCTCTCCTTCATCAGCGGACTCGGCATCTGGGGTTCCAGGGACTATAATGCCGTCCTTCACCTCGTAGGATACGTCCATGCCATCCACCACCATGCCAGGGTTCAGAATTTGAGCCTGAGCAATAGCGTTGTCGAAGGCTTGAATAGCGGCTCTTGCAACCACAGCTTTTGCCTCTTCAAAATCGGCCTGCAAGTCAGCAAGGCGAGCATCCTTCTCCGCCATAGACCTCGAGAAGGACTCTTTCTCGGCACGCAAGTCATTGGCCTCGGCGGTAACCACCTCCAAGTCCTTCGAAGTCTTATCCAGGGCCAAGGACAGCTCTTGAATTCTGCCCTCCAAGGTCGACTTAGATTTGCTCAACTCCTCTACCTTGACGGAAAGAGATGAGTTAGAAGCATTAGACAAATCGAGGCTCTGATTAAGATCCTGAAAGGTCTGGAGCAGTGAGATCGTTTTCAAAGAATCTTCTTCCATTCGCGCTAACATGGCCCTCACAGTGGTGGTCAAGCCCGAACTCCCAATGAGCCCGGAAGGAGGCTTGAGTACGGCCCTAAGGCGGTCCGAAACCCCCGTTCTCCATAATTCCCCAGGCTCGAGGCTGACCAAATTCCCTGGGAGAGCAGAGGGGGGAACTGAGAGCGGCGACGAAACAGGAGTCGAAGCATCAACCATGGTCACCCCGGCGTCGACCGAGCTGCCGCCGAGTATGGAATCTATCCGCCTCTTCTTCGGAACTCCAGACTCAAGAGCGGCCGACTCTTTTGACTTTCCCTTTCCAATTTTCTTAGGCAAAAACTTTTTGTATTCGGCAGAGGTCATGCTGACTGCAAAGGAAAGAAGAAAAGTCAAAATGCAGATTATCAATTTGAAAGGCAAGATGAACTACAACAAAAGATAAAAAATAAAATGAGCTACATACCGAGCTCAAAATGGCATCCTCCCCAAACTTATCTACAACCCGACTTAAGTCAAAAACTCCGAACTCGTCGGTATATTCAATAAGAACTCGGACCGCTAGACGTTCCGAGCTGGAAAGGGCAGTTAAGGGAGTGTCGTAGTCCTTTGGACGCCTTTGATAATGTCTCGGCGTCCAGTATAGTTCAAACCGAGATAAAATGCCGCCATCGTCGAGCCACTCCTCGGCAAACAAGGGAAGAGACTCAGAACGGGATACCACCTTAAAATAGGCGTCCTTGAAACCCTTAAAAGATTGGGAGTAAGGAATAAAAATCCCTCTGCCAGGGCTACCTCGTAGGGTAACCCATCCCTTCTTGGCCTTGGACTCGGCGCCAGTACGGAAGGTATATACATCAAAGAAGAAGAGGAAAAGAGCAACGGTGCAGGGGAGGCACAAGTATGCACACACTTGCTCAAAACCCCGTACGAAAGCCCATGAATTTGGATGGAGTTGTGAGGGTGCAACCCTAAGACGCCGAAGAACTGACATTTGAAAGTCGGTAAAAGGAAGCCGGATACCTAGTTTGGTAACAAGATCTCGGTAAAAGTAGAAGAAATGAGGCTCATCTAGTATAGGACCTGAAAATACAGGAAAGTCGCCAGGCGGAAGAAGATCAACCCCGTTGGGATTTCCCACAGGGAGTTGGGCCACCTCCGAAGGAGACATTGTGGACCGTCTTTGGAGAACTTCAAGAAGGACCCAATCTTGAGCGTCCGAACCGTCCATGACGATATTCCTGGAATATGAAGGACAAAGATCAGTACACATGCCAACCGATTTCGACCTGGGACTACCAGCCTCGGAACAAGGCGAAGACGAACTCCAAGAGGGAGGAACAGAGCTACCCGAACTACTGACAAGGTCGATAAATGAAACCCGACTTGTTGCAGAGTCCTTTAAGGAGGAAGGGGTGACTGACTTAGGAATTCCAATCTCAGACGAAGAGAGGCTGGATGAGCTAGCGCTCAAGTCAAGAGGAGGAATCCGATCCAGAACGGACCTCGTACCAGAAGCCATCCCAGAAGATGGCAGAATAATGGACAGCGGAACTGGTTCAGGAAGGGAGCTCAGTCTAGGAGCTGAGGGATTCATTGGGGAAGGATTGCTCATGCCAAAGTCAAGCCGTGACTGACGACCCCCTCTAGTTCGGCTTGTTCCCCTCCTACCTCGGCCTCCGCGAGAACCACGAAGGCCCCTACGAGGACCACGGAGAAGCTGTTGAAGCTTTTCCTCCTCGGTGTATTCTCTACCGAAGAACCAGTACTGGACAGAGCGAGGCAAATGGCTCACCGCCTCCTCCTCCCCCACGCCACCTGGCTGGGATGCTGGACCAGAGGAAGAACTAGGGGCACTCATTATGAACCCTCAACACTTTAAAGAGGAAAGTACAAACCCAATCCAAAAAAAGAGCAACGGGGAAAAGCGAAATAAACAGAAAGGTACCTGAACTTGGGAGCAAAGATGGTGAGAACTAGACTCAATGAACAGAAACCTTCACTGGATGCAAGGGGAGCTCCACGAGAATTTGCCACATGAATAACTGTAAAGTCTGGAACCCGTTGAGAAAATGGTATTTAAAGGGGCGACGAGTGACTTGGGCGCGAAGGCGAAGGGTTTTCTCTTCAAACGGTTAAGTGAGGAAGGGGGCAAAATTGGGAATTCACCCTGGGAGCATTAAAAGCACCTCATCATAACCTGAGCAAAATTGAAGCAGTACGCACTGCACGAAGCACGAACTACCAATGGGCGCGAAACACGTGGACTGCCATAACCGTCACAGCAGACACGATGCGAAGGGTCAAATGCGAAGGGTCAGGATAAGGTCCAGACCCAAGTTCCGGGGTCAGGTATCGCCCGGGTATCACCTTCCGATACGACGACTCGACCAGCGTGACGAAAGACAGCCGCAAAGAATTCGGGCAATATCCGACATAGTCAACTTCGACTTCAAGTGCAAACGTCAGGGAAGTATAGTGAGCGAGATCTTGACGACTTGAACAAACTACAAGTGTCGACTCCAAAGTCTCAGAGATTCAAATTTGAAGAGTAAACTCCGATCGACCGAGCCTAAGACGACAACCTGTAATCTCGGCATCACGGATCCCGGAATGCCGAGCTGGGGGGGCAACTGTTATGGATATGAATATCATATCCCAACTACCTAGTAAAATATCCAGAGGGATATTGAATCAGTTACATCTCAACAACCTCAAACAATTAAAAGGATATGAGATAAGGATCACACCCCAACAGAAAGAGGGAATCCAGCTACAATGGGGGGATTTCAGAGGCACAATCCTGGGAAGGTAATCCTATAAATAAGAGCCTAAGAACCCCAGGTAACATTTCAGAACTCATTTATTACTTCTGCCCACACTGTGCACACACCCACCCCTTGGCTATAAGCCTATTGCTTGTGCGCAGTGATTGGGACCTCGGCTGTAAGCCTAGTATACACTTGATATACACTATCTCTGAGCGCATACCTTACGGTATAGCAATACGGTCTATCCAGGACTGAACAGGATACGATATACATTTTGCTTACCATAATTCTGCCAGTCACAATTGGTTAAATTACCATATCATTCCAAAATAGATATTGTACAATTAATTAATGCTTTAGAGAATACTTACATGGCCTGGAGGGATGTGCTTGCCACTTAGAAGATCCAATAACACAGTCCCAAAGCTGAAGATAACACTTTCTGGAGTCACCCTCCCTACAAAAATACAAATATAGTAGCTGTAACCAGAAGTTGTAAAACAACCATCATATACAAGGAAGCGCACTAGGGATTCCCTTTTCAAATATCTTTATCGTATCCAGCATCACAGTGATTTGTTGGAGACTTACAGCTTCAGACAACAAGAACTCTACCTTGGTAACTCAACTTTATAGACTTTCAGTTCAAGTAAATAAATGAGATTTCTAATTAAATTCTGACACAGAAAATGACTAAATAATTTAGGGGGGAATAATGAGGAAAGAACAAAATACGAAACCATTTCTCAGATACTCAGGAGGCGTATAAGCAAGATTTGTGCTATAACTTTTCCCGTCCCTGCTGTTCTTGATCAAACCAAAACATGAAAGCCGCGGATCACCATTCTGCAAAAACATCAAGAACCAATCGATTTTTGTTTCACAAATATACATGTAAAAAAGTAGGACAAAAAGGGTTGTCTTAAATACCTCATCAAATAGAACTCTGTAAGCATTCAAGTCATGGTACAACGGATAACCTTTGTTGCTACAATAATCTAATGCTTCGGTGATGGATAGGGCAACTCTTAACCGCATGTTCCACTCAATTGTCTGATTTTCCCCTGTCACAGGTGAGGCAAAAAGCTATATTATACATAATGCAGGGTTGACCCAAGTGATACACAGTTGCTGTTTCAATGGATTAATGCAAAAAAAAAAAAAAACAGCAAAATAAATAAATAAATAAACAAAAACAGAAGAAGATTATGTTTCAGTTCGACAAATAACATTTCCTAAGCCAAAGCTACAGAGCAAGATAATTTTATCATATGCAAATGAACTCAAAATGATAAGCAAAGATATTTGCTCATAAATAAAGCAGCTTCAACATAGAAATCTGTGGACTATGGTTTCGACATCTAAAATCTAAATTGTAAAGAAACAGATGCTTTGTGCACTAGTGTGAGCAACTCAATTAAAGAGGAATAAAACGGTTAAATAGAACATCTAAATGGTTAACGAAAAATGCATCCTTGGTCATACATCTACATCTATATGGGTAAAAAGTACCCGCACAAGTAATATCAACTAGTTTTAGTCAAATACTTTATGTATCAGAACCAAAAAGATAAATTCCAGAAATAGGCATGTTCTTCATGCCACAATTATTGTTCCAACTAAAATCTGGTTCCGAATACCCTTCACCACGAACATATAAGGAACAACATGTTTAAGTCAAAGAGAAGACTACGTATTAGTTCAAACACTGAAAGTAGCAAAGAAGATAGAAAATGCAGCAGCAAACAGAAAGTACTAGTAATTAGAAGACAAAGAAGAAAGACATACAGTGGAAAAGATGTTTGGCGAGAGTGTCATTGGGCATGTAATCTGCAACAAGGAGCCTCTCATCCCCATCACAGCAATAACCAATCAAATTGACAAGCCTCTGGTGTCTTAATTGCCCAACACCCCAAGCTTCATCCTGTGAAAAAGCAAAGCAAAAAAGGTAAATCCAAACAAAACAAAACCATTGAAGCCAAAGGAATCAGATAGAACTGCAAGAACCCGTACAGCGAATTGCTTGGGATCAGGCCATGCCAATTTAGAAAAGCTCTTAACGGCAATCCAGCGACGGTTATGGTTCTGGAGGCGACCTTTGAAGACTATATTGGGGGCTTTCTCACCGCTCTCCGAGATGATGAGGTCGGAAGCGAAACCGTTGGTGGCGGCTTTGAGGTCTGCCAATGAGAACTCGGAGAACGCCGGGACGTCGCCACCGGCATTATTATCAGCGCCGTTGGAGGAAGAGGCAAAGTTGTGGTGATAATGAGAGTCGTTGTGTTGAGGATTGGAATGTTTGGGAAAATGAGATTGGCAACAGCCCATTACTGTGTGAGTGTGAGGCCAACCCCGCTAACTCTTAGTGTGAAGCAGAAGCATACACCATAGAGATAGAAGAGAAGAGTGACGAAGAAAAAAACAACAGGAATAGGCAAATGGGCCTCAAACACAACACACTCGTGTGTTTGTGAATGCTGGAGAGAGAGAGAGAGAGAGAGGTTTTTTTATGAAAAGTGGCGCAGCTTTCTTTTCTACTTCATTGAATTCTTCACTCTCTCTCTCTATCTCTCACTGGCTCGCTCGCTCGTTCTCTCTCTGTCTGCACTGACAAAACCTCCCTGTTGCTCTCTCTCTCTCTCTTCTCTCTTACGCGATTTGTCCGTTACAAACGCCAAGGGGTATTTTTGTCTCTCTAAAATGGCAAAGTGCATCTCTTGATTTTTCCTCTGATGCGTTAAGACTGTGCGTTACCCGTATATAAAATATTTTAAATTTAACTTGAATTATTTAAGTTAAATTATAAATTTTTAAAAAAATGTAAGTTCTTGTTTGACCTATTAAATTTATGGAATTTTAAATATATATCAGGCTTTTTGATTTTTTTACTCTTCATTTATTAATTAATAACTATTTTACCCCTTATCAAAATTATATCTGCTCCTCTTTAATCGATTAACTTGAATATTTAATTGATTAAAGAGGGGCAGATTGATAGATAATTTTGAATAAGGAGCAAAATGGTGATTAATTAATTAATGAAGAGCAAAAGGGTCAAAAAAAAACTTATATATAAGATTATATAAATTATAATTTATGGTTACTTTATTTTTTTTATAGGTTGAAGTTGATTTAGCCAAAATCTAAAATTGACAACTTAATTGAGTAGATAGAAATAAAAAATAAAATATTGACAAAGATGCAAAAAGTTTAAACATAATTTAACTCAACAAAATGAAAAATATTAGAGCCATATAATTCCTTAGCCATATGTAAAACGGGTTCGGCCGACAGGTGGATTCGTCTCGCCTTGCCGGTCAAAGGGACATGGTGGGTTATGTTTTACAATTCACCTAACTCGCATCGCCTAATTCATTTTGGGAAAGGATATTGTAACAACCAAGTTGTGTTACTACCAATGTTACTACCAATCAATTTCACCGTTAGATCGATTATGTTGATTCAACGGTTATATTTATTTCCATATTTGTATGGTCATGATTTCCCAAATTTAATATTTTATATTTATTTTCACCTTTGTATGGTTACGATTTCGCATATTTAATGCTTTCACTTTAAATATGGGGAATCATAACCATACAAATATGGAAATAAATATAACCGTTGGATCAACATAATCGATCTAACGGTGAGATCGATTGGTAGTAACACAACTTGATTGTTATAATATCCTTCCTCATTCATTTTTTCCTTTTTCTTTTTTAATTTTACTTTGCACATTTCAAAAACGGGATAGGACAAATTGGTTCATTTTTTGACAGGAAGGGCGGGGGAGTTGCCAACTTTGTCAGCTTTTGATTTAGAAAGAAAAATAGAGAGAGAAAAAAGATAAAGGAAAAATTAGAAAAGATAAAAAGATATTATTTTACTAAAAAATATCAATTACCTCGTAGGCTCAGAGATCATGTCTTTTGAAATATGTCACTGACTCATTGGTCTAATTTTTAAAGAAGTCTTTTAATGAGTCTAAATATGTATTGCTTTAGAAAAAGATTAGACCGAAGATAAATTAGCCCATGAGAATTTTTCTGACTCGTTTATACTCCTAATTATATGGATGATGATGATACAACAATTAGATTAATTTTGGATATAGATAAAAACTAAATTAATTTAATTTAATTGAGTTCATATTAAAATTAGATTTGGACAATATGACCGGTTGATATTGTATTAGATAATTTTATTAAAATAATATTATTTTGTATTTTAAAAAGAAAATATTTATAATAATTGAGTTTATTCAAATTTAATCTAAATTAAAAAAAATACGATACTAAACCAATCTATATAAAGTTAGTTCATGATTGTTTATAAAAAAAAAAGGTTAGTTCAAGATTAACAAAAAATCAAGGGTACAACCCAACACAAATCCATAATTGTTTAGTCAACGAGTCCTAATTTACTTTGAACTGGGTAGCACCAAAATTTAATAAAAAAAAATAAAGTTAAGATCGTCAAAACATTAGTTAATACTTTTTAGAGTAAACACCATTTTTAGTCCCTCACAATTTCCACGAAAGCCTGTTCAGTCCCTAGCAATAAAAAATGGACAAATTGGTTCCTGAAATAACAAAAAAGGGGCCACGTTCGTCCTTCTGTCAACTCCACCGAGACGGCCCAACTAACGGTGCCCATGTGGCACGTTAGTGTGATGACGCGGTTGGGACGTTGGACAGCGTGGATGAGCAAACGACGACGTTTTATTGCAAATGGGTTGCAACTTGTGAAATTGAGAGGACGACGTTGTTTCTTGTTCTGGTCATGAACCCTAAATATGAAAATACCCAAAATTCCTTCAATCGAACCCTAAATAGACAAAAATTGCCCAAATCGAAGAGCAAAACCTTAAACTGCAATACGCCACCAAAATCTTTGGACGTTGATGATTGAAACTCGACGACAGTAGAGGACATCAACCGTATTTGCTGGGAGTGGGAGAAGATGAGTGTTTCTTCTGGCATGTGGGGATTTAGTGGGAGTACTTCAATGGGGGGAAGAACAATGACAAGGACCGCCGGTCGTAGGTGCAAACGTGGGAGACAAAGTATTGTCTATACCTCCAAAACTGAGAGGAACCCAAACATGACTTTCCTTGGGTGTCCTAATTTCAAGGTATCAATGTGTAATTTGCCCCTTTGTTGAGTTGGAACAGTTGCTAACCGTGGGTTTTTTTTTTTGCAGGAGAAGAAGCCCTTTTGTGATTTTTTTAGATGGGTAGATGACGTCTGTAATGAAACCATGGAGCTGGAAGAAGCAAGAATTCACAATGTGGAGTTGGATGTTGCAGAAATTAATTTCAAGTTGAGGTATGTGGACATGATGATGAGAGAGCAAAATGTGAAGATTACTGAGCAAGGAATGAAGCTTAATGAGCAGGAAAGAAAACTGAATGATCTATACCTGAAGATGGTGGAGGAGTTAGATAGGATGGACAAACAAATTAGAAATGTTGGTAGGAGAACTAGGGTGTTAGGTGCTATTTGTGTAGGTGTGTTCATCATGTGTATGTTTTTTGTTAGTGTGGTAATAGTCAAAAGAAGTTACCCCAATGTATTTTTCCTTCAACGATGTGTAATGAGTATTCCTTCCTGTTGTTATACAAATTCTGTGTTGGTTCGAATCTGTTTGTGTGTAGTATCATATGGCCTATTATAAAAAAGCCTTGAATGTATTCCTCCATATATTACGGCATCATATATTTATGTATCAACAACTGCAGTACTGGATGCTAAGTTTGTGTTAGTATGGTATATTGCATAGTTAGGCATGGATTGAAGGCCAAAAATTTGTTACATTGTATCACAAACCATCCATGTACAGATATAGATGCATAAATCATGAAATTGCTGATACAGAAGTTGCATACTGTTATGCACATTTGGTACTCATGCCAAAACATGAGGGCCATTTAGGTCCCTGGAAAAAGTATTCGAGGGCCGTTTTGGTTCCTGACAATGAGTGTCGGGGTCCTAATTGGTCCCTGCAACCAGAAAATTGGGCATGATCTGCGTAATGGAAAAAGGTTTTGCCAGTAACACAGCACAAACCTGCAATGCTAAATGACCACCAACCAATGGAATGCACATTTCTATTTTGGCATGACATAGTACCTAAGCACACATTTTATCCACAAATGTATACACAGACATTTTGTAGCAAAAACAAGTCATTACAGTCAACACTCGAGGACCATATTGGTCCCTTACAAAATGCACGGGGCCCTTATTAGTCTCTGACCAGAGCAAAATAGCACCTACATCATTGAAGAATACAAGTGCAGTCCAACATTGTAGAGAAAGAAAGGTACAGAACAGATAAATCATACATGTCTACGAACAACAACAAGCTAACTCAGTTAAAAAACTTAAAATGGACATCAAATAGGACATTCATCAACCCTGCCACATAACAGCTGCAACATTCATCAACCTGTGCATTACATCATATAGGAAACTTGGCTGATCACATGATCAGTTAACAAACACATACTTCATAAATATTTTTTTCCAAACACATACTTCAGTGATCACATGATCAGTAGTGCATTACAAATGAAAGTCAACTGACAGGAATCAAAAGTAAGGCCATATAAATACAACATGGCCAGAATTCACAAAAAATTACATTGACTATATAAGGCCTCCAAAAACATAATGGCCACAATTTACACAAAAAATCACATTATATGCACTCCTTGTCAGTTGGCTGATGCACTACTCCCATGCTCTTCTACAACAGCAGATCATTTTCTTGAGGAAGGCCTTGGTGGCCTGAAACCAGGTGTTGTCATGAAGTGCAAAAATCTTCTTCGTGTGCCATTGGTTGCTGCATTCATTGTCTCTTCAGTCAACACTGCATTTGCTTGTTCTGGATTTGAAGGAGGTGGGATGTATCCTCTCAGGTTGCCTTCATGTGGCTGAGAACTACCAACTGTTGAAGGGCCTCCTTGACTTAATGAGATTTCATCTACTGAGTTCGAGCCAAACCTCAAAGATTGTGGTCTTGCTTGACTGTTACCTTTTTTGGAAGTTGGTGGTCCCTTACAACTCTTTGCATAGTGTCCAGTCTGACCACATTTAGGACACTTGGCTGCATATGTCCTTTTGACTTTCTTTGTACTGCTCCCTTGGTCTTCAGTTGGGTCCTTCTTCCTATGTTTCTTGGGACGCCCAATTGGCCTTTTCAGTTTTGGAGGAAGAGGTTTGGGTTCATCAGATGAAGGCCAATACTTGTCCGAATTCACTGGGTTTAAAGTGTGTACATAAGTGGCATGCAATGCATCCACTGTAAGCCATTGATGGACATAGTTCTTAGCTGGTTCATTTTTGTGACAAATGGCTGCTATAGCATGCTCACATGGCAGTCCAGTCAACTGCCATGCATTGCATGCACATGTATGTGTTGTTAAATTCACTCCAACTCTATCACCTCTCCTACTGATTTCATACATATCTTGCTGCAGATTTCCAGTCCAAGTTAGTGTCTATGAATTGTTAAGTACCTTTATTTGATCAAGTTTCTTTTGTTGAGCAGGAGCAATTTTACCCCGAACAGTTCCTGAAATCCTCTAATGTGCAGCCATCCTCCTCATAATGTAACACCTCAATTCCTCCAATAGAGTGATTATTGGTTTTGACCTATACCCAACAATCTTGGCATTCTATACCTTTGCCATGTTGTTTGTGATATTATCACATTTGGGCCAGTGGCTGAAATAAGCTTTTACCCAACTTGAGGGATCAATGTTATCCAAGTACTTCCATGCAACCTCATTCATCCCTTTCAACCGTGCCATTGACTTCTGGAACTGTGAGACAGTGGTGCATCTTGAACACTCCCAGACAATGCCTCTTATTGCCTTGTCTTTCCACTGCTTTATGAAGTTCTTCCAGACATGTTACACACAAAAACGATGATGTGCACCAGGCATCACCTCTTGAAGTGCTGGAATCAACCCCTACACACAGACACCAAAAGAACAAAAAAACCAAGGCTAATGGATCACATTCAGTGAAGGAAAAACAGAGTAAACAAATAAAACCATGGCTAATGAAGCAAGTTCAATTGAAATAGGCAAAACAAACCTTCTGTTGGTCAAAAATAAAATTCCACCCAAACACTGAATGAGGGCCAATGTCTTCCTGTAACAGTGTTAAAAATCACTTCCAGTTCTCTTTCGTTTCACTATCAACAACTGCATATCCTATGACATAGAAGCTTTTGTTGGCATCCTCCCCAACTGCACTTAACAATTGACCTCCATAATATCCTTTCAAGAAACATCCATCCAGACCAATTAGGGGCCTGCAGCCAGCTTTGAACCCTCTCTTGCATGCATCAAAACAAATGTACAACTTAGAAAATATGGGTGAGGCTTGTGGATCAGGTTGTGGAATTACTTGCATTTGACATGTAGACCCTGGATTGCTTCTCAATAGCTCTCCTAAGTAGTCTCTCAATTTTGCATATTATTCTTTTTCACACCCTTCTATTTTGGCCTTGGCTATATGAAGTGCCTTGGTCACTTTCTTCAAATGGACATGAACTTTGTACTCCTCTTTCATGTGTTCATATGCTTCAGCCCTTGTCATGTTCGGCTGTGTCATTAGCCTTTTTTCTAATTTATTTGCAACCTACTCCCTACTTGCTCTCTTGTTTCTGAAAAGTCTGCAGCAAGTGTGGATGTCATCAAAAGTTTTGACTTGGAAAGCTGCCATTTTGGTTTTCCAAGCAAGATAAATCATCTAATCACATTCTTCATTACTACACTTCGCTCGGGCCCTGACTTTGTCATTCTTCACCCACTTGAATTGTCTTCCTAGACTAATACTGTAGTCTTTGACAACATTTTTAAAGTCTTGCAAACTCACAAACTTCATCCCCAGCTCTAGGTGTACATGACCAAACACCTCATCCACATTAAACTTTGGATTAACATCCTTTTCATCCTCCTCAGCACCACTTGAAGGAGGCGTGTTCAACTCTTCAGAGTTATACCCATACCCACCCTCCTCAAAAGACATTTGCTTCTCCTCCTCTATCATTGTATCTTCCATCTTCCCCTGCCACATCCTCAACAACCTTTTTTTTCTTCTTGTTTTGCTTTTTTTTCCAGTACCCTTACCTATACACTCTAACTCCTCTTCACTCTCGGTTTCTTCTTCATACCCTGCTGGAGAAGGCTTATATGGCTCATCCTCCACACTATCATCTGAGTCAGTAGAAAACCCATCACCGTTTCCACTATCACCTTCATCACCTGAGGAAATGTGATCAGATCCACTTCCAAATGACTCACGCAGATTATCCTCATCCCCATCACCAGAGGCGGAATCAGGGGGCTAGGGTGGGCCACCGCCCCCCCAAATTTCAAAAAAAAATTATATATATATAAAAAATAAAATTTAAATAATATTATTAAATTATTTGTTTTAAAAATTTTATAATATAAAATTACTCTTCATAACACCATCAATATCATATTACACTCAATCTTTTTTTATTCTTATTTTTATTTCCCAACCCACTTTTCTCTCTCTTAACTTTAACAAACCCTATTTCCCATCTGCAACCCATCGACCCCAAAGGCCAAAGCCATTAAATCTCCTCAGAGGTCTTTTTCTATCTCTATTTTTTTTTTTTTTTATGAAGTTCTCTATCTGTATCTCTATTTCTATTTGATTGTATTGTCTGATTGTCTCGAAAGTCGAAACCCATTTAATTTGAAATTTGCGTTTTTTTATAATTAGTTAATGGCTATGCTTAAGTTAAGAACTTAAGATGCTGAAAGTGAGGGTGGCTATGCTGAACGTTTTTTTTTATAATTAGTTAATGGCTATGCTGAAAGTTAAACGTATGAGTGAGTGTTTTTATTTGAAATCTGCATTTTTTTATAATTAGTTAATGGCTGAGCTGCGTTTTTTTTATTGGGTACTGGTGAGTTCAAGCACTTGTTGTTCTTTTTATTGTTTATTTTATTTTTTTGGGTGGGTATTGGTGAGTCTATTTTATTTTATTGCACGTTTCCTTACTATCAAACAATTGTTCTATTTTATTTTATTTTTTATAGTTTGAAATTTGCTGACTATGATTTTATTTTATATTTAATACATGAAAGATTGTAGGTATTTATTATGGGAAAGAGTGCTACTATTGATGTTTATTTTAAGAGAAAGAATAGTGAGTCTTTGCCCTCTTCTACTCCTAATGTTGCATTGTCAAATATTGAAACTCCTTCTTCAAAGCTTCCTAGAATTGAAAATAAAGAGGTAGTTAAAGTTGATTTTGCTTCACTGGAAAGAGATCCTGCACTACGCCCTCCAATATGGAAATATCCTATAAATCAACAAGATGAAATTCGACGTGCTTATCTTAAACTTGGTCCATTTCAATGCAATCTTCAAAATTATCCTTTTTCTGGGCCAGAGAGGAATCGACGTCATTTTTGCTCTTCTTGGTTTGATTTGTTTCCATCTTGGTTAGAGTATTCTCCAAGTAAAGATGCTGCATTTTGTTTGCCTTGTTATTTATTTAGTAAACCAGGTGGTAGTGGTCGTGTTGGACTTAATACATTTGTTGTTGAGGGATTTAGAAATTGGAAAAAGGTTAATGAAGGAGAAAATTGTGCTTTTCTACGCCATGTTGGGAAAAATGCTATCTCAATGCATAAAAATGTTGTGAGTTCAAGTTGTGATCTTATGAACCAATCTCAACATATTGAGATATTGGTTGAAAAACTTACTACTCAGGAGATTGCAACTAATCGTTTGAGACTACAAGTTTCTATGGACGTGACAAGATGGCTTGCTCTTCAAGGATGTGCTTTTAGAGGTCATGCTGAAAATGAAAACTCACTTAATCAGGGTAATTTTCTTGAGATGATAAAGTTTTTAGCTTCTTATAATCAAGGAGTTGCAGCAGTTGTTTTAGAAAAAGCTCCTCAAAATGCATCATATAGTTCTCCAAAAATTCAAAAGGAAATTCTTCATGTTTTCTCTCAAAAGATAAAGGACACAATACGAGAAGAAATTTCCAATGCCAAGTTTTGTCTTATTGTTGATGAAGCTAGTGATGTATCTAGAAAAGAGTATATGGCTATTGTTTTGCGATTCATAGATAAAGATGGTTTTATACGGGAAAGGTTTTTTGGTCTTGTACATGTGGAAGATACAAGTGCTAAGACTTTGAAACAAGGAATATTCAACACTCTTTGTCACCATAATCTTGACGTTCAAAATATTCGAGGACAAGGCTATGATGGAGCTAGCAATATGCGAGGTGAATGTAATGGATTGCAGGCTTTAATTTGCGCTGAGTGTCCAACTGCTTATTATGTCCATTGTTTCGCTCATCGCCTTCAACTTGCCTTGGTTGCTGCTTCTCATGAGGTAAAACATGTTCATCAATTTTTTGAAAAATTAAACTTCATAATTAATATTGTTACTTCTTCTTGTAAACGTAATGATGAGTTAAGGGCTGCCCAAGCAAGTGAAATTGCAAGAATGATTGCTATTGATGAACTCGAATCAAAAGTTGGTCTTAATCAGATTGGTACTTTACATCGAGCTGGAGCTACTCGTTGGAGTTCTCATTACAATTCAATATGCAGTTTGTTTAAAATGTTTAAAGCCACATGTGAAGTTCTTGATAATATTTCTAATGAAGGAAAGACAACATCACATCGTGGAGATGCAGATAATGCATACTCATCATTGACATCTTTTGATTTTATCATCATATTGCACCTTATGAAAGAAATTATGGGTATTACTGATGTCCTTTGTCAAGCTTTGCAACGAATGTCTCAAGATATTTCAAATGCTTTACATCTGGTTTCAACTACAAAAGAGTTACTTCAGAAATTAAGAGAGACAGGTTGGGAAGCTTTCTTGGTTCATGTTCAAGAATTTTGCATAAAACATGACATTGACATTCCAGATATGAGTGCAAAATATATTGGAAGGCGAGGTCGTGCTCGAAATGAACAAGGTGATTAGTAGAAAAAATTTATAGGGTAAATGTCTTTTGTGCTACAATTGATTATCAATTGAAAGAATTAAATAGCAGGTTCAATGACTATAGAATTACTTGCTTTGAGCATGGCTTTAGATCCAAGAAACAGGTACAAGTTATTTAATAGTGATGATATTTGCAAACTTGTTGATAAATTTTATTCTAGAGATTTCACAGAACAGGAAAAATTGCATTTGAAGATGGAGTGACAACATTTTGAGCTTGACATTCCTAAACATCCAGATTTGATTAATTTATCAACTACATCAGAATTATGTCAAGGGAAAGAAAGAACTGGAAAGTCTATTATTTACCCTCTTATTGATAGAGTGATTAGACTTGTACTCACTCTTCCAGTTTCTACAGCAACTACTGAAAGATCTTTCTCAGCTATGAAGATAATCAAGACCAGGCTTCGAAATAGAATGGAAGACCAATTTCTTGATGATTCTTTAATTACATACATTGAAAAAGAAATTGTTTTGAGTTTTAGCACGGATTCAATTATAGATGAGTTTAACAATATGAAAACACGTAGAGTAAGAGTTAAGTGAAGTGATCTTAATTTCTGTAATAGATTTCTTTCAATTTTTTGCATATTAGGTCTGAATTGTATTTGAAGTACTTTTATTTATGAAGAAGTATTTTTATTTTTCGCCCCCTCTCAATAAAATTCATGGGTCCGCCACTGCCCATCATTGCCTTCCACAGATGCAGGTGCACACAGGGCAGTAAATTGCAAAAAAAAAAAATTACATTTACAAAAAATTCATGCAGTACAGGTACTAACATCAGGGTTCGCAAAGCAATTTCTCTATGCCAATAATCCTATACAAACTGGGACCACAGACTCAACACTACCGTGTAACCATACAAGTCAGTAAATTGCAAAAAAAATTCACCTTTACAAAATATGCATGCACTACAGGGACTAACATCAGGGTCCACAAAGCACTAAAAAATGCCAATAAACTATACAAACCGGGACCACAGACATAAAATGGTATATTGTTTGTAAACCCTAACCATATAAACAGACAATGGACCGCACATGGGGGACCATATCCAACAAAGAATACACAACATGTAGTGAGGGGGGACCACAAATATGGAAGAATTTCTGACAACACGTACCTTAGTGCATGTAAGACAACACCCACACTCGAACTTCCCTTAACCACCAGAGAACTAACCTTTCGACAACCTTCACTGTCCACACTCGATTGTCTTACCAGAAACCACGGTCTTTGACAAACCTCACCGTTCAATGAAGCTTCGGAGGTCAACAATGGGGTTCCAATAATATGCAAAAACTTAAGTGCAATAAAAACGACTCACTACGGTAACTTCCAGTGTTGGTGCTGAGTTTTCTCAACCAAGAAACGACGTCGTGTGGTACTTTGGAAAGCTATGTACCTATTTGGAAGAAAACGTCGTCGTTTGCTCTTCCACGGTGGCAGGCGTCCAAGTCGCGTCATCACACTAACGTGCCACATGGGCACCGTTAGTTGGGCCATCACAGTGGAGTTGACAGAAGGACGAACGTGACCCTTTTTTTTGTTATTTCAGGGACCAATTTGTCCTTTTTTTATTGCCAGGGACTGAAAAGACCTTCGTGGAAATTGCCAGGGACTAAAAAGGATGTTTACTCTACTTTTTAAGATCCAATCCCAATTAACATAAAATTAACCCAAAATATCCTCCTCTAAAGAAATGGAATGGCTGCATTTTTTTCTATAGTCATTGCATATATATATATATATATTTTTTTTTGTAACAGACACACAAAAAATGGGACTAACTCATTTTTAAAAAAAATCAAAATCAAAATCCACCCGCATATCCTATCTTTTCTATGTGTTACTACATAAGTTTTTTTTTCCAGCAACAACATAGCTATATTTCCCTAATAAAATATAGTACATTTTAAATTTTTACGAAGGAAAAAGTGTGTATCATTTTGAAGGACACAAAGTTGTGTCATTTTAAGTGAGAGAAAAAAATAAATCATTGGAGAGAGAATGGATGGAAAAAATTTTAAAGTGAGTTCCACCTTTTTGTGAGAGTGAAATGATCTTTTATGAATGAATGGAAAGGAAGCATCGTCGCTCAATCCTTTTCTTTCCCCTTTTCTTTTTCTTTTTTAGTAAATTTTTTCTCTTCTTTTAATTTCCTTACATTTCACACCTCTAATTACATTGTGATGGTAGTTAAGACAGCATTTCATTTTCGGCTGTCATGCGGAATAGTTAGTCTGGTGTCTGGCTACTCATCCAGAAACAATAATACATAATTTAACATAATCAAAATATAATTATGGTTTCAAATGCTTTATTAGTAAATTAAGTAAACATGTATTTTCTTTGGAGAAAATTTATGAGATTCTGTACACTAATTTAGATTCGGAAAATTTTAAGAGATAACTTCAATCCTACGAGAATCATCGAATTTAAAAAGTTTTAATTTTTGTACTCACCCAAAACATGATCCTCTTGCTTAATTTGTTGGCTAAGTTCTTCATATAAGTAAGCAGTGGTGGCAGTGAACCTTTCCATGGCAACAAAGATCTGTTGCAGACCTGATTGTAGGCTAATAGTATCAACAATATCACCATGATGCACAGCATCCCCTCGTAACAGGGCTTCCTTCTCTTCTCTGGCATCTGGAACCATCTTTCTCTCCCTAGCCTGCACCACTTTGTGCATCTTTTGCTCTTGCTTCTCCAAGATTTTCACTTTTCTCTCTAATTCCTTGTCCAATGTTATTTTTTGCTGATGGTCTAAAATATGCCTTTCCAAGAGCTCATTCACTCTGACCATAAATCCATTTACGGCTTCAATTACATTCTTCTCTGAGAGATTATCCACTGCCCGTGACCATTTGTTACAGATTACGAACACAGGTGGTGCACCAATCTTGCCAGGAGAGAAGGGGGTTGAATCATCTGGTATTTCTTCAGGTTCATACAATAGACATCTTACTAGCCAACCATTCAAGGCTTTCACATGTGACTTCTGAGCGTGAATCCAATCTGAGAAGCTTAAATTCCAGTTTTGCACCTCAGATTTGAGTTTTATTGCTGCATCAAGATGAGAATTGCCAAGCTTTTTGTTTAACGAAGAGGCATCTAAAGTTCTGGCTTCAGCAATTTCTTGATACTGGCGTCTGTAACATTCTTGCATATCTTTCCACATTCCAAAAAACCTTTTCCACAAATGGATAGTCATTAGCAAGTGGAGGGGGAAAAGGGAGAAAAAGAAAAAGAAAATAACAATAGGTTAGATGCCTTTAAGGAAGAAAAAATAGATGTATTAATGTTCATTAGAACCTTCAAAAGAAATTATATGATTAATTAAACTTGAATATTAAGAAGCACAGAGGAGGTTCAATCACTTGGAAATTGGAATATTCGTTATTATTATCTAATTAACTGGTTCAAGTAGTTTGATACAGTAGTTTGATATGCTTCTAATGCAATAATCATCAGGGTGTCATTGAATTTCTTGCTCTTGCTTAATGATCATTCCTACGGATATGATAATCACTTCCTCTTGCTCACTGTCCATGGTTGTTGGCATAGTATAAGCACTCTATGCAGTAGACTAAAAGACAAGATCACAGCATCAAATGTAAAAATACTAAATCATAGCTGTCCTTTTTCAACCTTTTTATAAAAAGGTCAACTATAGCAAATTAAGATTTAAGGTCATGGCTGCACCTGTCAACTACAGAGGTTCAAACAATTTGGAATGGATTTAGTTAAAGAAACTTTAATTATGACTTACATGAGAATAAACCTGTTGATCTGCGGCCATAACTCCTCTTCCCTCAACTTGCTTATCATATTAGATATCTTGTGAACTACTTGGATAGAAATTTTCATTTTTGTAACTAAAATCCCAATGAAAGTTTGAACAGAGTCAACTTTGTCTGCATCGGCACCACTTTTATTCATACGTCTCAACTGCCTACACTTCTTTTGATGAAGTATGCGCAATTTCTCCTCAGCCTGACAAAAAAAACACACATTAGGAATCTTCAACTGTAAAAGATATATATTTTTTATTGGGATAGATTATACTTACAAATTTTTCGTTTATAAACTCAATTAATATATTTACGGAAATACATTTCTAACAAAGTCTAATCCCGGAAATAGATAATTTAGTTTATAAACATAAAGTTTGTAAATATAATTTTTATCTTTTTTATTTTACCAAATTTTAAAAAGACAAACTAACTAACAATTTGTATATTATACCTTCACTTCGTTATACAGCTTCTTCTCCCACATACACAGCTTCTTCAGAGTAGAGCTGAGATTCGAGTAGCTGAGGCCCTTGTCTTTATAAACTCCTTGATACCCAGATCGCATTCTCCGTCCAAGCAATGAGGATTCCATGCATTTAATTGACAGAAGATTTGAGGGAATTGACGGAGTGAACACATGCATCATCTTGCATGAAACTGATCCAAAAAATTTCAATCGTTAATGGAATAAATTTTTTCTAAAA
Organism: Gastrolobium bilobum; assembly: GCF_033153095.1. Taxonomy (NCBI): domain Eukaryota; kingdom Viridiplantae; phylum Streptophyta; class Magnoliopsida; order Fabales; family Fabaceae; genus Gastrolobium; species Gastrolobium bilobum. The sequence continues at coordinate 478,091 of NW_026898358.1, read as the reverse complement.
TTAAAATATGAAAAGACAACACTGTTGATTGGTGAACAGTGGCCAACACACCCGTGCTGTGCTTACCTTGATTGAAGTCAATTTTTCGATGGTAACGGAGTTTCCCAACGTCCAGCATTTCCAAAATTGGGTTTCCCGAATTTGATGCCCTCTCAAATAGAGTCTGAATCTCTTTCACTGCGTCAGACAAACCTTTCGCTGATTTCACTTTCTCAGAGTTGCTATTGCTGCATTCCTCTGACTTCGGTGGCTCTTTCTCTGAAACTGAATTCTTTTCCTTCGAATCAGCCTTTTTATTCTTGGCTTCTCCATTTTCTTCCTCATTCACCTTACTTTCTCCTACAGTAGATTTAGACCCATGTACACCAACACCATCATTTTTCTGAGTGATGATGGCCTTTCCCTTTTCCTTCTCCTCCGTTGCGTCAGTCTTACCACTCGGATTGTACGGCACTTGGTATCTCTCGTACGGCTCAAAGAAGTTAAAGAAATCCCAGGCTGAGCTGTTATGAGGAGGCGGTAACGGCGGCGGCTTCGGCGGAGAAAAGGGAGTGTAAAGAGGCTCCACGTAATTCATGAAAGCCACATTATCAGTAGCTGGTAATGCAGTGTCGTAGTTGAGATAATCATAACGACTTTGAGTGAGCAATTGGAATTCTTTATCTGTGTCCTCGACTTCTGATTCAGAATGCAAAAGGACATGTACATCTGAGTTGGAACTTGAGGAAGAAGAGGAGGGAGAGTGAAGGGGTGGTGATTTCGAGAGGTGGGGTTTGATTTCGTTGGTTTCGCCGGAATCTTCAAATTGATCGAAGAAACAGAGGAGAGCGGGGCCAAGTGTTTTGAGGGATTCCATGTGTGTCACGTGAGCATCAGCGAGGGCGTAGCTTTGGCGGAGTGCTTCGTCGAGGAATTTGCAACGGTCACGGCATAAAGCCACCGCTGGAAGCCGATCAAGTCTTGAGGTGTTGCAACCCATGATTCCAATGAGTCACCGGGGCTATCCTAACCCCTAGGCTACAATAAAACTCTCTCTTTTTTTATGCAAATATTTGATGTGTTGGGATGGGATGGAACCGCGAGAATGATTTATAGCTTTTATGATTTGTGACGTTTCGAAACAATTGAACGACGATTTGGTTATGTGGTGAATATGATTGGGGAAGCTTGAAATACGAGTGTTTATTGGTCGATTTGATTATGCTAATTCAAGGAGAATTATTTTGCTAGGAGTGGACCGCTAGGTGCAACTGTGACGACGATACAGAGGCTGGTAGTAGTGTAGTACCATATAACGTCTCTTTGTTACATTTTTTTGATTTTTTGGCACGTACGGTCCTCAATGTACTGGAAAATTTGCCCCCAAAAAGAGAAAAAGACACAAAATCTTTTAAGTAAATCACTGTAAGGTGCTAACAAAAAAAAAAAAAAATCATTGTAAGGTGCCACTTTGTCGCGCACACTGCTTTTTGTTTTTTTTTTTTCATAATTCACCATGTTACTCATTTTAATTAGGGTTTGAAATTTTTACGTTGCGGAGATAAAATTATTTATATATATATGGGAGAGATTATATTTATAACCTATTTTTCGTTGATTGACAGAAATCAACGGTTAAGATATTAATTGTAAGAGGTTGTAAAGAAAAATAAGTTGTAAGTATAACTTTTCCCTATATATATATATATATATATATATATATATATATATATATGTAGGGTCTAATTTTTTTTTCTTTATTTTTTTCTCACATGGTTCCAGATGGGCTCATATATTTTTATACGTGTTTAGAAAATAAAATTCTCTCTTACAATATTAGATAATTAAAGGATTAATGTTTCTCTTACGACCAAGAGATAACTCCTACACACACATGCTAGTGAAGAATCAGGTGGAGCTATAAAAGAACAAGAGAAAAATTGAGGTTCATCCACTTACATGGGTGTTTATCTCCTACTTTATAAAAAAAAATATTAAACCTTTTAATGATTAAAATTGAAATCACTTTTATGTTATTGTAAAAAGTTAACAAAATTCTTAAATAAGTTTAATTTAAGTTTAGAAATTTTGTTTATGAAGAAATGGTTTTCATATAAAATTTAAAAAGAAATTACTTTATCATAAAAGGTTAAAAAAAAAAATTCCACCACTAAATATACAAGTCATCGCATGCTTGGTTTTACTTATTTTTTACACAAAAAATATTTTTTTGATTTTTCTTAATAAGATATTAATTATATTTTTTTTAATCTACCAAAAAATTATAATTTTTTTAAAATTTTCTTAATACGGTACTAATCATAAATTATTTATAATATAAAATGGATTAATTTAAGTAATCAAAAGTGAAGGTGATGCTTTAAAAAAAATTCTAAATATTTTTATCATCCCCACACTTTCCTTATCTAGTGGTGTGGGGCTTTTTGACCATTGTAATATTTCATTAGTAAAAAATTATCATTTTGTCCACGTTTATAAATTATTTCAAAAATTTAACATTTTTAACAAACATAACACCAATATGCTCCTGTTTGACCGTTGACCATTAAGATACCCGGGTATTCCCCTCCCTACTCGGGTATAGTTCGCGAAATAAATCTGTTTCTTATATATGTTGAATATTTATCCGAGTAAGTAAAGGGGATACCCAGGTAGGGAAGGGGATACTTGGGTACAGACTTTATGTTGACAGAAATAATTAAAAAAGAGAAAGTCACTGTTTAAAGTTTTTTTTTTATAATTTCCTTTTTTTGGGAGCTTATGGATTGGAAATGTAGTGTAAGAGAAAGAATGAATCTATAGAATCAAACAACTTGAACCGAGCTTCGGCTTTTCGAGATGAGGTGTTAGAACGAGTTCTTGGCATGTTGAAATCACGAAAGGATAGAAGCTCGGTTTCATTGGTTTGCAAAGAGTGGTACAATGCTTTCTTTTTCCAATTTCAAAGCTCTTTCCCTTTTGAGTTGTGATGGATTCAGCATTGATGGGTTGGCTGCAATTGCCACTAATTGCAAGTAAGAATTAATTTTCTTTATACTTTATATCCAGTCCAGAAAATACTAGCGACTTTCTCTGTCCTAGAGAAGACTACGTACTTGATGTTGAAATAAAAAATGAAAAACAATAAAATGTAAAGAAAAGAAAATTAATAAAAACGATCAGGGAACAAAGTTTTTAGGATTTTTTTTTTTTTTTTTGGAGTAGACTTAGCAGCCTTTTTTTGTTTTAGTGTTTTCCAGATTACCCGGGTATCCCCTCCCTACCCGGGTAAATAATTCAAGCATTTTTTCAGATTACGAACAATACTGGGGTATCCCCCTCCCTACCCGGGTAAATAATTCAAGCATTTTTTCAGATTACGAACAATACCTGGGTATCCCCTTGACTACCCGGGTAGGGTAAAATTTTCAAATTATACCCGGGTATCCCCTGCATACCCGGATATTTTACGTAAACAGAGGCAGATGGTGATATATTTTGGTTGAAGGATGAATTAGTAATTAATTATTAAATTAAGGCTCCCGTAGTCAAAAAGTCAGTGGTGTGGCTTAACATTTACTACAAAAGTATTTCCAGTGCCTGTTTATTTCAACCAAAAATTACGATTGCTGCATGCAAAATAATTTTATACAGTAACCCTGTGTGTTCGGTAAACCTTTTAGGCTCTAAAAATCAATTCTGCCGTGAGTAAAATTAACACCATTAACACAAAGGTGGCAAAACGGGCAATTCATTTCCTCCCTATCAACCAGCCTAAAAGCTTGTGCTGAATGGAGAAGTAAACGGTATCAAATGAAGATTGAGAGTTGTAACGGGGTCAATGACTAATGTTTATTAAAAGGGTTTTATAATGTTATCAAAAAAAAAAAAAGGTTTTATAATTCTGAAGTTACATCAGAATTGAAATTTTATGTTGTAGAGATAAAAAGCATATGAGATCCATATGTTAGAAAAAAATTATGTGTAGGATCCATGTCAACATGAAAATCAAAGAGTGTGTAGGAAGATTTTAATTCTCATGTTGAATGAAAATTATAAAACCCTTCTTAAAAAACGAAAAAACAGCCGGTCAACCCACCCATTTTAACTTGCATTTATGCAAGATGGACTTAAACAGGGCAATGAGTTGACAATCGAATCCAATCTGTTATATATGACGGGTTAAATGGGTTAACCCAATAATTTTGTTACCTATACTCAGGAGGTAAGTTATCAAATAGTTAACCACGTGAGATTTTTAAATTATTTCCATTATTAGCCTTTGTTAATTAAGTGAAAAATATCCAGAATGTATGCTCGTATCATTATAATGGCATTTGATGTCCAATATGTAAAATAAGAATGGTTTTACACCACAAGATGGGGTTGAATTGCGATTACTTCTTTTGCAACAAACTTAATTTCTCAAGCCCCTTTAACAAGAAAATAATCAAGAATAGAGACTAAACCATTTCTAACCCAAAATCATATTCAGATCAAAGTTACAAACGCAGCAAACAGTGAATCAAAAGCAGAAATTAAAAGAGATAAGGGTTTAGAAGATTAAACACAAACATTTATCCTGGTTTACTCTCAAATCACTAGAGAGTTATGTCTAGACTGATGTAGATTGTCCACTATGCTTAGAACTTCTAATCAACGATGCACGGACATGGACACGGGACACGAGATACGACACGACACGCCGATACGTTAATTCTAAAAAATGTTAAATTCCGACACGTTGGGACACGTTTTAATATTAAATAAAATATTTAATATATATAATATAATTTATATTTAATACATATAAGAGTCCATAATAAGTCATATAACCAATCAAATATTTAAATTTCATAACATAAATATTAAAAAAAAAATAGAACATCCCAAGAGTGTAGAGTGTAGAAAATAGAAAAATTATTTTACTTATGATTACACACAGTTCAATTATTTTCATCTCCATCTTGAATAATCATGGCCTCTATCTCTGGCTCATCAAGTGAAAGGCTAGCAAATTGAATATCTCCAATATCATCAAGTGAATCAAATGTATCTCCAGCAATATCCCACATTTGATTTGCTCCTTGTGCATAATTAGGAGTCTTTCTTGATAAGAGTCGAAGATTGCTATGCACATAAACCAAGTCTTCAGCACGTTTTGGAGTGATTTTATTCCTCTTGATGGAATGCACAAAAGAATAAGTACTCCAATTGCGTTCAGCACATGATGAAGAGGAGGGTTGTTGCACAAGTCTCAATGCTATTTTTTGAAGCATCGGTGTAAAGGTACCATAAAGTAGCCACCAAGATTTCGGATCCATAGTGTATTGAGTATTGATGGCATCAAAATCGCCAAAGGTTCCACTATTGCTAATAAAATCTGCATACTCCAAACTAATCCGGCTTCGGTCCTCCATGCTAGGAAAGAATCTCCTTAAACATTTTTGTCGCTCTTGAGTAAGCTCTAAATCCATGTGTGGAGGAACTCGACTAGAATCTTCCTGAAGCCATTGTTGACTATAGTATCTAAAAGAGAAGCAAAAAAAATCAACAAGTTGTCAAATTATATCAAGAGGAGTATTAATTTTAAACTAAATCATATTTAAAAACTTACTTGGGATTCAAAGCATGTGCCAAACAGTGTAGTGGAGTTGAGTTTTTTGTCCAACGATCCATAAGAATGCGATGCACCACATCATAAAAAGAGGAGCTATCTTCCATCCTCCTCCCCTCTTTATGGTATATAGCTTTCTTCACTTTCACAATCATTGCATCCCACATATCATATATCAAGTGAAGACAAGCTCTATCAGTGTCACAAGCTCTGATCATATCATAAATAGGAGCAGTGAAGGCAAGTATGTAATCAACTGAATCCCAAAAACAATCATCCAATAATTTTTCCTTCACATGTCTGGCTCTCCCAAGATTATCATCTCTATAAATATTCCATTTTTCACTTATCGCCATATTTTGGAGACCACTCTTTATTAATTTGAACCTCTTCAGCATCACAATCATTGAAGCAAAACGAGTATCAGCAATAGAAAGCAACTTCAAACTCACAAACTCATTAAAGATGGCCAATCTCATAGAATGATTCATAATGAAATGCTTTATTGCAGCAACATCACCTACAATATCAGAAATCCAGCTGCATTCCTCATACGTTATTTGATTGCTCTCAACATTCTTTGCAGCACAAATATTTTTCACAGCCAAATTCAATGTGTGAACGACACACGGTGTCCAGGTAATAGATGGGAATTCCTGCTCAATCAATTGCCCTGCTCCCTTACAATTTGCAGCATTATCTGTGATTACTTGAACCACATTCGCCTCTCATACTTCTTGAATAACTTCTTTTAGCAACCTGAAAATGCAATTTTTATCATTAGTCTCCCTTGAGCAAATAAACACTTAAATAGAATACAAAAGTTCAAACAAACAACCTGAAAATGAAATTCTTATCCTTAATCTCCCCCGAGCAATCAACTGATTTTAAAAACATTGCTTTACCATCAGATACTGCCATGAAATTAATGAGTGGCCTCCTTTGTGAATCACTCCACCCATCACTTACAATACTCACCCCTTTATGAGTCCAAGCCTCTCGAATAGGTTCACACAACTTATCAATATTTTCTTTCTCCTTTTGCAACAGAGTGGTTCGCAGTGAGTTATATCCCGGTGGCAAATAACCTCCAATATTATGATTTGCTGCATAAGTATACGAAGCTTGGAAGTAAGGGTTCTTTGCCAAATTGAATGGCAATCCTGCTGAATAAAACATTCTAGCAATCAGGTAATTTAATTCTTCTCGCTCCCCAACATTAAATGCCATCTCAAGAGAACCTGCAATTTTTCTTTTTTTTGGGCACGTGGAAGAGCTAGGAGGTAAAGGTACATTTCTGGGTGCATTGGATTGCTTTCTCTGGTCAGCTTCTTTTTCTAATTTCTCCATCTCTATCACATCTCTATTTTGCACCATTAAGCATTTCCCAATTCCTTTGCCTGATAGTTTCAACAAATGAGCCCTCACTCTAGTATATGAACTTTTAAAATCTTTTTTACAAAAGTTGCACATCCAAGATAAATTTCCTCCTCCTCCCACTATAGCATCTATTTTGGTAACATATTTCCATAAGGGTTTATCTAGTAATTCATTAACATCAGAAGCATTGGTAGCAGCAGTGGCACTATTACTTGCACTGGCAGAGGCAGAACTCGAATGATCCATCTTGTAATTCTATAAATGTGTTAAAAAAAATGAAATTAGTGAGATTGATTTAGTATATAAAACAGAGAACTAAATTACTTGATGCAAGCTGCTATAATAGATTGAGTAAAACTAAAGTAGTTCGTAGGTCTGAGGGAGTTGGATTAACATGGTTGAAAGAAAAAAGAATGAAATAAAAAGGATCAACAGCTGCTAGAATATAAGCTATTAATATGCCTGCACTTGTTTTGCTCCTCTCTGACTCAATAACTGCTGAAACAAAGTTAAACTAAAGAAACACAAAAAAAGGAAATACATGAAAGAACCCAATTCTAAATAACTTAAAATGTTGACCAGTTGTGAGATGTATTCGATATGATTCAACAACATGAACACATATCAGAAAATTTAAGACCCGGTTATATATATAGCATGACAAAATAAAAATTCATAGCCCAAATAATGATCTAAGAGGAACAAGGAGAATATATCTATCCTGATATCAAGAAACTTAGCTCTGCCTGAACATAAATTTAGTAGTAAACCAGTAAAATTAAATCTGTTGGCTAGGTTTCGACTATTAGTGCAGTAAGAACCATGTCAGAAATTATAAAGCAACCTTCCTTTTCCATGCTATTTCTTATGTTAAAAGGGACAAGCCATAAATAATATTTATCATACAAAGTTTGAGTAAGACAACTGAATTCAAATTTCAGAATAAGGCATCACTTCAGCAACTTCAACCCTCCCTAATAGAACAAGTATAAATTCTGTTTCACATTCGAGAATATGTTCTGAAGGGACAGTGTATATAACTGGTGAATTCAATCCTATGCTTATTAGAAAACATTAGGCTCTACATGGACAACAAATTCACAATCGAAGTTTTAGAATTTTAATGTCGATTCTAGTTCTGACAAAGCTTGAACTACTTCGGATAAATCTTGTGTTTGGATTGCAGAAGACTTATCGGAGATGTAGAAGACAACCGACGACCGACGACCGGAGAAGACAACCGATGACCGACGACGACCGACGAGAAGGACCAAGCGGCGATTTGCAGCCTCAACTCTCCAGCGCGAGAGAGGATAAGAGATTCAGAGGATAGGGTTCTTTTTTTAATTTTATTAAATGTTTTTTATTTTTTTTAATTGTTAAAAAAAATGCAAAACGTGTCCAAATTCGTTGACTACGTGTCGGATTCGGTCAAACACGCGTGTCCCTCAAGTCAACGTGTCCCAAAAAGTTGACCACGTGTCGGACGCGTGTCCGAACGTGTCTGTGTCCGTGTCCGACACGTGTCGGACACGCATTTTTTCACAAAAAAAACGTGTCCGTGCTTTAGAGCTTCTAATTGATGCCTGAGTTACTGATGTACAATGGAATTTTACTAAACTCTTGATTAACCTTGATCACTTTCTCAACTTATACACCTATAGGATCACTCCATTCCACAGATCAACTTGAAACAGATGTAGAACAATCTTTCTACAATCCAAATTACAAAAGAAATAGAAAGAAACAAAGAAGAATAAAAGATTATTGAGCTTTCTCTCAAGATGTGCAAAATAAGCCTAAAATGGTGTTATTCTTGAATTCTATATGAATACGTGTTTTCCTCTCTCTAAACTTGTTTAGAAACCATAATTTAATGTTTATATACGAGTCCAACGAAGATTATAGTCATTTGTGTCTGTTGGACATCAATTTGGGTCATTAAAATTGAGTTTTAGCTTTTCTGGTAAACTCATATTCGGACATACGTCGAGTTCCTATCCGGAGATGCATATCCGGAGATGCATATCCTGATATGCGTATCCTGATATATGAGTTCATATGTCTGGATATATCATTACAACATCCCTATTTTTATTGTTTTCGATCCAAATCAACTTCAAATGATTTCTAATGACTTCTAACGCATGTATGAATGTTTCTAATAACTTTTTAACAACTTTCTATATGTGTTTGATCTTGTATGCATAATTGAAGCATGTAGGTTCCTATAATGTATTTTATGAATTATGAGTGTGCACTTCTTGAAGATAGAACTCAATATTCTTCATTCTTTAAGTTTCTATACTTAAAACTATATTTCAAACTATGTAAACCTGTGTGAACCTTTGTCTTGACTTGAATTCAATGGTCTTTAAGTTTAGAGCCTTTTATAGTCTTGTTTCACTTGAAAACTTTGACTTAAGGGTTGACTTTTGCACTTTGAGTTATCCCTTACTTTTTACATGCTGTTTTGATCTTCTATCATCATTTGGGACTTGTTACACTGTCTTTCAAGTTGTGCTTAGATGTTGAGCTTGTATGTGCTTTGTTAACATCAAAACCAGTGTTGTGAAACCCGGCTCGACCCAGCCGAGTTGACCTAGAATCCGACGAACCAATTATCGGACCGATTCGAGTCAAGCATCGGACCGGCCATACATCGGACCCGGTCAAAATCTAGTGAAACCCGACCAAAACCGGTGACCTGGTTGGGTTATGCATTTTTATAAATAAATAAAAATCAAAAATCAAAATTGTTTCAACTTGTCAGAAAAAAAAAATGTAGAACTCATTTTAATTTTTTTTGTAATTTTATTTGTTAATAGTATACTCTTCTACAATAACCTCAAATTTCAGCTTCCAATACTGAAGCAATTATTGGAACAATAAGTTAAGAAATATGACATATGTCATTTCAATGTAGATGAATTTGAAAAATATGAGTTCACAACATCTGGCCTTTTGAATGTCATTGAGAGGTATGTTTATGGAGATTCTAAGTTGCAATTTAAATTGACATAGTAATAGCATGCATTTTTATTTATTTGTGCTTTATGAACTTGTAAAAATGTGATTGGGTAATTTTTTAGCTTATTTAGTGAACCTTGTTTAACTCATTTTATATATGGAGAATATAATTAAATTTATATGTTCATATTTTTATATATTCAGGTCAACCAGTCCGACCAATGATCCACTGGTGCAACCAATGACCCAATATCCCAACTGAATCGATGCCCGAATCAAATTTAATAACACTTATCAAAACTCAATTACTTTCGTAGTTCAACACAATCATTGACATTAGGGAAACAGTGGTAACCATCTATTATTGATGTAGTAGCAGTGCGTTAATTTAGTGCAATTTTCAACTAGACCATTAATACTAATGATTGTTCGCCAATGGTGAAGAAAAGTAATATAGTAGCTTTTTTGATCGATCATAAGGAAGATGAATGAAAGAATCCAAATGTTATCATTTCGGTTCATCAAGTTCAAAGTGATTTATAATGACGATAGGGAATTTTTAAAGGTTGGTATCGAGGCAATATGACGAAGATGATTAAGATGGAATGATGGGAATGGGAACAAAGCTATTATATTTTGAAAAAGTTTAAAATGCACGTCCTATGCCTGATGGGGAAATTAAATTTGTCTTTACATCAAAAGAAGGTCTTAGGTGGAATTCCAACTCACTGAATTGTGTGTTGTATGGATATGATCATATGAATGCCTTCTCTTTATCTAGCATCTAGTTTCATCTTTTCTAGTGGCCTAGTTCTTTTGTGAGGTGGGGGGGAGCTAGACGTAATCGGTACCAAATGTGGAACAGTAATGCTCTTGCTGTTGCGACTTGCGCCATATCCTAATTGTACAAAAAAATCTTCGTCCCTCTTTGAATCAAGAACTATAAAATACACACAGAGACGATGAGCTATGACATCGATTTAGAGAACCTCGTGTACCAAACACTCCTGCCCCACAAAAAACATGGCCAAAGTCTCCGAATAAATAGCATTCATAGATACATAACATACCCATGATGATAAAAGGCAGAAAATTCGGAAATTGTAATTTGCTTTAGAGGCCTGTCGCTTTTTTTATTTGTCGTTGTTAGTAGATAAAGTCGTTGAGGTCCTATTTTTCATTCTGTAATCATGGTGGGGAATGAGGCGTTTTTACAGACAATCATAACTTTAACCCATATTGTCAAATTTTACTTTCATATAAAATTTACCTCTAAATTTGTCCATAATTTTTCTTTTTGATACAATGCTGTAAATTAAACACATAATTTAATACAAATTACTTAAATCCCTCGCTATTAAATCAATTTTAATGGCTGTTGTACTTATTTTTTAGTAAATCAAATATGTTCATACATAAAAAGACTGTTACGGGAAGCGGGCTCACCTATATTCTTTCTTTCTTTCTCTTTTTTATGCTTGTTTCTTCTGTCCAAAATTAAGTAATCTTAAACAATACGCTCATTTTGGTCATATTAATTGATTGCTGTGACGCAGAGCGGTGTCAAATTATGGTTATATTCTTTCATTAAGCAACTGTCCTTGCGCTCCCAAACAAATTTTAGAAGTGTAACAAAAATAGAAAAAAAGAATCCCAGACATCTGTAAATTAAACTAGGTCTGTTATAATTTAGTGTTTATTTATATTATATAAAACTAATCAATTTTTTTTACTCGACCAATTGGAAACTTACAAAATTTTGAATGTGAAATTTAACCCAAAAAAATACATAAATCTAATTTTAAGAAAAAATCAAAACACGCTATAAAAAATCTCTTTCAACCTTTTTTTGGCATAAAAAAATTAAGGGAAAAAAATGCTGCATCATTATCATGATTGTTTAATTCTTCCAATTAAGTTAATCTGTATTGGCAAATTTCGTATTAACTTTTTTGTTAATTAAATATTTGCGTAGAATATTACTACTCCCTTCTGCTTATTACACCAATATTTGGTATAATACTTCTTGTAAAAATATAGTGCCCTTTCTTTTAGATGTAGTGCCGAACATATAATTATATAAAGGATACAGGAAAACAAACCTGAAAACAAGCAAATATGAAGGACAGCCTAACCAAGCAAATTAAATATAGTAATTATTTTATTTTATTTTTGGATAAATTGCAGGTATCCTTTACGAGAGTTAATCCTGTTTGAGACGGGTTCAGGATAAAGACTTTAAATCACTTCTATAGATGATATTAGGGAGGATCGAACACATGCTTTTATCCCTATTTGCCTAGCTTCCATGTACCAACTGAGTTACCATCATTTGATAATAAATATTGTGATATCATGATATTAGATATCCTAGTAATAATAAAATCATTTATGTTGTCTTTTTTTTATGATTTAAAATTTGAAAAAAATATATATTTGTTTTTAAAGAACACAAATTTATGCCTTTTTAAATAAAATTATTGTATTTCGTTAGTTTTTTAACTTATCTCTCCTCCAAAATACTCTCAATTTCTCTCTCCTCCTAATTCTGTAGAAGAGAAAAATATAAAAAAAATCATAAAATATGTGTTAAAATACAGTAGTTTCACTTAAAATGTTACATATGTGTATCCTTTAAAATAATAGCTATCGAAATCCTAAAACTCAAAAGATCATTTTTCAAACTTGGAATTGTAACTTTATGGGGTGCTCGGTAGAGGATAATTTTTTTTATCCGGAAAGTACGGTTCACAAGGATATGATGGGAAAATAAATTTTTCAGAAATATTACTAAAAAGTATTTGGAAGGCTAAAATATTCCAGAAAATATTAGGTGAATTTTTCTTCTTATACTATATTTGGTTATTTTCGTCTGAAAAATTAATCTAAATTTTTCCATCGTCTGGTATTTCTGAAATACCACTCTTTATTTTTTAGTGGTATTTTGGTTTAGAAAATATACACAAAAAGAAATCCCCAAAAAAATTTCTTCAATTTTATCAAACATGAGATTCTAGGAAACTTATCCTCATTTTTCCATATATCTAAAATTAATCCTCTTATCAAACATCCCTTGATATTCCCAGCCCTGCTAAAAGTGGAAGTATGGAGTTCAATCTCCATCCGTGATCAAAATTCCCAGTGTCCAAGTAACTCCCCCAGTACTAACCGTGCCTAATATGAACCCCAAAGACGTCAAAATTTTCATGAAAATTGTGCGTTCAGATAACGGTGAGCCTGTGAGTAACTGAAATCCTCCTGTTGTGTACCCTGTGGGCAGTGGGCTGTAATCAATTAATTGGTAACAGATTGACTAAAATCTTTAAACTACGGACCCAAATAAGAAGATTCACAAGGCCGGCTGGCTTCCAATGAACAACCTAAGACGAGAAAGTCGCTCTCTTTCGTTTTGGGGAAAAAAAATGTCATTTGATTTATTTAAAAAATATCATTGAACCATTGTTTTAAAAATTGACAAGAACAGTTAACTAAATTGAATGAGTTTTAAAATAATTATGTCAGTTTGAGTATTATTCGGTTTAATCTCATATTCAATCAATTAAATGAATCGAACCATGACCTAAAGATCTTACACGTTAACTCTCATACTCATTTCAAAATTTTAGCTACTACAATTGGAAATAGATTTTTTTCATTTATTATTTAATATAATCATATCATATGGAAATATCCTAATTATTTATAGACAAATCAATGATAAAAAGAAATGAGAGAGAAAAAAGTTAAAATAGGAAGTGGCAGAATCACCATATTTAATTTATTTATGAATGATTAAAAAATATTCATATAATATAATCGTATTAATTAACATACAAGAGAATCCATGTCACAAGAGTCAATAGATGAACAAATCAACAACAGTGTTTACTGTCAAATAAATCCTACCAAACTCATTACGAATTACTAGAGAAAGAAAATGGGTAAGAAACAAAAAAGGAATAATCGGAAAAGAAAAAGGAAACACGAGATGATGCAAGGTAGGTAGGTACTTCAGACAAAAGCCTTCGTGAAAAATTCACGGATTAGCTTCTTTTATATTTTTGGATTGCATGAATTGGCTTTTGTAATGTTAAGCATTTTGCAAAAGCGAAAATAACGAAGTGCTATTCGGCCATATGTAGCACAGCGCCCAGGAAATCGAAACTGCAGCGACTGCTGTTGGATGTGTGTGGTTCTTGAAACCCACTTATGTCATCAACCGTTTTTATTGAGCTAAGTTATTTTTTAATTGTTCCGGTGGGGTGATTTACAACATACTTATATGAAATTATTAATGTAGTCTTTGACATTTGAAATTTTTGGATTGAATTAAATTTTTACATGATATTAGAGTGTCATATTACGAATTCGATCATCACCATCATTATTTAATTAATAATTAATTCAATATCAAAGAGTTCCTTAGCACATATAAGTAGACTTGTGTATTGTCTACCTTTTAATTTCAATGGACTCTCGTGTAAATGAGCGTATTATAATTATATAAAATTATTAATATAATTTTACCTAACATATTTTAAAGGATAATATTTTTTCCTTTCACATGACACAACCAATTTTTCTACAAACACATAAAAGTGGGCTCATCAATTCTTTTACTTTTCTTATATTTTAAAAATAGTGGCCTCCAAAATTGATTGTTTCTATGACATGACCTAAGAATTTTCCTACAAAATAATACTTGTTTTTTCTTATTTTAAACTTGTGAATTGAATTATTTCTTTAGATAATTATGTATATGGTCACATGGTGATAATATTATTTGAATATCACATTATATTATCTTTAAGTATTACTTTATTGAACAAAGTTTGGGTCTCGTGAAAGAACCACAGACAAGTGAGCCTTTGCCAAAATAAAAAACAGGCATGTATAGGGATTAAAATTATGTTGAAAAAATTATACCGACGATTTTGGAGAGGAAGATAGTCAATCAATACAATTATTTTGCGCCGCTTTTACTTAAAGAAAAACATCCTCTTATATTTTTAACTAAAATTTATTTATAAGTTAAAGTTAAAAAAATGAGCTTAAAAAAATTAAAATTATTTGATGATTATATAAAAATTTTAGCTTAAAAATTACTTAAAAGTACATATTTAAAGAAAAATCTCTCTCTATATAATTTTTTATTTAAAAAAAAATACACAATTCAAGAAAAGCTAATAAGATATTAAAAAAAAAAAACTCTTTATAAGAACTTTTACCTTTTAACTTTGTTTTCGTTAACTTCTGTTTATAAATAATTTCTAACTTTCTAACTTTAAAAAATAAAAATAAAAATAAATCCGAAGAGGCACTAAAATATAATTAAAAAACAGCCACAATTATAGTACAGTTGCAATGCAACTAACATACAGGGACCACACCACCTTATGTTTGGAGGAATTGGGCCTGGCAAAAGGAGCCCATTCGACATACACGAGCGAAGATAGGCTGTCAGTGCCGGTGGAGAATTCCTTTTTTCATTACACAAGTTGAGGAGCAATAACAAGCAGGACCAAAACCAATGATTGGAAGCATTGTTGTTCAAAAAAAAAAATTAATTGGAAATATTTTGTGGCTCACGTCATTCCTTCAATTTGGTGCGTTCTGGGAGGTTTTTTTTTTTTTTAATTTCTCTTTTTATTATAAGTAGAAGCTAGGTGAAATAATTTTTTACAAAAGTTCTTATAATAATTTTTTTTTGCAATGAAAAAAAAAGGCAAAATCTCCTCTTAGGATCTTTTTTTAAGTTGTTTCAGTTTTTTTTTAAATATTTTTTTTTTAAAATGAACAATTTTTAAGTTAAATTTTTTATATAATCATCAAATTAACAGCTTGTAACTTTATTTTTAAAACTTTTTTTTTTGTTTTATCTTTAAAATAGCTTTTAGCTATTTATTTATTTTTTGCCAGAGAGGCAATTAGAAAGGTTGATTTTCTTGAGCAACAGTCCTAATAATGAAGGGATGATTAAGAACGCTCCAAAGAACCTCTCTTTAAAATGATTACGGAATGAATTTAACATTAACCTATATTTTATTAAATATTCTATAAAAAAAAAAATTACATTAGAAATTCTCTTTAATTTTTTTTTTTAAAAAGTATATGGAACTCTGATTTCTTTAAATGAGCTATTTGTTAAGAGTATACAAAGTTGAGGAGGGCTTAATATTTTAAATTATACTATACACTTTAGTTTTTTAATATTATATTTTTAAATATTTTTTGTATTTTTTAATATATTAAATATTATACTTTTCATTTAATTTTTTGCTTTTATTTCTTTAAGCAAGTTTCTCAAAATAATCATAATAATAAATTACTATGAATAAATCGATGATAAAAAAATTATTAATCTGTGCGAAATCATAATAAAATTAAATCTTAACGTGACAATTGTACCAAAAAATAAAAATAAAAAAATCATAATAAGAACAATAAAACGATTAGCCTCCAAACGTTCAGTTATGCTTAACAAATCATGTGCGCTAATTATTTTCAGTTGGTAATGTTAGGCCTAACGTGCTATCCTTTTATCCTTTACAGATTCTGGCATTTGGCTAGTGATATTGTTTAGTTGTCATCGTGGTTCATGTTCCTTTTCCCATTTAAGAACCGTCAACATGCATGTGCGTCAGTAGTTAATTGCTCCTCTCCCAACCCCGTAGCCTCAAACTTTCCTCTCTCCTTTTCCACCTGTTTTTTTTGGGAGAATCCTATTTTTATTTTTATTTTTTTGGGAATGAAGCGATTCTTTTCTTTTTCTAAATAATGAGTGGAAAGCTAATGTCATTACATAGTAAAGTCGAACAATAAATAATTTATATTGTTTTATAAAAAGGGAACCTGGCATTTGAATATGGTGTTATTTTTTGGGATGAGATTAGCTTTCACAATTCACATAAAAAAGTATAGCTACTAATAGTCTCTTATGTTCAAATTAATTCTCCGATTTTTTTTCTCATTTATTTACTTTTGACGCTATTTTGCCCGAATTTGTGAGGATTGAATCTGAATAAATGTTCGGGAATTGATGGTCATTTTATGCATAACCCTTGTAAAGCGGGAAAGGTTCACAATGAAATAAATCTTGCCCATAGATGCTGCATGAGCGCATTCTTTAATTTAATCCAATAGACAATTAGTACTTTAGTATGTAACAATGGATATATTCTTATCATCAAGATATTGTACATTTACCGATAACTATTATCTCAAGTGATTCAAATCGATGAACTAGTAGAATTTTTAAAAAAAAAAAATTCCCATAATAAAATAATAATGTTGCGGGGATCGCTAAAGAGCAAAGATTGAGACATTACAAATACAAATACTTTTTTATTGGGGTAATTACGAAAACTTTAGACAGGGCGGAAAAAAAAACTAATTAATTTGTGTTACGTTATAACATATTTAACATGTAACCAAGATGTAAAATATAATTTATTTTTCTTCAACGGAATTTGTATAACGCTATGTATAACCGAAAATTTCTCATTTTCGTATGCTTGTATGCTGTTAAAGAATAACCATTATAAAAAGGCACATTAGAGTGAAAGTGTAACTGTACTAACGGTTAACTGTTAGTAACAGTATCCGTAAAAGTAGCTTAATTAGTTAAGATTCAGTTCAGCCTTTTGTATATATAAACCAATGTAACAGATAGCAGTGTATTCAAGATTCATAATTCTCATTCAATACTAGATCTCTTTCTTCCTCTTTCTCTCATTACTCAGCTTCTGATACCTTACATGGTATCAGAGCTCATCTGATCCATGGAGACCGAAACCACAAATTCTGCGCACTCTGCATCAGCAACAAGAACAACAATACCTACTCTTCATACGTTCTCCAATCCAGTATCTTTCAAACTGGATGATGGAAATTTTCTTCCATGGAAACAACAAGCCACTGCAACGATCAAAGGCTTCAGCCTGCAAAGGTTCATTAATGGAGAAGTTAATCAAACTGATGAACAACAAGATCAGTTACTCATGTCCTGGCTCCTGGCTTCAATGTCAGAGTCTTTTCATACAAGAATGGTAGGATGTGTATCTTCTTTTCAAATATGGAACAAACTCGAAGAATTCTTCACTTCACAGACACGTGCAAAAGTGAAGCAACTGAAAATTCAGCTTAGGAATACAAAGAAAGATTCCTCAATCTCAAGCTATCTATTGAAAATCAAGAAAACTGTCGATTCTTTGGCAGCAATAGGATCTCCAATCTCATCAGAAGAGCACATTGATGCGATTCTTGATGGACTTGGTGAAGATTATGATCCTTTCATTACATCTGTTACTTCAAGAACAGATCCATATACTGTTGGTGAGATTGAAGCCTTGCTAATGGCTCAAGAAGAAAGGATAGAGAAGCACAAGAAAACAGATCTTGGAGGTTTACAAGCCAATATGGCTCAAATGAATTTCAGAAGAGCTCCATCTCCAAGTTACAGTCATGGTCGAGGATTCAACTTCAACAGAGGAAGAACCACAAACTCCAGAGGTCGTTTTGGCAGAAATGGAGCAAGATCAACAACACAATTTGGCAAACCACAATGCCAAGTGTGTGGAAAATTCGGTCACATAGCTTTTGAGTGTTATAACAGGTTTAATCAAACCTATCCAAGTCCTTTTCAGCAGCAAAACAGGTATGATCATGGAGAGTTATCTGGATCCAGATTTCAAGCAAATGTTGCTGAAACAAATCAATCTATTCAAGATGATGCATCTGAGTACTGTACTGTTTTTGACCCTACCTGGTATCCTGATTCGGGTGCAACAAATCACTTCACTCCAGATGCATCCAATCTCATATCAAAGGCTGTTTATAGAGGTCATGACACTGTTCGTGTAGGTAATGGAGCAGGTATAAAAATTGAACATGTTGGTCACTCTATTCTACATTCCTCATCTAACTCATTGTCCTTTCCTTTAAACAATTTACTTCATGTTCCTAACTTGTCCAAGAATCTGCTCAGTGTCTCACAGTTTGCTCAAGATCATGATGTCTTCTTTGAATTTCATGCTAAAACTTGTTTTGTCAAATCACAGGCCACCAAGGAGATACTTCTCCAAGGACAACTTAAAGATGGCTTGTATGCCTTTGAGGGAGTTAGCACCTCTCAAGCTCCAATGCATTCTGCATTCCAAGTTCATACAGAAGCAAATAAAGACATAAATAAATGCCATTCAATTGATCTATGGCACAGTAGATTAGGACACACTTCTATTTCTACTGTAAAGTCTGTCCTTAGTCAATGTAAAATACTGTTTCAAAATGTACCAAAAGCTGTATGTAGCTCTTGCTGTATGGGCAAAATGCATCAATTGCCCTTTTCTTCTTCCAATACAGAATATCATAGTCCTTTAGAACTTGTATTTTCTGATATTTGGGGACCAGCTCCAATAGATAGCATTCATGGCTCAAGGTATTACATCTGCTTTGTTGATGCTTTTAGCAAGTTCACTTGGTTGTATCCACTTCGTGTCAGGTCACAAACAGCAACTGTGTTTGCTCAATTTAAAAATATGGTTGAACTCCAACTAAACACCAAACTCAAAACTTTACAAACAGACAATGCCAAAGAATACCTAGCCCTCAAGCCTTTTCTTCAAACTCATGGAATCCTTCATAGGCTTTCATGTCCTTATGTCCATCAGCAAAATGGAACTCCTGAACGCAAGCATAGACATATTGTAGAGACAGGTCTAACTATGCTAGCCAATTCCTCTCTACCCCAAAAATTTTGGGAAGATGCATTTGTTACAGCCTCATTCATCATTAACATTCTTCCTTCCCAAAGTCTTGGAAATGTGTCTCCATACCAATTACTGTTTGGCAAAGAACCGAATTACAGCCCTTTAAAGATATTTGGGTGTGCATGTTATCCTTATCTAAGACCATATAATGCTCATAAACTTGATTACAGGTCTGATTTGTGTACCTTCCTTGGTTATAGTCCTTGTCACAAAGGCTACAAATGCCTCACAGCAAATGGAAAAATTGTCATTACTCCTCATGTCCTTTTTGATGAAAACAAGTTTCCTTTTAAACAATTATCTGATTCTATACTCCCTACCAGTCCCTCTTCTATTTCTTCTACAAACAGTGTCCCTATAATTCCCATAGTCTCTCCATTAAGTGACTCTCATGCTTCAATTAATACTGTTTCTGATCCTACTAATCATGACTTACCTGCTATACAGTCTACCTCGAGCTCTCCTTGCAGGTCCACTAATGATGCAGCACATGCTGCTTCTCCCACTTATGCTGCAGTACTTTTAGCACCAGCTCCTCCTACAGCAGCTCCTCAACCAAATCATCACTCTATGGTTACTAGAGCAAAGGCTGGAATTTTTAAACCTCGTGTATTTACAGCTTGTGCCGAACCAAGCAGTGTGGCTCAAGCTCTCACACAGCCTCACTGGTTTCATGCCATGAAGGAAGAATATGCAGCCCTCATGAAAAACAGAACCTGGACACTTGTGAATCTCCCTACTGGCAGAAAATCCATTGGTTGCAAATGGGTTTTTCGTGTCAAGTATAATCCTGATGGTTCAATCCTCAAGTACAAAGCACGATTAGTTGCAAAGGGATTTCACCAACGTGAAGGTTTTGATTATGCTGAGACCTTCAGTCCAGTGGTAAAGCCAGTAACAATTCGCATCATTCTCACCCTTGCTGTTTCTCATGGCTGGCCAATTAGGCAAATTGATGTTAATAATGCATTTCTCAATGGTGCATTGCATGAGGAAGTGTTCATGGACCAGCCACCAGGTTTCGTCTCTAGCAACTCAAGTCTTGTTTGTCGATTAGACAAAGCTCTCTATGGCTTAAAACAAGCTCCAAGAGCTTGGTTTGAAAAGCTCAGCACCACACTCCATCATCTTGGATTTCAGGCTACCAAATGTGACTCCTCGCTATTTGTTTCCTTCAAAAATTCTGCCACAACTTATGTGCTTATCTATGTTGATGATATACTGATTACTGGATCTTCTCCTCTTATTATTTCTTCTCTAATTCAATCTCTCAATGCTGCTTTCTCACTTAAGGACCTCGGAACTCTTCATTACTTTCTGGGTATTGAAGCAAAATCATCATCTGATGGATCACTTCATCTGTCTCAGTCCAAATACATAGTTGATTTGCTCTCCAAAGCAGGACTTACTGACTGCAAGTCCTTACCAACTCCAATGGTTTCCAGCACAAGACTCTCTGCGCATGATGGCCTTCCATTCGATAACCCTTCTCTATATCGATCCATTGTAGGAGCTCTGCAATATGTTACAATCACAAGGCCTGATATCACCTTTTCGGTCAATAAAGTGTGTCAATTCATGCATTCTCCCTTGGACTCTCATTGGAGAGCTGTGAAACGCATCCTACGGTATCTTCAAGGCACGTCTGATACTGGTTTGACCATCAAACCTTCTCCTCAGCCACAACTAGTTGCTTATTGTGATTCGGATTGGGGTTCAGACGTTGATGACAGACGCTCAACTTCTGGTTTTTGCGTCTTTCTAGGGGGGAATATAGTATCCTGGTCATCCAAGAAACAAGCAGTTGTCAGCCGATCTAGCACAGAGGCAGAGTACAGGTGCTTAGCAGCCACAGTAGCTGAATTGACTTGGATTCGATCTTTGCTTGCTGAGTTAAAGATTGATACTATCAAAACTCCTCAAATCCTCTGTGATAATCTCAGTGCAGTACTCCTCACTGCGAATCCATTGTTTCATTCTAGAACAAAGCATTTTGAGCTTGACTTGTATTTTGTTCGAGAAAAGATAGTTAATGGCTCTGTTGCGGTTTACCATATTCCCTCTGTTGAGCAGATTGCAGATGGTTTAACAAAGGCTATATCCAGTTCTAAGTTTGCTGACTTCAGTTACAAACTCACTCTTCGTTCCTTCAAGCATGAGTTTGTGGGGGGGATGAAAGTGTAACTGTACTAACGGTTAACTGTTAGTAACAGTATCCGTAAAAGTAGCTTAATTAGTTAAGATTCAGTTCAGCCTTTTGTATATATAAACCAATGTAACAGATAGCAGTGTATTCAAGATTCATAATTCTCATTCAATACTAGATCTCTTTCTTCCTCTTTCTCTCATTACTCAGCTTCTGATACCTTACATAGAGCTCGTTATCTTTTTTTTTTTTTTTTTTTTTCTTTCTTGAAAAAAATAAAAAAACAATTATCTACTGCGTAAGAGTAAGAGTGTTGAGCAGTGCAACACGGGAATTGATCAAAGCCCTGAAGACTTTATCGCTAACAGTTTCGATGCCACAAATACATCCCTCCAAATCCCGCATTCTCTTCAAAAGTGACCTCACCTCTTCATCACCCTTCTTTTTCAGATTCCCCAGGCTTTCCTGCTCCTGAAATTCTTCGATGCCTTCATGTTCCTTGTTCACTCTCCTACCTTTTCTACACAACTTGATCATTTGCGTCCACGTCGACAACCTTCTTGACGAGAACGACATCGCGATCCCATTGAACAGAGCAACTGAAACGGACACCGTTACACTCATAACATCTGCAATAACACGACCCAGTTCATTATCTTCAATATTGGACGCCAAGGACACGGGAACCTGCTGCAACATGCCATATTGTTGATGTTGTTGGGTGACACATCGAACACCAGACACGAGCTTCTCCATTTCTTTGGCCATTTTCTTCTTTGCCTTCAAGTACACAACCACCTTGGATTCGTCTCGCTTCCTTGTTGCCATCTGAGCTGAAGAATGCTCTTCCTTGAGAGCCAAGATGGATGTTTGGAACATTCCATAAGCTTCAACGAAGCGGAGGAAATCTTCTAGAAGCTTCTCGACCCAGGTAGGATTGGAGCGGAAGGATTCTCGTGTCTGAGGGAGCTGGAGGATGTCTCTAAGGGTTTCATGTGTGTCTTTAAGAAGGGTCAACCCATGAGAAAGGTTTGTGGATGTTTGTAGATGGGACTTCGAAATGGAAGCCCATATGGTAAGGTCGTTGATCTCATCCTTGATCTGCGAAATCAAAGGGTGAGATCTGCATGGAAGACTGATGGACCTGATGTGATGGGATATGGGTGGTTTCTGCGATGGACGGTTAGGATTTTTGTTTGGAAAAGAAAGGGAACGCCGGAAAACGCCTACCATGTCGTTTTGTTTTTTTAAAAGTAGCGGTGAGAAACTATGAATATCTAGAGAGAGCTTTCTCATGCTTTGGCGAGCATGAAGGGATTTGGTTTTGAGTTATTTATATACTTACACTACACATGCACGCGAATTGATCGAGGAGAACGTAGACGCCACTCTAGCTTTATGCTCTCTTAATATATACTAATTAATTAAGAAAAAAAATGTATTATTTGTCTAAAAAATTATATTACAAAATTCTTGTCTGAAATCATGTGTCATATAAATTTTAAATAAATTGAAATTCATATTTAAAAAAATAAGATAATAATACAAAACAACTTCTTACACCTCACTTTTTTTTATACTTTTATTTTATACATTTCTTTTAAATTTTTTTCCCTTCTAATTTTAGTAATGATACTTATATATTGAAATTTTCACATTTTTTATATTGTATTCTTTGGTTAAAAAATTAACGAAATTTAATAAATTATAGTTTTTCATTTTAAAAACTAAAAATAATACATAAAATATAAATATTATTATTTTGTAAGGAAAAGTATAAACTCGGATATAAAATATAAAGAGCTACAATATTAAATATAAAGAGATGGGAAGGACTAAGGAGAGAAGGCGCAAGAACGGGGTTGGGGACAGTGAGAGTAAAAGGTCAAGATGGAAAGGAACTGGATCTGAATAATCTGATCCACCCATGAATCTAGCTGTTGATCGATCCTGTGAATAACGGAGGCGCTCCTAGTTCCTGTTCTGTCCCGTCGAAACGGGGATACCACGTGGTGTGATCCGCTGGTTTCATTACCCCACTAACAATATAAATGAAAATCTTATTTTTCATTAAAAATATTTTTTAATTCATTATACCATAAAATATAACATTATATTATATTATGTTGTATTGTTTTTTTTTTTTTTGGTATACGTATTGTTTATTATTTGATGTATAATATATAGTAGAGTAAACATCCTTTTTGATCCCTGGCAATATCTACGAAATCTTTTTTAGTCTCTGACAATAAAAAAGGACCAAATTAGTTCCTAAAATTATGAAAAAAGGACCACATTAGTACTTATGTCAACTCCTCCGTACTAACGTGGCCCTTTTTGCATACCGTTAGGGACCAATTTGGTCCCTTTTTATTGTCAGAGACTAAAAAAGATTTCGTAGATATTCTCAGAGACAAAAAAAAATGTTTACTCTATATAGGATTTAAAGCTTCTATTGTAACAGGAGAGGAGAAGTAAAGTCTTTCTCGCGTAGACATAAATTCAATAAACCTATCATTAAAAAATAAAATAAAATAAAAGCAACTTGAATTTCAATGGGTCTGTAGCAAGAGATTTAACTCTCTTGTTGCAGGAAAAGTTTTACACCCTAATATATATTTGAAGAAGAAATAAAAAATAAAAAATAATGATTTTAAATAATAAAAATTAAAAATTGATACCTCTTAAATTATTTTTGTTCAATACATATTATATTTTAAAATTTAAATACAATATAATTATTAGGGATAGAAAATTATACTTATTCTATCTATCAGTTGAAATTTTGATATATCAATATTAGAGTGGAATATATAGAATAGCTATGTAAAAAAGTATATATAATATTTATCTCTAAATATTATACCATACTGTAACTTATATTTCGAGTAGTTCGAATTATTTCTGTCTATTTATCTGCGAAATTACCTCACTCATTGACTAGTTCTTCACAAAGTGACAAAAATTACAGCGTGGAACTGGTGGACCACGCGGACTTGAATTGCAATCTTCTGCTGGACTGGCGACTGCTTCTGCTTGTAGCGCAGTTTAAGTGTTGAGTAATGTTATCCATCGGCGTGATCTCTGCTGTAATGTCTGAAATTAAATCTTAAATTATTCATGGCTTTCCAGTGTTTCTATAATTTTCTAATAATCAACGCGTGTGGGTGAGTGGATCTTCTTACGTGGAAAAGTGGTCATGTGATCATTTTATTTGATCAAAACCATTTATTTAAAAATTATATATTTTTCTCTCTCTTATCTCATCATCAATAAGTGATTGTGATCAAATAATATGACCACTTTTTTAATTTTTAGATGAGAAGATCCAGTTCCCGCTTCTAATTACGCGGATATTGCATCCCTTGGAACTCGAAACTTAATTTGATGATGGGTGCTTCAAGAAGATTATTCAGGGATTTATTGGTTATACGCGGGGTTTATAATTTCTAACAAGATTTTGTGCAAATCGAGAATCCCCCAAAATATTGTCAAAATCTGCTTAAAGTCAAACAGTTAATTAGGTTTGAATAAACACAGTCAGTGAGTTTTCTTTTGTGCGGCGGAGAAGGATCTCTTGTGCCAATTGGTGCTAAAAGTTATTTGTTAAAATAAAACTATTTTGCGTTCCACTCAGATGTTGAGCTCGAAATTGGAGGTTACTTTGAAACGTAATTAGACCTTGGTTTTCCTTAATTAAAATTGAAACGATCATTTATCATATCGTTAGGAGTTGTAGAAAAAAAAAAATTAAACCTTTTCCAAGTCGTAGGAGGACGACTGGACCAGCAATCAAAATGCCAAATAATCATGTTCATATGCTTTGATCGCTGGACTCGGTTTGATGTTGAAATTCAGTGGCGGACCTACATGGGAGGCTAGGGTTGGCTCCCCGCCTCCCTTAGAACTTGGGGAAAAAATTTATATGTGGATGCTTTGGTGAATAAGCACAAGGTGAACTATATGTTTATAAAAGAAAAAAAAATTAGACTGTATAAATTGTTAACGAGTTTGTAGAAAATAACAATTAGAGAAGTCCATGGTGCTTCGCTGCAAGGCATATGAGAAGCCATATGAATTAAAAAGACTTTGGAAACATAAACCAAACAAATAAAACAATAATTAAATAAGATATAAAATCAAAAACACTTCGACAGAAACTGGTTTAACAATTCAATTAAAAAATTTAACTGTGTAAAATAAGACAAAAAATTAAAATTAAAACCATTTTGTATTATTAAAAAATAAAACCATTTAAATTCATGTGATATGAAGTCGAATATGGATTGACAAAAATATAATACATATTAAGGCAAAAAAATCATGTTAGATTTTATAGTACATTTAAGCTAACTTCATTCAAAATATAATTAGAAATCATATTCGGTTTAAATTGTATTGTAAATATTTTTATTTATAATATAATATTTTTTATTTTCATCCCCTATCGTAATTTTTATACCATTTTATTGAATGCTTCTTAGTTCTTACCCGTTTATGAAAACTATAATTCAAAAGCAGCTGTGTTAACAAGCTAGTCCTGACCGTTGATTGGAAATACAGACTGTTCAGAGGTTTTGGGGAATAACAAGGATCCAGGCAATGCCTTTTATTATCCTTTAATTTAGCACTAGGCCCGCATCTAACTGTTGGTTTGCGTGTCGTATTGTACCAAACTAAGAATTATGCCCATACAGACCAATAATGAACTACTGGGATGATCAATTTGTATAAACTAATCTACAAATGGATATAAATTAACAATGAGTTTAATGTTTCTTATCTTGTAAAAGATGAATTTATCTCTATACAGACATAAAGTGTGTAGACTTCATATTTTTTTTCTTTCTCTTCAAATAAGCTCCATACACTTTTATATATGTATAAAAACTAAATTTATTTTCTATAATATTAAAAACATTAAATCCATTAACAATACGCCCGAAACTGGCCACGGAAGACTCTGACCTAAAACAGAATTCTATCCAATTAAATTACGTTATATATCACCCCGCGTCTATTTGATAATAAAATAATAATATTTTTAATTTAATATTATTGTCATTCTTATTTATACATAACTTATGAGCCATTGCTGACCTTCGATTATAACTCGTGAAGAATAATTAACAATAAAAAGAACTCCCCCGGTGTAGGAAAGATGGCATTTAATATTGCATGATTAGCAACTAGATATGACAGTTAGGCATGTTTAACAAGTTGCCTTCACTCTTCAAGACTTAGCTATTAATCAGATTATATTAGTCTTAGAGAGATGGATTCTGTTATAATAGCAAATGGGGGTAGGCAGAAGCAACTGGCAAGTAGAAAACAGAAATTGATTTCTAAGTCATTTTGCATTCCGTTGTGGACCACAAATACAGGCGTTCAAGTAGGGCATATCCACTTAAAAAAACAAAAAACGTGGGGACATAAAGTCATGTCACTCACCCCATATTAAAATAGGATTATATTTTTATCTTATATTGTACGAAAATAATTATCTCATGTTATAGAAATAAAATTATAAGTGAGACTCACATGTAAGAGTAGAGAAAAGATAAATATAACCCATAAAAATAATGATATATATCTAAACAATTCTCTTGTAAAAGGAAAGGTGTAATGTTGAATTTTATTAATCATTTGACTTAAGATTTTTTTAAAAATAAAAAACATTTTATTCTTTAAAAAATATTTTTATATTAATTACATAGGAAATTTAAACTCAAAATTAAGTATATATATATATATATATATATATATATATATATATATATATATATATATATATATATTTTAAGGTGCAACTCTTCAACTTTAAATAAAAATATTAATTTAAAAAAACAATACTAGGGAACTGGACTTATATGGTAATATCTGAGTAAGTAAATTACTTCATTATCATTGTTATTATTATTAAATTCGTAACTTACTCTATTAAAGATTGAGTTGTCATTACGTTAATATTTTAAAATTTATATCATTAAATTAGTCCATAAAAAATTTAAAACATCACACTAATATTCCAAAAAAATTGTTATCAAATAAGTTTCTTAAAAATATAATTCGGCATTAAATTTGTTCTTCAAGGAATTAATTTGCAGATAATTTTTTGAAAGAAACAATATGGTGACAGTTTATATTTTTAAGGAATTAACTTAATATACTTATATTTAAAAAGGGGAAAGGATTTCTCTTGTTGATGAAAATAAATTACGGTGAGCCCAAAACAATGTTATTTTGATTATGAGGCAGAAATTAAGGTATTTTTGTAATTATAATATACTGCAGGATTATATTAGTTTTTATCGTTATAATTTTTTAATCTTATGACCCACAACGACGTTGTTTTGAGCTCACTGAATATAACTTTATCTTCGATAATCGGAGAAATACTTTTGCTATTTAAAAATTAATATAGTAGCACTCAAAGCAATGCCGAAAAGAAAAAATCCGCACCGCAGCAAAAGCCATGTAGCTTTCTTTCACGAACTGCCATATGGACCTTTTGTTATGGGCCGAATTTAAGAACAGACAGATGTCCTGATGGATCAGATTTTTCGGCCCATTTCCTCTAGGGCCTCTCTTTTCGTCTAAGTAAACCGTGCTCCCCCTACGGATAAGGCATAGGGATATGGCTCAAACCTCAAAGGGATAAGGCAATAACAAAACGTCTGAAATTAAAATAAAATAAAATAAGAATAGTTACATTAGGATAAAAAATAGAAGAATTAATATTGATTTATTGAATTGAAGTGATTGAAAGAGAAAATCGGTTGCGTGGCATGGGTATATGTCGCCACGTAAATTGGAAAAAACACTTGTCGAACTTACAAAGTGAAACGAAGATATATATAAAGCAAGAGGAGTGAGGGGGTGGCCAGCTTGTGGTGGCATAACTGTGAGAAGCAAGTGCATAGTGATGTGGTGAAACTATCCTCAATGGAAAAAGAGGGTGAAAAGCAAAGACTAGGGGAAGGACCCGAAATCTCAAGGATGGAGCCAGTCACACATGGTGCCTATGGTGGTGGAATGTACGGAACCGAGATAGGGCAACCTGAAAAACAAACAAAGCCACCAGCAAGTGAGAGCCAGAGTGCTGATGGCCCAGTTGATAAGGACACTATCAAGCTCAAGCACAATCCTCCTCCTTCATCTGGGGACCGAGATATAGACATCACTGGCATGTCTTATATCCAGTAACAAAATATATGTGAATACCAACTAGTATAATGTTCAGGGCGTTACTTCATCTTTTATGTTTTTTTGTTCTTTTTTTTTTTTTCTATTGCTAATGCATGATTTCACCTATCCAATTAGTTTAGTTTGGGTAAAGATCTTGTTGATGTTGTTGAGGTTAATACATGGTTTTGTTTATGATGGTTTTCTTCTGTCCCCTCCCCTTAGTAGTGGATCCTCATCCATATCTCCCATAATGTTGGTGCATGATGTGAAAGATGAGGGTTAAAAAAGGTAATTGCCTCTCAACTTTCTGGTTATAAATTAAACCTTTCCTTTTTTAGATTTTTCTTTTCTTTTCCTGAATATTTTTATTAACCCATTTGGTAGCTTATATTTTTCAAATAACAAAAATAGAAGCAAGTTCGTTTGCACCTGATGGGACCCCGATCTAATGAACACGCGGGAACACATTAGGTTATACCATTTACAAGATAAAAAAAGAAGAAAAAAAAGACGTTACATCACGGTAACTTTAAATGAAGAAATTCCTACATGTTCTTGAGTAAAATTTTTTATGGAATATATATCTTTTTAATTACATTAACCATTACTATTCTTCAATAATAATTTTAATGTTATAGCAAATGTATTATATGATATAGGTAAGAACTTACCTTTTCTTTTATTTGGACAATTTCACGTGACACTTTATTTACATAAGTATTTACTCATGCTACTTCTGGGTGTATATGGCTAGGATAGAATGCGAAATTAAATTTGAGCACCGCGAAGTTCCTTCTATTGATGTTAAATCAATTCATTGATTGCCGATCATTCGTTATACCCGAAATGTACCAAAATGATTTTTTTTTCTTTTGATTATTATAAACGAATGAATATTTATTTATTTTTTTCATTCGAGAAAACTTACTACTGAAGTATTATAGAAAAAGTCATAAATCCGGGAGGGAGAAAATTAACTAAGTATATTACGAATTTACACATCGTCTCATACTCTTTTATCACCTAAACTGACTTAAGAGGGGAACGAGGATTTCAATCAACGAACTCGTGTGTCTGTAAATTTCGTTCTAGCTACTAGCGAACTCGCGGGTCAATAAATTTATTATTCTCTTTCAGTTTCAATTTTGTGTTTATATTGTGTGTTCACTTGCATGTCAAATTTAAAAATAAATAAATAATAGTTTTAAATAAATATAAATTCAAAATTAAATTGTTGGCGGTAGATATTAAGTTATGTCCCAATATCATTTCTACATTGAAATTGTAAAGTTTTTAATTGGAGATTAATGGAAAATAGAAAGTCTATTAATGATATTGGAATTATACTTCCTAAAAATTATACTTTTCAGTTTCTTCCCTCTCTCAATTACTTTTATAAATATCAAATTTCGAAATGATATTTTTATTTTTCCTCTCAGCGTCTTTTTTAGCTCCAATTTTTCCCCCAAATCTCATCCTTTTCTTTCCCTTCATTCATTCTCATTCGATTTTTCATTTTCTTGAACATTAGTCATCAAACTCGATTACCTCTTTCAAGTCAAAGAGGAAGCAAGATGAGATCTTTAGCAAAGAAAGGATATAAATGAAAAATTACTTGAAACAACTCTAGCAACACCCTTTGAGAACCAAGATCCCTCTTCTTCATTTATCAAAGCATCTATCTCATTTTTAATTTCCCTCTACATGGCTTGCTTTCCTTGCTTCTTTTTTCATCCACTTTCATTGACCCTTTGTTATCTTAGTCCTAAAAGAGCTACCTTTAATGGTTCAAGTAATAGATTAATTGTAGGTGGCTAGTGACTAGCATCTTGGAACAATTTATAAGAAACTGTCTAAAAGTTTAACCTTGCATGCAAAAGTTAGAATCTATGAGTCACAAGTCTGAGTGTAATTTGTGAGTGATATGTAGATCAAGTACAAACTTTCTTAGCAAATAATCAATCTCCTCAAAATGTGGAAAAAGGATTTCAGGGGTATTTTTTATATTTCTTTCTCATTTATGCTTATGTTTCAGGGGTATCAGTGAGGACACTGTGGAAAATGCATAATGGTGAAAAAGGAAAAGATCAAGGCTTTATAACAGTGGAAACAAACAATCTACCATAAAACCAATGTAGAATAACAAGAGACGAGAGGAACATCGAATAAATCTGTATATTGAATTGATTCAGGAGAGTACAATATATAAAGAAATACTAATGTGCTTAGCTGAGACCTAACCTAAATCCTAATGAAATAAGAAAATAAATCTTTACAAATAATAAAGATATTCTTTCTAACACCAACATAATCAATAAAATTAGGGTTAAAAAGAAGAACGATTTGTAAGAATATTATGTGGAAGATTAAGATATGAGTTATCCTCTTTTATTTGTATACGGGGTTGGAAATCAAGTCATGTAGTCTTCTTCTTTAATTTTTTTATATATCAAATCATATAGTCTTCTAAACTTTGCGAGTTATTATATTAGTGGCGGTAATTTCTTGAGATGCGAAATCATATGTTAAACAACTGTTTTTTATAAAAAAATCTGGCCAAGCATATTAGCTATTTAATTAAAGGGCTTTGCATGTCTGATGTCGCTACAAACCTTTATTGTGTGCAGCAGACACAAGCAATTGGGTCATTTGCATTTTTCTTTTTGAAAAAAAAAACATATCAGGATACCGAACTGTATCCTCGTGTTGTTGCAGAATTTTTTTTTTTTTTTACAATGACAGGAAAACTATAAAACCCTTAATTAAAACTATTAAACTTTCGAGCATATCAAGAATTAGGAAAAGAAATAATTATACTAATATTATTTTATTATTTGAAAATAATTAAATAATAATATTAATTTGTTTTATTTAAAATAATTAATACAATAAGTTGGTCTAAGAGTATTTTCTTAAAATATAAATCTGTATTATTTTGCTAAATATAAGAACAACCTATTTACACATTTAATTATGGGAAAAATGTTTCTGCAGTTAGTGCAGATAAGTTATCTGCATTTATTCCCAAAACGACGTCGTTTTGGTATTGAAATCTTAAAAAATTATAAATAGAAAGACTATTATAACCCTGAAATAAATTAAAATTACAAAAACACCATGATTTCCGCCCCAAAACGACGTCGTATTGGCTTACTGCAGATAATTTATCTGCAGTAACTGCCGAAAAAACGAACCCTTTAATTATTAGACTTTAACAATAGAGGGTATTTTAATTATAAAAATATTAAAACAAGATTATTTATGTCTTATAAGTTATGTTAATTTTTTTCATTATGTGAGAATTTAAGAATGCCACTTTTTTGGTATTCTTATTCACAATTTTAATTTGTAGAATTCTTATTTTTCCAAAAAAAATTTAAGAATCCTTGTACCAAACATATCTAGGATTTCAAATATAAATTTATGTGAATCTAAAATTTATCCTTTTACCAAATATCCAAGTTTTAAATTTTCACATGTCTGTTAGAAGGTTAGTTTAGTTGGTCAAAACATTCGAGTCAACAATAGCTATTCTACAAGCAAAATTTATATTAAATGCAAGATCATGGTCGCATTCTACACATTCTAGACGCCTTTGAAATTTTGAAATGCGACCAGCTAACACATGCATTTTATACTATTTTATTATTTATTTATTAAAGTACAATAATTAACTATTTAAAAATTATATTTTATTGAATATTTTTTAATTTTAGTTATTGATAAATTCCGTGGAAACAATCGGTATCATTTGTCAAATTTAAAATCTTATCTGAACAAGTGGTTTCCTTCAGGCTTCAGGTATAGGTGGAAACCGACTTTGTTGCGGCGAATGTGAATATTAAAAATTATTGTTAGTAATCAACTTATTTATATATTTTTTAAAATATATTTACTACTAAATAAATTTCGTACGAGTTTTATTAAATAACAAATGAACTTAATTTATGGGGAAATGGTCTATCATGTTATATGACAACAAACCAATTTTTCTACACACATAATTTAAGTTGAGTTCCACCTTTGATTTTTTTTCTCACTCCACTATTTAATAGATCCCACATATATCATGAGTGTATAGGAAAATGATTTATTGTTAGGTAACATGATAAAAACAAAACTCTTAATTTATTCAATAACTTAAAATTTATTTAATAATACTATTTTTCATGAAGGGAATCCGGGTGGGCGCATCTTGGAACACCGATCAAAATGTCACTGTTAATCAAGTTTTTTACCTAAATGTCATGCGAACAGTGTTATTTCTCAATATGTCACGTGGGCAAGTTCGCTGGACATTGTAGAGAACTCAGTTTGCTAACGTGTCATATTTCTAGTGAATAACAAGTACCAAGTTAAAAAAAAAAAAGTACCAAGTTCGCTACATTGGGTGGCAAACATAGTTGTAGTGTCCATTAAAAACGTGACATATCAGCAAACTAAGTTCACTACAGTGTCCAGCAAACAGAAATATCTTCAGTACTACTGTAGTACTGAAGACTCGGTGCATCATTTACTCAATTTAGAAAATATAATATATTTTTTTACCATTTTACCCTTCCTTGTATGGTTATTTTTTTTAAAACCATCACCATTTTCTACTTTTAGTAAAAGAGTACATACTACAGTAGCATCAAAGATGTGCTCTTAGCAAACTTGCCCACGTGACATATTAAAAAATAACACTGTTCGCGTGACATTTAGATAAAAAACTTAGTGAAAAGTGATATTTTGGTCACCGTTCCGGCGCATCTTCCTCTGACCACCCATGCATTCTGGAGCATTCTAGCATTCTACACCAGGGCTTATGATGATTTTGTTTGACCATGCGGGGCCTCATCGTTAATTGGTTAAAAAAATTAAATCTATGAACTGTTATAACTAAAAATTAATGTAAATTATCTGACCATATGTTCGAGCGATTATTTGATGGGCCGGGTGGATACTGGGCTGGCCAAAAATGAAAAATAAAAAGAATTAAGAGGGAAATATAAAAAAAGAGAGGGGTTTAATAAACTTTTTTTTACCAAAAAAGGAAAAGGAGCACAAATCTTTTGATGGGTCAGGTGTATATTAAAATTTTCCCATATGTTCATAACATATTCAGTCATTTCGAAAAGTAATTGTCACCAATAACGGTTAACATAAACTGATAAGGATAAATGGGAGTGGATCCTTTCATGTGCTAATTAACATGATCATGTCATGTGGGGTAATCATAACTATACATGGGAGAGTTAATGG
Organism: Gastrolobium bilobum; assembly: GCF_033153095.1. Lineage (NCBI taxonomy): Eukaryota > Viridiplantae > Streptophyta > Magnoliopsida > Fabales > Fabaceae > Gastrolobium > Gastrolobium bilobum. The sequence continues at coordinate 443,800 of NW_026898358.1, read as the reverse complement.
TGATAAGGGAGGAGAGAGAAAAAATATAAGGATAAGAAGTTACACATTTATTACCGTTGATTTAATTATTAATGGTTAAGATCCTCCCACATGACATGATCATATTAAATTACACATGAGATGATCCATTTCCAGGATAAATTATGATAATTGAATTGGTCCGGAGTTAATTTTTTAAGAATTTATTGTTAGCGAGTTACTTATAAATCTCTTATAAGTATTCGTGAAGTTTAAAGATTTGTCTCAACTTTCAGATAAACCAGCCATTCTATATTTTAAATTTTTTATTTTATCCAAAATAAAATAATAATAAAAATAATATATATATATATATATATATATATATATATATATATATATATATATAACTCAATGAGTAGGAGAGTTAATGGGTCGAGCCGAACTTTGGTATTAAAAGGCTAAACCTGTGTTTAAATGTAACAGTCTGTCCAAGCCTGTTACCTGTTATGAATATAATTTCAGCCTGTGGTCTGCCTTATTTACAAAAAATAAAAGTCTAGTTTAGCCTATTAGCCTGTTAAAAAAAAAGTAAGACAACAAAAATTTATCCAAACAAAATATACAATCAACAACACTAGTAATTTCATAAATATTCATAAATTTAATGTATATCCAAACAGCATAATATAAAACAAAATCATTCAAAAAGTATGTTTAATTAATAAAATGAGATGAAATGGATTGAGAAGAGAGAGAGCTATCACAAGTAGTATAAAAAATATAAAATAAAAAAAAAATTAGTATATTAGGCCAGCCTTGGAGGCTCTAAGGCCGAGCTTTTGAATTAGAGCCTGAGGCCTTTTTATTAAACGAGCTTTTATATAAGTCCAAGTCTGGTTCCAACAATCAATTGTAGACATGGAAGCTAAGGCCTTCACGAGCCGAACCAAAGGCCCCTATAAGGCACCTGACTCGTTTAGCACCCCTATCAATGAGTATAGCTCAGATTGGCAACTGAGTAGGTTGGAAGAAAATCTGTATTCGATTGTTATCAAATAAATCTTTTTTTTTTGGAGAGGGGGAAGAGCTTTAATGTAATTGAATCTTGATTCGGGTCTCAAGAAGAGAGTTGAAAAAAGAGGTAATTAAGATTGTACAATTTCAATAAATATAAATATAAATATATATATATATATATATATATATATATATATATGCAGGTTATTTCTTAGTCTTACATTAAATTTTAATTGTTGATTTTTGAGTATCTAACGATTAAGATTTATGTGGTCATATTAGATGCAGGCAAAATAACGATTAAGATTTGGTACTAGATTTATTATTCTTATACTGATGCAAGTTGATTATGTTATATATATATAGAGAGAGAGGTAGGATCTTTTGACATTAGTGTCAAATAAATTTCAACTTTGACACCTCATCCGAGAATCATTAGATAAAAAAAGATCAATGACTCTGATTTGTAAGCATGTGAAACCATTGATCTTTTTTGATCTAATGGCTCTCAGACGAGGTGTCAAACTTGAAATTTGACACCGGTGTCAAAAGATCCTACCCCATATATATATAAATATATGAAAAAATATATTTTTACGGCCACTTTAAATAAGATTATCTACAACTACTATAAAAACTATGTCGTTTTGATTAATGAAAGGTGTTTATGTAATTTTAGGTGAATTAATGAAGGGTGTTTTTGTAATTTTTTTTTATCATATACATTTTACTGAAATATCCTTCATTATCTCACTTAAAATTACAGAAACACCCTTCATTAATCAAAATGACATAGTTTTTGGATAGTTTTAGATAACCTTATCTAAAGTGGCTGTAGAAATATTTATCCCTATATATATATTAACTTTTTTATTTTTTTTATCAATCCTTCGAACTTCCAATATTGGGATATATTAGGTGTTAGACCAGAGACATGCAATCCTGTGAAAGGATTGGATTACTGAATGCTGTTAAGAATGACATCTTACTTAAAGATCGGAAGGAAATAAAAAAAAATCATAAATCATAAAATCGTAACCGTATATCGATAATATTAAAATCACATGAAATATAAAAATGTATATGACAACAATTAATTCAAATATATACAATAACTATTAATCTAAATCATCGTTTAATTAAAAATATCAAATTATACAGATTAATTTAATTATTATTTTTTATTAATTATAAAAAATTGCTTTGCTAATTCCATTAAAAAAATAATGAAATTGAAATTCACAATTTGTACTGGAATATGTAAAAAAAATTAAAAAAAAAAAGGCAAGATAAGATTGAGACGTGTAGGTGTACGATTACCTTTTGATGTGTGAACTGACTTTGAGCCTTTGAGGTGCTGGTATGAGATTGACTTGTCCTCTATGCGAGTTGGGTGTTTTGTAGTGGTTTCGGTCATCTATATGGTGAGGGGTGATGTGTGACTTGCACAGAGTAGGTAGAGAGTGAAGAGGGTCTCCATTAAAGCAGTTTGGCAAAGTAAAGAATATGCTGAGCCTCCCACATCGCACATGGTGTGGTGTTGCAGGTCGTGGTAATAATATGACAAAATTGTGAAGATGTCATGTAATAATATCCTTTTATTCCATTGTGAACGGTAAATATTGACATGAGATATTCTTGGAAATCGACAATCACACAAAATCGACAAAATAAAAAAAAGAAAAGAGAAATTGACATGATGGTTCACTCAATTTAGGCTAAGTCCAATTTGTTTATACTATATTCACCTCATCGCCACTCGTTACAAGTAGGGGTGTTAACGGGCCGAGCCGAGCCGAGCTTTGATCTTAACGGGTCAAATCTGTATTTAAACGTGTCCGATTGGCCTTAGTCTATTACTGTTACGAATATAATATTGACATGTGACCTGATTTATTTACAAAAAATAAAAGCCTGTGTGAAGCCTGTTAGCATGTTAAAGAATAAAAATAAGAGAACAGAATTCCACAAAAAATCAATTTCCAGATAGAAACCTTAGCTTCCAATTAATAATTTACAAAGTCTACAATAAATAAAAAAAATTAAAGTGAGAGAAGGTAGATAACAAGTCTTATTATCTTAGCCCATTATAAAAAAAGTGCCAACAAAAATAAAAATAAAATAAATAAAATAAAAAATAAATTGACACAAACGAGCAGTGCACAGTGGAACGAATGAGTTTTTGTGGGTTTGTTTGTGTGAAGGAGGATGAAGGATAATATAGAACAACACTAGTAATTCCATAAATATACATAAATTCAATATATATCCAAATAGCATAATATAGAACAAAATCATTCAAAAAGTCTGTTAAACCAATAAAATGGGGTGAAATAAATTGATGAGAGAGTTATTACAAGTAGTATAAAAAGTATAAATAAATAATTATATACTAGGCTAGCCTGGGAGGCTCTAAGGCCGAGCTTCTGAATTAGAGCCTGAGGCCTTTTTATTAAACGAGCTTTTATACAAATTCAAGCCTGGTTCCAACACGAGCTTTTATTAAACGAGCTCGGGCTTTTACGAGCCGAGCTAAAGACCCCTGAAAGGCCCCTGGCTCGTTTACCACCCCTAGTTACAAGTCACTCGCTTTACAAGAAAAATATAAATATAAATAGTATTAAAAAAATTTAACAACAACTATTTATGGACCCAAATCTAAACTACTAAGAAAATTACAAAATTACAAAAAATCAGAGCTCACAATAGTATCTAGTCTCTATTGGGCTATGGGCGGTGCCCCCGAATCCCTATCCGCTCATTGGGAGTGGGATTCTAGTTACCTTTTATGCTGACCTCGACAATAAAAACCTCGTGAACATGTAACTTATGAGCCATGCTCAACAGATGTGACCCAACGTTCCGGAATAAATTTGTTACATGAGGTGCAAATTTATATATATGAATGATTGAATAGAAAAACTATAGTGTGAATAAAGTAATTGATGATAACATTTCAATCACATATTTGAATAAGGGTTTAATATTTTTCATCAATATCAACATTAATAATATTTTTATCTTAAATTAATTGAGATCCCGTGATAAATAATCCAAAAAAGATACGGAAAAATAAAATTTAATTATATCTACATACATAATATTATCCATACAAAAATAGTACATAATCGTAAGGAGATATAAATAAAAATAAAAAACAAATAAGAATTTATAGAGGGACAGAAAATAATAAGAAGTTAAGAAATAAAAAAAAATTAACATAAAAAGGAATAAAAAAATAAGAAGACATAAGTAAATAGGTAATAGAAAAAAGATTGAAAAAAATGAAACAAAGGAAAAAAGGATAATATATAGAAAGAAAAAATATGAACCAACATAAAAATATGTATATGTAAAAAATAATTTTTTTTTTCAACCGTAAGAAAAAATAAATCCTCTTAGAAATGGTGTGAGAATCTGAAAAAATATCTACTTGAGAATTTTTTAATGGAATATCTTTGTCTCCTGCATTAGACAACAGAATCGAATAAAATTCTTCTGTTATAAAGGAGATGTGTGAAGAAAAGGTTATTCGATTCCCAAGGAGATTTCTCGTGTCAACGGCTTAGCAATCTCCTGTTATAAATGAAGGTTTTCGTTTTATCCTTTAACATAACATAACAAATTTTTCTATACTCACAATATTTTGTGGGGTCTACATTTTTTAAAACAAAAAAATAAATAAAAAATTAAGGCATACAAAACGAATCTCTATAGCATTACACAATCACTTTTCCTACAACATAACTCTTATAAAACCCATAAATGAAATAATGTAAACAATAAAATCACATCATAATAACGTGGTCAATAAAAATACTGCATGATTGTTTCATTATTTTCTGCTGAAGTTCATTCTAGAACCTATAAAAAAATTATTTATTTCACGAATTATGTTCAAAGACGTTAGCGCAACTAATACAATTGAATAATATAGATACAGAGATTTTGTTTTTGAATATTTACTTAAAAATTAAAGATGTGAGCAATTGTCTTTTGTGTAATGCATCATATTGTTAGAACAAATACAAAATGTACTTATAGAACAAGTACAAGATTATAAATATGGTTAGTTTTTTTTCTGTATTCAATGTAAATAAGTTAGTTAATTAAGTTCAAATTAACGTTGTTTTGGGATGAAAATTATAATATTTTTGTAATTATAATTTATTTCAAGATTATAATAGTCTTTTTTTAATTTGTCAATTTAAAATGACATTATTTTGAGAGTGAATATTGATATTTTATCTACATTCACTATAAAAACATTAAAATCTTATAAAAAACAGCACTCTTTTCTGATATTATATGAGAAATTTTTTTTATCTTACACATACACTGAAGTTCTCACTTTTTTTTTTAATTTAGTGGATTCTATCTGATAAATGGTATCAATTGATAATATTTTCATTGATTTAAAACTGTACATCAATGTATCTTAAATAGAATAGGCTGTTACGGCTGTTACCAAACAGTCTGTTACCAAATAGTAAAACAACTTCCTAAAGATAAGTAACTACACCTAATTACAATAGGACTCAGTTATACATATCCTAACAAACTACAGGTTACAACATATCACAGCAAATCATAACAACATATAGAATCTTCTATTCCAACACTATCATGTGATTTTTTTACATGAGAAAATTTTTCTGTTATGTAACATATTGAAAGATTAACCCAAAAAATCCTAATATCAACATTAATTGATATCACACCCTCTGCTACGTGTAGAAATTTAGTGCTTTCGGAGCACTTTTAATTTGGTGAGACAGAGTAGAGAAAAAAAAAAATTGAGAAGAAAGAAGAAAAAAAATAAAAGTTTAATACAAATATCATATTTTTAGAGGGACCACCAGAGTCGGGTACCATATAAATTTCCCCCTCTGCAACATGCCCACTACCACTAGTATATTTAAAGGGTCAAAACTCAAAACTTTCTGTGTTACAAAAAAAGTTAAAACTTTTTCCGGCCGACACAGTACCATGTGGGTCTCATTGTTTGAAGGGTCCGCACGAAGCATCCTTTTTCTCGACGAACATAATACTTATATTTTTCATATTTAAATTTCCAAAACAAGTATTCCAATTAGCCAAAAAAATGATATTTTCCCCAAATCGTGTTTACTGTAGTAAATTGTGTTTACGACTAACTGCAGAGTATAGAAAAAAAAAAAAAAAACCGAAGATCAAGACTAATAAGCCAAACCCAATGTACAAATATCTTCCACTGGAGGGGCATTCCAATGTGCAGTCTGATTTTTCAACTTGATGAAATCGTTAATGCAGTTCATCAATTTCATAGAGTGAATTCTCTTCCTAGCCTCAGCAAGTTTCTTTCCAGCAACTCGATCAAAAGTCTTCTCCCAACCATTTTCCCAGCTTTCGTGAGCATCGCAAAGTTCAAGTGACCCGTTCTCCCAATCGGTCCAACTCCACTCCTTTTCAACGGACACCATCACGTTCTCCACGCACGTGCCTTGGCAAACCGGCACGCACGGTCTGCATTTTGCTCCGCTCAGTGGACCGGGACTCGACAACGCCCCGACCGGCACGCCGAACTGGCCTGGCGGAAAATCGTACTTGCGGTCCGAAACGATGCAGAAAGGAAGTCGATTCGTGAGGTAACTCACATGTTGTGTTGTGAGCTGAGCTTTGAAGGCTGATTCTGAGTTGAGGTTGGTGAATCCAGCGGAATCTAATTGGGGAATGAGGGAAAGCCGAGACATAGCCACTGTTGAGGTTTTGAGGTCGCCGATGCCTAAACGGTCGTTGAGTCCACCGTACGAGGATCCGGGAGGGACCAGATACTTACCCGGAACAAAGTTTTCTGACCCGAGTGGAGCGTTCCAGTACCCGTCTACTCGTGTTCGGACTATCCAGTCGTACGTGAAATGGTTCTTCTGCTGATATGATTTTATCATCGTTAAGCATCCTTCCACGAGGTTAAAATATTGAAGAAGCCCCTGCAAAAAAAAAAAAAAAAAAAACGCAAATTAAATTTAAGGATTTGTTTAAAGTATTTTTGTAATTATAATAATTTTTTTATTATAATTTTTTTAATTTTTAACTCAAAATGACATCGTTTTGAGAGTAAATATAAATAAATAACTTATTTACAGAAATATTAAAACCTAAATTTAATCATAATTAGCATTTTTTATTTTCTTTTAAAATGCCTTATATATACATGTGATGAATCTTTGAAAGGTCCGTATTTTATAAGGCCCGGGACAATATGAAAGGAAAGTTATGCAAATCAAGAAAAAAAATCCTTTGTTAATGATGATCATATTTTTATAGCTGTAAAATTGGACTTAGGCCTTCAAATAAGCCACTAGAGATACGGAACCTCCAAATTTATGTATCTAATTTCTCTTAGTATTATGTTGTTACTGTATACACATATTATCTCATTAGCAAATGTTGTCGTTCATATTAGTGCACAGTAATTCACAACCTCAAAGATATCTCTTTTATAAATATATTAAAGAGAACACCAAATCCAAAAGCAATTCATTAATTTTTGACTTAGACATTTCTGTCACTTAAAAGAAAACAATACATATTCAAGTATAGTATACGTTAGTTAGCGTCAAACTTTTGTTCTAAGGAAGAGAGGTGGTTTGGTTTAGCTTAAAAGTACCTATTGTGGAATAGGAAAAGGAAGGATGGGCCAATTAAGAGGGAAGTTGTGGTTACACCCGCCAACCCTACCTAACCGGCTCCCAAGTCCCAAGTGTCAAATTTCAATTCAACTCCTGAATAATCTAGAAGCTATAAAACCCAATGTTTGGTTTGATGCTTTTTGATATTTTCTCAGGTAAATCAAGTTTGGTTTTTAAAAAATCAATGTGTAGTTCAACAGTTTTTGACCAAAATCCATTTATGTGAAATGCATGACTTTTTGAGAAAGATAATAATTTGTACTGTTTAGAAACCCGATTTGTCAAATCAAACTACTTTTTTTTAACTTCTCCATCTATTCAACTTTCCCTATAATACCTAGTAATTACAGTCTAGTAATTACAGTTCTCTAGTATTCTTAAAATTTATCTTCAATCAAACGCCCCCTAAAGTTTTTAAAAGTATAGAGATTCATTGATAACTTTTAAACTATAAATTTATTTAATAGAAGAGAATGATATGTTTACAAACTTTTTTACAAATTACACTAAATATGACTGGTCATACATTCTTAATTGATGCATGACCGGTCAGACATGATGTAATTTATAAGAGTTTGTAAATAAAATGTTTGTAAATATAACATTCTCTCTAATAAAAAGAAGTAAAACCAGCCAACGTAAATTACATTAAAGCGCCATTAGAGATAATTAAGTACGAATTTAATATATCTTACACAACCTAGCTAACCGCAGTCATAAACGACTAAGAGTAAGTACCTTAACAGTTTTTCCTCTAGCCAACGTAAATGGATTTGGAAGATGAGACGCAGAAGAAAAGAATTGATTTTTTTTTATTATTATTAAAAAATTTAGCATCCTGGGGACGTTTGGAAAGGCAGAAGGAAAAGAAAAGAATCCGACACTAATTAATATGAAAATCTTCAGATGGAGGCAACAGAACCAACTAAAATTCTACGATGAAAAGGTGTTGATCGTTTAAAAGAAACAAATAATAAAGAATAAAGAAAGAGAGGTAAAATATCCAAAACGTATAACAATCTGAAGTAATATTTTCAGAAATCAAGAAAGGAATAAAAAGAAAAAGAAAATAGGCATGAAACCTGGATGCCGTTGGGCGAGTTCTGCGCCGTGAGGACTCGAACATATGACTCATTCTCCGGCAACGGTTGAGGGTGGAAGATTCGAACGGCAGCGACCTTTGGCGCAAACCTCAAGAGAGAGAACTTGAATGTATCTTTGTCTATCGGGCTATGCAAAAAAAGATCCGAATTGGGGTATTCCTTGATTATCATCTCCAATATGGAGGGTCCAGTGAGTTCGAACCTTCTAGCACCACCCACCAAACACACAGCCATTCTCGACCGCACCAACTCATCTTTCGAAGCATGATTATTGTTCTCGTTGATACCCACAGCCTTGGCTTTTTGAAAAGGAAGGCTCAAAAGGAATTGCTGAACAGGGTACAATGAAGAAAAGGTGTTTAAAGTGGTTGAATGGAGAGAGATGAACATAAGGATAAAAACGGCAGGGATTATCAACACAAGGAAACGCCAATCAAGATCAGATACCCATTTAGTAAAGGGCAGCGTAAACTTTCTGGGACTCTTTAGCATCTCTAATAACTTTTTTTCTTCTTCTTCTCAATTTCTCTAAATATAATTTATTTATTTACGCCAGCCGGTACTGTTGCTCTTTCACAAAACCTTGAGGTTCCTGCTGCATTGAGTAACTTCTCCTTCTCCCAAAGGGTAATTAATTCATCAAGTGATATGTGATAGAACTAACAGTCAAGTGAAAGCAATATGATTCTTATGAGAATAAAATGGAAGGAGCATGTTATGGTGAGAATTAATGGGTATTAGGCTTCATATGAAGATGGCTGCTACCACACGGCTGTTTGGCATGATGAGAAGCTAAGAGAAATTTTGATAAGTCACAGCAGAGCTTTCCTTAATTCTTCTTTTTTTTAGTACATTCCTTCTCCATTCATTTTTTATCCGCCTTATCTAATAAACTTTTTATTTTATTTTATTAATATATTCTTTGTAAAACAGTCGACATCAATGTTATTGAATCGCAATAAGTATCGTGTATTGTTTGACTGATTTTTTTTATCATATATCGTTAATCGTATCGAATCGTAAAATACAGAAATATAATAAAAAATTTAAAAATTAATATAATTAAGGGGAATGATTCGTTTACAAATTTTTTTGACAAATTTTTACAAATTACACTATCTTCTCCTGAGAGAACGTAGTGAAACAGTGAAACCTAGTGTTCTCCTGAAAGAAGATACTATAGTTTGTAAGAGTTTGTAAACAAAAAAGTTTATAAATATAACCTGCCCCTATAATTAATATCATATAAATCCAAATTTCAAAAAGAATCCAATAAGTAATTAAAGTGCAAATCAATTATTTTCACACTTATCAATCATTAAGACTAATATTATCACTACTATCACGATGGGATCTATCAGTGATATAACTAATTAGTCCCCCTCTTCTAAAAAGGGCCCTTCTAGTTTTTTTTTTTAATTTAAATCGCAAAATGATATATTTATTTCTTTTTTTATATTAAAAATTACAAACTTTGATTTAATTTTTGTATATTATGATGCACGTATCATATCATATCGTAAGTAATAGTATCGTATCATTCGATACAAACCCGTTTTCTGATACACCCTAAAATACGTATTGTTAGGCTTGTGAATCGTATCGTATCGCGTATAATAAAATACTGATAACAAGTTAATAATTTAAAATAATTAAGTCAAATATTTATTTGTTGAAAAAAATGACTTCATACTTTAAATTAAAAAACAATTAGCATATGAATATATATTTATTTACTTTTGTAAATACTTCATCAGACAAGTGTCATGCAAGAAATAATGTTTTCTATATGAATATGCATTTATATATAAAATAATATGAGAAAAGTATGCTTTTTAATATAAAAACAACTCAATAGTTTATGCAAAAAAACACACATCTAAAACATGGAAATTTTAAAATAATACATAATAATATATATTTTTTAATATAACTAACCATAAATTCCAAAAATAAAGTCGTAATTTTTTAAATAAGAAAATTAAATGGTATATTTAATAAAACAAATTGAATATTTTCATCAGGAAAGATATGTACATAAGAACAATGTCTAACATGTTTTATAAATATTATTTCATAAGATAATAGACACATTTTACGAATTAGAACACACATCTTTTACATGAAATTATTTTATCGTATTTGGTTAAAAATGTAGTTACTTTCTCGGCTATTTGACCCTTTTGTCCTTTATTAATTAATTAATAATTATTTTTTCCTTTATCCAAAACTATCTATCAATCTGTCATTCTTTAACCGATCAACTTGAAGATTTAATAAATTAAACGGTCAAAACTGGCAAAAATGATTGACTTGAAGACTTAATTGATTAAATATCCCTCTTAATTGATTTAATAGATTAAAACTTATATTTAATCGATTAAATATCTCAAATGAGCATGAAAGCATTGATTGAATGAGACAAACACGGTATTGGAGGTTATTGAAATTTTGAATTTTGAATTTAATGTAATAGGAGTTGATTGCGATTTGTATTTAATAGGAGCTGATTGCGTCCTATTATCAGCTCCTATTAAATACGAATCGCAATCAACTCCTATTACATTAAATTCAAAATTCAAATAACCTCCAATCCAATACACGAAAAACTGATTGAAGATTCTGCTAAGTATTAATTTTATGATGAATATGCAAGATGAGAAGGGTTCGTTGTTTGCCTTGATCGCTGTCATCGTTCTGAGGTTGACAATAACATCACTTCGTGCCGTTTTTCATGTAATAAGCAAAGTTTTCATGTGAGAGGTAGAAATGGAGCCAGGTCTGTTCATGTAAATCAATCTAGTTTTCAAGAATCATTTTTCTTTTCGTGCTATTGCTAAATCAAATCATTAACAATGTTTGCATTTGCTTATCAAACCATTAACCTGTTGGGAGATTTAATCGTTTAACTTGAAGATTTAATCGATTAATTCTTCAAGTCAATCATTTTTATCAGTTTTGACCATTTAATCGATTAAATCTTTAAGTTAATCGATTAAAGATGGACAGATTGGTAGATAGTTTTGAATAAAGGACAAAATAATTATTAATTAATTAATGAAAGGTAAAAAGGTCAAAAAACCGTACTTTCTCATTTATAAAAACTCCGTAAGATTTAGTACTCTTTATTTATTCAGTAAAAATATGTTACGCTATTTCGATTTATCAAATTAATCGAGAACCGTATAAGAATACAACTCTTATACTATTTTAAATTCTTATAGGAAAAAATATTAAAGAATAACGATAATTGACAAATAAGAATGATGATAGACATGCATAATTAAATGCCTGAAAGAACAATATAGCTTCTTTTTAGCAAATTTTCCCTTTTTAAAAAAAAAATAACATCTACCAAAAAAAATAGTAATAAGAGCATCCTATTGTTAGCTAGGGAGCATTTTTGTTACTCCTTTTCTTTTATTTTTTTTATTTTTTTGGTAAAAACTCCTTTTATGTTATTTAAATAATATGAATCTTGTCACGCGAGGCCCTCAATCCTCATACGAAAAATAAGAGATATGGCATGAAAAAAAAAGTTAAATAATTTCAAAGATAAAAAAATTTAAAAACGAAATTATTATACTGCACATAAATTTAATTTGTTAAAGAAGCAAATTTTGTCATTGAGTACTGTGCACTGGATAATTTTTTTTTTTTATATATATATAGCATTTTATAACTCTTTTATAAGTTTTTTTTTAACTTTATAAAAAAAATGACAAGATTAATATTTTTTTCAATAAATTTATCTAATTATTTTAACAGCTTTTACATATATTTTTTGATTATTTTTTTTTAAGAAAAAGAAAAGACTATCAAATGACCTTAAATGGCACCTACAAAGTGGTTGGTTATGTGGGTACCAGGGCATAGGATGTATCCATTTCAACAATAAAAAATGAACTTCAATCAATTAGTGAACGCCGAATTAGGTCCCTTTGCTGTACGTTGAGCAAGGTAATAGAACTCGATTGGTTACGGTTAGAATTGATGTAGATTTATCCAGACTACAACATTGTCGTTTTATTTTCTTGTTGGAGTTAATTATCATGATGCAGCGATTTGAAGAATGTGCAATAATCAGGATTATGAAGAACATGATCTGATGCAGAGAATCAATGCTCTCTCGTTTCCTTTAAGTTTGTTGCGGCAGGAGATTGGTTAGGAGGGAAAGGTGTTAGACACGATGTGAATATGAAAAGGACTATTTCCTGATGCTTTAGCATAGAGTGTCACCTACCTTTCTTTCTTTTGTTTTCTTTTTCCCTCTCTTTTTTTTGGTGATTCTATCGTCCTTTTCTAACTTCCTTTACCAAAAGATGACGACAGAAATTTACCTAATGATACGTGTGTGATAATGTTTTATTTTCGTGGTAACTGACTTTGATATATATGGTTGGAGGATTAAGACAAACCATAGGAGTAGCTAGTGCGGAATTATGTAGCATAATAACGATTGTTTTAATTAAATTTTAGCATGATTGAATAAAATTGTGCATCTCTAAAATAATATGTATTTTACCTACCCATCTTCAATTCTATTATATCAAAATCTCAAGAGGACAAAAAAAATGAGATTCTAATTCAATAATATTAAAGATAGGTAAGTAAGATAAGAAAGAATAAAAAATAAGTATAATATCCAATCCTTATATATGTTTTATATATATTTCTCTTTCCTTTCAAACTAACGGAAATTTAAACATCAACATTGTCATTAATTTGTTACGTTCTGTTAGACAACGTATAAAATAGAGTAAGAATAGTTATGTCCCACGATTAATAGTCGGTGTTTTAGATTAATATAAATAATATAATGATCTAGTCTACACACGGTTCCTATATAATACCAAATCCTCTTGAGCAATAATTCCAAACTATCAAAGTCAAACTCAAGTGTTACACAATTGCTTCTACTTTTCAAATCGTCTCATGAAAACTTATAACATCAATAATTAAATCACTATAACTTATTAACTAGTTATAATCTTTTTATTATTATATTTATTATATACCTGAGATAAATTTTATTGTATTGTTATATAATAAATATAGTACGTCATCTATATATGACTTTTTCTTAAATACTATATGCCATTCTCCCAGAAGCGACAAAACATAATCGAATTTTGCTTCCAATGGCAGCCACTCATAGTCATGAGTTCTACGCGATACTAATTAGATAAGTCTAAACATGTAACTACAACCATTCGGCTTTTTCACCCTTTTGTCTCTTATGAATTAAAAAATAATTATTTTGCCCCAGTCCCAAAATTACACATTAATCTACTTCCTGTTTTACCATTGACCAGATGATTTAGTCGATTATATCGTTATGTAATCAATTATTTCGTGACTAGAAATTAAGAGGTATATTGGATTGAAATTTTAAAGAATTTTAATTAATTGTTTTCGGACAAAATAATCTATTGGTATTCAATTAAGATTTTAAAAAATTAAAAAAAATCATGTGGTATTCGATTAGGATTTTAAAAGAAAATTTTAGAGTCTGTCCAAATCTGGTGGCATTCAGTCATGATTTTAAACAAAGGAAAAAAATCTTGTGGTATTTAAAAATTTTACAATTTTAGTGGATTTTTTATTGGTGTGAATTTCGTGAGACTTTTTAGTGAGAAGTATAAATAGGATGCCTCTCTCATAATCTCACCATAACCACTAGCATTTCTTGAAATTTCTCTATTATAGTGTTTCTTCTTCCTTTGGCGGGTCGACTCGCTCAAAACCAGGTTTCGTTATGTGAGCTTCGTGAAAGCTCAAAATCAATAGATTTTTAGGATTCTAATCACAAAAAAACCTGGATAACGACCTTCTTTCTAACATGCTGGAAGATTTGGCATTGGCGAAATGAAAGAACGCATGGTGCCTTGCTGATGCCTGTTTTCGTGAAGAAAAAACTAATCTGAAATCTTGCAAAGGATGTGGAAGAGGCTGCAAACAAATGTACAAATCTGGCTTCTAACAAAAGAATTATGGTAGCGAACATATCTTGGCAGTTTTCCAATTCGAGTGCTGTCAAGCTTAACACGGATGGGGTCGGCATGGTAACCCTGGTCCAGCTGCTTGTGGGGGTGTCATTCGTGATCAATGGCGGACCCAGAAAATTTTATTTATGTCTGCACATTTAGTTGCGCTGAATTTTTTTAATTTTCTTTTAAATGTATTAAAAACAATAAAAGAACAAAAAAAACTTCAACTTAACATAAAAAAATAATAATCAAGAGTCAACTAAGCTATCATAATTTCAAGCAATGATTATTTGTTAAGATTTTTATTTGTATAGCGATGCAAAATAATCTTGCCCTATTTTTTATTATTATTTTAATATTAAATATAATTATATATCACAAGTTAGAGTAAAAAAATTTACGTTATGAGTTGTACAACATTTCATAGAAACTTCAATAAGTTTCAATATTTTTTTATTGTAAAGTCAACTTTATGCCTAAAAGGTGCATGGCTAGACATTTTCAACAGTACACTAGCCAACAACCAAATGTGCACTCCTTACTTTTCCATGTGTCCTTGACACTAATTTTAACCTTGGCATATTTTACATTACGAGCTATTCAAATTATCCCTTAATCCTTCGCAAAAAAATCCCCCTCCCCAAAGTTTTGTGTCTGCAAGTGCCCAAACTTGCAATAGTGTGGGTTCGCCGATGTTCGTGATGAGTGCGTTAAGTGGCTTTGCGTATAAACTAGGGAGGTGTTCTTCATTCAAAATATAATTATGGGGTGTTCTTAGCGGGTTGGAGATGGCTTGGAATGCTGGATATCGTAACATCATTATTGAAAGTGATTCAACAAGTATGATCAATGTGCTCACTTGAAATGGTGCAGTAATCTGTGAGAATCATTTGATTTCTTGCATCTAACATTCAGGTTTACTACTTTAGTGTCTTTGCTTTTTTATGAGTTTTCTATTTCTTTGCTTGGGAATTGTGTGTTGTTAATGTGAATTTTTTTTCCTTCTTTGTAATCAATTACAAATCGATATTTACTCTATTATATCAATGAAAAAACCTAGATTTAAGGGGGTGTATTGGATTAAGAATTTAAAAGATTATTTCGAGATAAAAAATCTTATAGATTTTAAAAGACTATCTAGAATTGTAGTAACTTTAAAGACTTTTTTAAAATATTTTTTTTACAATCAATATTTTATAAGAATGTATTTTAAAGGATTTTAATTAAATTTATAAGATTGACAATATGGATTTATAATATTTTAAAAATTCATATGAATTTTTACCAAATATTCAAAATTACAATAGTCAATAAAAAAATAACAAAGAAATGCAATGATATTAATAAAAAAGTAAAATCTAATATAATTTTCTCAATCAGTAACTTGATGTCCTACTAAGTAACAGCTCTCCACATATCTATACTAACCCTCTACGTATTAACAAATAAAAAATTATCTTCTTGATTTGATATCAGAGCTATGAATATATGATTATAAGACCCACTAATTTTTTATTTATTAAAATAATTCGATATTTGCATATAGAACTTAAAGTTTATGATAGAATTTCGATTGAAAAATTTTGCTATTGATATTGGAAACATTGAGGTTTTTATTCTACGTGATAAAAGTTTTCTAACCATATATCATATGCATGTTTTCATTGAGTATTCTAAGAAAATTTTGAATCTGGATTTCTGGGTTTTATTACATAAAAGTTTAGAAACTTTCTCAAATTATTTTCAATCAATACATTGAAACCTTCAATTGTTTTGGGGTTTTTGAAAAATAAGTTTTTAGTGATCTATTGACATAAAAATTGTTTGAAATCGTTTCCTATAGCGAAGGAATTTCGTTCATGAATGTATTGTTACAAAATATAGGATTCATATTATGAAAGTTTCAATCTTTCTTTAAATTGATCTTATTTTACATCAATAAAACGAAATTGGTTTGAGGATTTTTGTTCTCTTGTTGTTTTTTCACTGTTTTATGTTATTTTTAATACAAAAATTACATTTTTTTGTGCCAAGAAAAATTATGACCGCATGGCTTGAAAATCATTTTTTAAACTTCCAAAAGCTCTTAAAATATGCTATTTTTGAGATGGATTAGTGCGCCTACTTGGAGCACGACTGATTGCTATAGATTCGTAAATTAGTATCAAACTGCTATATTTTCATAATTTTTTATTTAAATAACAATATATTAATTCCAAACTGTCAAAGTCATACTCAAAAGCTACACAATTACTTCTTTTTTTGTTTGGGGTTACAGGAAAGATAAGAAACACAAAAACGCTAAGTAGAAACCATTCTGGGGGTTGACAACCCCTTTTGTTCTCTTAACAACAAATTCAAACACTCCATAGGAGGACTAACAAGAATTTCCACGTCCCAAGCATGTTCTGTAGTTGTAGAAGCCATCCAATCAGCTAGAGCATTGCCTTCTCGGAAGGTGTGAGAGACCTGGGTCATCCAATCCTTCGTTAGCATGTCTTGGATTCTATTAACTAAGGGGGAAAAGGATTGGTTCTTGGAGCAACCGTTTATGATGAGCTCTATTGCAACCGTAGAGTCACTCTCAAGGCAAACCTTCCTGAAACCATAGTCCCACACAACTTCAAGGCCTAACATGATACCCTTCAACTCAGCAAGGAGGGTGTTCCCGTGGCCTGTGTTATTCCTAAATCCCACTAACCAGTTCCTTCCAGAGTCTCGGAGGACTCCTCCGCAAGAGGTTCTGTCACCCCTACAAGAGCAACTGCCATCTGTGTTCACTTTTATCCAACCAGGCTAGGGAAACTTCCAAGTAATGAAAGTTTCAGTTCTGGTTAAAGGAGAAATATGCGCTTTAGTTAGCAAGCTATCTGCAAGGAGAATGATGTCAACTAAAGCTTTGGTGAGGAAAAAAGTATTGAGAGGGTTAGGGGCTATCCCATTGAAGATGAAGTTATTGCGGTCTTTCCAGATACTCCAGCAAGTGACTCCAAACCAAAGTTTGCTATCATCAATCGTGAACCAGTTGCTATTCTTGAACAGGTGCAACTCTAACCAATCATCGAGGGGGAGGCTAAAAAAATCAGGTTGAAGGTTGATGGGAACCAACTTCTTCCAAATTTTCCTGGCCCAAACACAATCCCTAAGAACGTGGATTCTGTCTTCCAAGGCCTGGTCACATCTCGAACAGGAAGGCGACTCGCACATCCTCCTGCGAGCCCTCTGGTCATTAGTAAGAAGTTTATCATGCAGGAGGAGCCAGAGGAACGCTTGTATCTTTTGGGGCCCAGGCCATTTCCAGGCAAGGTTCCAAGACTTAAGGAACGGTTGGCGGAAGAAGGAAATTTTGAGATAAGCATATTTGACAGAAAACCTGCCATCATTCTAATCTCTCCATATCACTCTATCCTCCCCATCTCCATGAAGAGGAGGGATAATCCCTGCAATAAGGTTGTTAACATGGTTGGGGAGCAAATGTTGGAAGAGGTTCCACTTCCAGCAACCTTTGGGATCCACAAATCAGTCCACACCATAATGTAGCTGACTCTCCAGCACGTTTCCTGTGACTACAGCCAGTAAATTCTCCACCTGAGGAACCCGTTTATCTAGCCAAAACATAGTTTTCCTTTCGTCACCTGTTAAAATCCTAGTCCCCTCCATGATTTTCGGCCAATGGTTGAGCACCCCTTTCCACATATTCGAATTAGCCTCTGTCCTGGCTGGGTTAGGAAGCAGATCATCTCCAAGTCCATATTTGTTGCGGATGACCTTCACTCAGAGAGCATCACGATTGGCCAGGACCCCAAAGCCAATTTTCATTGTGAGCGCATTGTTCATGGCTCTAGATTGACGTAGGCCCAGTCCGCCATTCTCCTTGGGCATGCAGAGAGTTGTCCAATTCACCAGATGGGTCTTCCTCAGGGGCTATGTGGAGTCCCAAATGAAGTTCCTAGTGTATTTATCTAATTCCTCTGTTACCTGTGTAGGCAAGGAAACCGACTGCATGGTGTAAGTGGGAATGGCTGCTACTACAGACTTGGCTAGCCTAATGCGAACAACTAGCGTTAGGGTACGAAGCCTCCAAACGTTCAATCTGCCTTGGACGCGATCCAAGATATGGGAGAAGGAGGTACGTGACACCCTTTTATGATGCAGGAAGATCCCTAGATACTTACCTAGGTCGCCTGTTAGGTTAATATTGAGGCACTCGCTAATCTCCTTGGCTCTCGCAAAGCAAGTTTCTTGGAGAAGAAGACCCTTGATTTGTTCTCATGAAAACTTATATCAATCACTAAATCACACGAATTCATTAGTTATAATATTTTTATTATTATATTTTTTTATGAAATTAATATTTTTTATTTTGAAGGAGATAATTTTATCTCCTAACATACATAAAATTGTATGGAGTCCATATGAAAAAAAGGAAAAAGAAAATATGGACTCTACACACTTATATATATATATATATATATATATATATATATATATATATATAGAGAGAGAGAGAGAGAGAGAGAGAGAGGGGTGTCAAATTTGAAGTTTGACACCTCATCTGAAAGCAATTAGATCAAAAAAGATCAATGGAGTCACATGCTTACAAATCAGAGTCGTTGATCTTTTTTGATCTAATGGCTCTCAAATAAGGTGTCAAATTTGAAGTTTGACACCTCATCTAAGAGCTGTTAGATCAAAAAAGATCAACGGTGTCACATGCTTACAAATTAGAGTTATTGATCTTTTTTGATCTGACGGCTCTCAGATGAGGTGTCAAACTTTAAATTTGACACCAGTGTCAAAGGATCCTACCTCATATATACGAGATAAAATTATCTCATATGACATAAGAAACGTTATCTCATCTATTATATACCAAATATAAATTTTATTGTATTACTATACAATAAATACTATATGTCACAAATATATATATGTATGACTTTTCCTTAAATACAGTATATCATTCTCGCAGAAAGCGACAAAACATATTCAAATTAATTTTGCTTCCAATGGCAGCCACTCATATGAGTTATACGTGACACTATAATCAGGAAATTCTAAACCGATGATTTTTTTTGGAGTTACCCAACCTTAATTATCTCTTTGAGACGAGTTGGTTCCCTCCGGTATCCCCACGAGCTTCGACTCTTTGAGCCGGCTATGGGACTAATTCAGAGTGCGGGGGAACATTGATGGCTAAAGGTTCAGCCCCCTTCCCAAGAATGCATTCAGCGGGAATCGAACACATATCCAACCCCACTAACTCAGCGCCAAGTTACTAACTGAGCTGCACCCATTGGGTACTAAACCGATAACTACAATTACCATTCTCATTTCTTCTTTAACTTATTCTCTATTTTGAAGATGTTTATGTTTATTTTATAATTTTAACTAGTAAGCATCATGTGTATTGTACGTCTAATTTTACATTGAAATAAAATATAAAAAATAAAATATTTAAGAAAAAATAATTAAAATTATAGAAGAGAATATATATAATTAATTTGAAATAATTTAAATCTAAGAATAACATATATAATTTTTGTGATTAAGAAAAAGAAATGACCATTTCAATTCATGACTTATAAATTTTGTGATTAAGATTTTTTTTCTTTAAGTTGGTTAACTTGCAGTTGTATTTGCTTATTAATTTCTTTATGTTGACTAAAATATCATTCACGCTGGAACTATGTGTTTTTTTTTCTAAAAAAACTAAACCTAATATTTGGTTTGGTTGACATTTTTGAAGTTTTACTTTTAACTATAGAAAATGTGTTATATCATATAAGATAGTTGTCTTATGTTACATGCTCATGAAATTTTGTGTCTATCTTTTTTTTTTTTTTTTAAATTATGGGTCCCACAACTTTATTTTATCCACATAAAATACTTATCTTATGTGACATAAAATTAATAACTCCCTTTAACTATCTACATGACTTTGAAATAAGCTTTATTTATTAAATGAGGATTGATGTAAACTTTTCAACAGCCAAATAGAAAAATTATGAGCATATATATTAATGAAGAAATCTTCTATCAAATGTGCGTAAATTAAATTATTACCCTCAATTTTCTAAGAATTTAAACAAAAACTTTTAACCAAACACCCCCTAAAAGTTTAGCAAAATTGTGATGTAAATGCCCTCATGGTAATTGATGTGACCACAACCTCATTTTGATGTTTTGATATTTTTTCCATTATAAAATTTCCCCTTCGAGAATTTGCATCCCTTCTTCTCACAGCCAACCGAGCCATGTTAGGAACTAGAGACGGAATACAACCTACATAACACCAGTCAGAAACATGTATTTGGTATTTTTGCTTTTAAAAAAGAGGAAATCATTTGTCCTTTTAAACGATATAACTTAGATTTTTTCAGTAATTTATAATTATATATTTCAGAGAGTACTTAATTATAATATTAAAATTGTATTTTTTTTCTATCTCTTTAAATATTATATACTGACATGAAAAATAAAAAAAAAATATAACTTTAATATTTAACTATGTTCTCTTCAGAATATATAGTCATAAATTGTTAAACGAAAATAAGTTACGTCATTTAAAAAAAAAAAAAAATCCCCTTTAAAAAAACAAAAAGAGTTCGGAGAAACAAGTTAAAGCGTGAAGCGTGAACCTGAAGATTAGCAAATCGCAGGTAGCAGTATATTTTTGCAACCTAACATTCTAGCAAGTACCAACCATGTTTGAAGTTCACGCATCGGGGTTTATTTAATTTTTATTTAAAGTTAAGTATTGGGTCATGCATTAATAATTAATTTACTCTTGATAGTGTATATTAATTAAATTTGAATAGGTAAATTGTATGTATAGATGTTTATTATACGAGTTGGGACATATTTAACTTAAGCAAAAAATATTAATATTTTTACATGACTAATATTTTTGACCTATCTAGACTCAGCTTGATCATATATTGTTTATGTTAATGTGATGCTTTATTGGAATTAGAATGAAAAATGGCAAGCATGAGAAATGAGAAATGTCATGCATGTTTTTCTAACATTTGAAAAGTCAAATCTATATGATATATTGGAAATTTCTTATTCCTTTGAAAAGTCAAAAGCGTGGTCATACAGCGCATATCAGGCGTTTATGTACAACAACAAAATTATTTGTGAATTTAAAAGAGCTATCTTAGTACGTGATGATTTGGGCAAAGTAATTATAATGACTTTGACAAAACTTTATTTTTGTGGTTTAGCGCGATACTTAAACAAGTTGTGTTAACATAAACACCAGTGGCAGACTCAAGAATAAATTTTATCTAGTACCAAAAATTTTAACATATTAAAATATTTATTATAATTATCTAAATTTATCAGAAAAAGTATTTACTATGAATACTAACATGTTTATCTAAATTATTTACTAAATAATGTCACATAACATTAAAAATATAAATAAACAATTGTCAATAATTATATGGAAAATGATCCGTTTATAAATTTTTTTTGAAATTTTTTACAAATTACACAATGTTCTCCCGGGAGAACATAGTGTAACGAGTGTTCTCCCCGGAGAACATAGTGTAGTTTGTAAGAGTTTGTAAACAAAAAAGTTTGTAAATATAATCTGCCCCTAATTATATATCAAAGCAAACATAAAAATAAACTAACCTTTCCAGTAAGCATTTCAAACACAATCATTTCACTTTCCTCCAACAACATAATAAGTAGGGGTGTGCAAAATAATCAAAAAGTTGAACCGAATCATTAACCGAATCGAACCGCCCTTAAAATAACCGGTTTTTAAAGAACCAGTTCATGAACCGAAACGATTTTTAAAGAACTAGTTCATGAACCGAGCCGATTTTTAGAACCAGTTTAAGAACCGAACCGAACTGTTTTCAAACCGAACCAAATTGATTTGTATAACTTTTTTTTTAATTTTTAATTTTTTTCTTTTCAAAATAGGGTCGACTCGAACCGAACCGAACCATTTAAACCAATTTGGTTCGGTTATTCAAAAAATTCGGTTCGGTTCGACCTATGCACATCCCTAATAATAAGTAATGAACCAAGTATTGTCATGAGGATATGAATGCACACAAATGTAATAATTATATGTACAATAACATTTAATAAATAATTTAAAATATAATAAAAAAAATTTGCATACCTAAAATTGTAAACGACGCTCTTTTAATTGACGAAATCTTCAAGGATAGAATCTTTAGTAAAAGTTTCAGCAATTTCTCTTTCAACATACACAACCAAATTATTTGCAAGAAAGTCATCCTCCATTTTGTTTCGAAGCCTCGTTTTCACGATTTTCATTGCTGAGAATGCACGTTCACTACTTGCTGTTGAAACTGGTAATGTTAAGATAAGACGAATAAGCAAATGATAGGAATTTGACTTTCCTGTCTTAGCTAATCCTTGACACAGCTCATAAATTGAAGATAAATTTTGAAGTTTTGGATGTTTTGAGATGTCCTTGTGGAAATGCTTCAATTGACAATTTAAATTAATTCTCTCTTGCTCAGAAAAATCAAGAGGATAGTATTTTTCTGCAAGGCTACAAACGTCAGCAATATTAAATGCTTTGTAACCATTCTTCAGATCTAATGAAGAGCTAAGTGATAAGAGTTCCATTGTTTTCTCAGTAAACCTTCTATCTAACTCTTGTAATTGAAAGTGAATGGTTAAATTAAAGATATCAAAATGATGGTGATGCTCAATAGTTATTTGATTATGTTGTTGACGGTCACGACCTTTAATATTTGAGCATCAAAATCTGAAACATCTATTTCATGAAGCTTGGAGAAATTAACAACACCTTCAAGTATTATTTTCCAACCATCATCTTGTCATTCTTGAATGAGTTCCTTTGTACTTGAAACTAATTGTATAGCATTCAAAATGTCTTGAGATTGTTGTTGTAATGCTTGACAAAGAATTTCAATGATACCCAAATATTTTCATTCTTGTATACTGCCATCTTCAAGATGCGAGTTCAAGATTTGGTCGAAAAATTCTCAACTTTTCAGTAGGGTGTTGATTCTCGCCTCGCTGACAATCAAGCGCAGTTGTTAAGGTTGGAAATAAGGTTGGATGATTACTAGAATTAGATGACTATGATAGTGAATCAGTTGCAGCAACTCAACACCACAGTGCTTGCGATTGATGCTCGTAATTGCAATCCTAATTTTCGTGGACCTGTGTTTCAATCAAATGCTGATGTTGCATCGTCTCATAATCCTCATCTGTTGCAGTCCATTTCCATCGATCAAGATTCAGCTTCTTGTTTTTTTTCTTTTGCCAGAAAATAGAGCATAACTCTAACATTGTAGGAGCTTCTGTTTCTTTAATGTAATTGTAGTTTGCTTTATTGACAACTTCAGTTGGTCTGCGTTCGCTGTTGACATCCACTGAGAGCATTTCTTGCCTAACCATTCATAGAAGAACTGAATTAGCATATCCGCATTTTTCATTCATGTTCATTCCCACGTAGATTTCTCCTCTCAAGTACGACAATGTATCAGCAGCACACAAAGCTAATGAGCAAAGCTTGTACCTCATTGTGTTGACGATAAGGGAAATGTGGATGTAAATTTTATTTTTTATGCATCAATTCAACCAAGAGGCATACCTGTTTATGGTGCTATTAGCACATCTGTTTTTCATTTGTCACATAGTGCATTTGCAGACTTCTTTTTAGGGTCATTGCAATGTGCATTTGAGAGCAATTGGAATGTCCTTCGCTATGTTCTTCTAAGTTTTACTTGGGACCCAGAAGGCAATGGCAATTTCAATTTCGCTATGTTTTGTTGCAAGTTCTTCAAAACAGGGCTTGACCTACTATCTCCACCATGTGGGTATGGTTGAGAGACTTTTCTTTGTTTTGGACCTTGAGGACAAGGTCATTTTCAAGGGGTGGAAATGTTACGTTATGTAGTGACTGTGAAGTGCAGTAGTACATGTAGTTTAGATAGATATATCGTAGTATGGAATATGTTGTAATTGCTAGTAGCTTAAGAAGTCATATGGGAAGGTAGCTGGGACGTTAGGAAGTTAGCATTTGATACGAAGAGCAAGATAGTATAAATAACATAATGTGATAGTTAGAAGTATGTTGATGAATGTATAAAAGAAGTCATTCAATGTAAAGAAGACATCAGATGAGTAATATCAATTACGTTCTTTTCATTGAATTTCACAGTTCATCTGTGTTTCTCTCTTTTACCCTTTACATATTCTTAAATCTGTATTAGTATGCACGCGGCCATGTCTAGTTGAGACACGACATTGTCCTCATGAAAATCATATTTTCTTGAATTTATTCATTTAGTCTCATATTTCAAGGATATCAAAGTGAAATTTAAAAGGTTTTTGACATGGTGCATGTTATGTGTTATTATTGTAATTGTAATGAAATTTGCATGTGATAACTATCTCATGATATCTATTACTTATTTTTATTGTAAATATTCGGATGAATTTTATTGTGAAAATTATATCATATTTATATAATTATATGCATGTTTACAAAAACTTGAAAGAAATAAAAATGTAATGGAAATAAAAAGGTAAACTTTTAAAAGAATAATGGGGAGGTAATATCTGAAAATCCAAATAACCTGCGATTTGTATAGGCCCACAGCTCACGTTTGACCCGCCCACAACAAGTGCCAGAATGGACTGGCTAGGCCCAATTGATAAGGAAGGGATGAACCAAAATAGTGATAATGGGCTTATTTGAAGCAGTGCTCCATTCAAAGCCCTCTGCATCTGCCGCTAATCCCTCGTACAAGGCAAAAACATGTCTTCGTAATAAATAAATTAGAAGAAGAAGAAGAAGAAGAAGAGAGCAAGCAGCAAAGTAGTGTCATATTTGGCTTTTAATTTTGGGCAGTGTGTCTGCAACTCTGCATTGAGGTGACGAACATTATAGTAGTAGAATCAGCTTCCGGCTAAGCAGCAAGCAAGAGCAATGCAAGCTGCATCATCAGGCATCGGATACGGTCTTAAGTATCAGGTCAAATTCTCAAAATCCTAACCAATTATCGTTCCCAGTAGTTTCCATTGATCTAATTATTCCCTCTCTCATATGATAGGCTAGATGCATATCAGATGTAAAGGCAGACACAGATCACACTAGTTTCCTTGCTGGCACTCTCAGCCTTAAAGAAGAAAATGAGGTAATTAGTCAGTTTTTATTTGTTTCTTTTGAGCCGAAATAGAAAAATAGAGTGAATCGTTCTTTCGCAGATTCATCTGATTCGGCTTTCGTCGAGTGGAACTGAACTGTTCTGTGAGGGATTGTTTTCACACCCCAACGAGATCTGGGACCTTGTCTCCTGTCCCTTTGATCAACGGATCTTCTCAACCGTATACTCTAACGGTACTCTACCTCTTCTTTTATTTTTATTTTTATTAACATTTTACCATATATTGAGATAGCTTGAGCTCGTGCATCATTTTAACATTCCAAGTTTGAAAAACTTCTGATTACCTTTATGTTCATAAAGGTGAATCGTATGGAGCAGCAATATGGCAGATCCCCGAGTTATATGGCGAGTTAAATTCCCCTCAGTTAGAGAGAATTACCTCCCTTGACACTCATGCTGGTAAGATTAAATGGTGAGTTTGCAATTCCCTTATGTCAGTTTTATCTTTTGCGCTTCAATTTTTATTATATGCTATGTCATTGCCAGGGGTTTATATAATTATCAGAAGGTGTTGAAGAAATTTATGGGGAGAGAATAGTTAAATATTGTTCTTAAACAAGATGTGATTTCTCCAGTTTATACTATTGGACTACTCTTTTGACTATGTCCTGGAAGATTTGCTTGTATTATTTAATAATCTTCCTGTTTACTATGTATGCTCATTTCACACTTTGAATTTGATACATTGATTTATTTTGTCTTCCTTACTAAATATTCTCCACCAAACAGTATCCTTTGGTGGCCATCTGGAAGGCATGATAAATTAATAAGCATCAATGAGGAAAATCTGCACTTGTGGAGTTTAGATGTTTCCAAGAAAACTGCACAGGTACGAAGTTCATGGCGTATTATATGCAGTTTGTGACATGTGCACACAGCAAAAAAGATGCTTATATATACAGGCATACAAAACACATATTGGTTCAAGATCACATGTTATCAGTATTGAAGTTACAAGCATTTGTCATGATGCAAACTAATAAATGGACCCTTACAAGGAGGAGGAAGAAAACATGGTGATTTGGGGAGAGTAAACAATGAAAGATAATTTGTTCTTGTGCAAAAAAGAAGCAGATAGTTTCTCTCTGGCCTCTTTGGGCATTTAAAATTCTAAAGTGAAAGGAAAAATATTTGCATTCCTTTAATTATTATACATGAACAATTAATCAGTTCATTAGGTTTTATTAATGATAGGCATTACAGAAAATGAAGGGTTGAAGATGAATGAATATATAGGTCGATGGATTTCCCCAAACAGCTATGATTCTGTGATGCTTCTTCAATCCATGATAAAAGCGACTGAGAAGTGGATCTTACAGATTGTCCATAATGGATCTAATTTTGTTCCCTTATAAGGGTTAATTATTTGGGTTGGAAAATTCAACATCAATATTAATTGCCTATCTGAGGGCAAGTCAAACACTACAAAGTTTCATGGGAAATTGGTGTCAGATAATAATGTATGTAAATGTAATTCAGAAATTGAGGATTTAAGATCTGGGTTGGGACTCTGATAATTACAGTACTGTGTGATTACAGTCACTACTATTTGTAAAATGCTGTGGGATTTTAGGTGATTTTATTTAGTTCCTCCACTGCCCTTCCCAACACATATGAACAGGTACAATCGCAAGATTCAGCTGGTATGCTGCACAAGTTATCTGGAGGGGCATGGGATCCGCATGATGTGAATTCTGTTGCTGCAACTTGTGAATCATATCTCCAATTTTGGGATGTCAGAACAATGGAGTATGTAATGTTCATATAACATCATTAATTCTTTTACCGGTTTATTTTAGTTGGTGACATGATAATATTTGACCCTGGGTCAGCATTGAGCACAAATGGCATTTAATACGCATGATGTTTGATTCTTTTTTTCCAAGTATGCTGTAATATGATTTTAGGCATCCTGAAACATCATTTAGTGTTATCTAATTTCGAAAGTCAATGTATTTGCAACTGTGCTCTTCCTTCTGTTTGAGTAAACTACTTACTTCATTTGAAGCCCGGGATTGAGGGTGCTGGGAAAGGGATATATATTCCCCTGCAACCAACTAGTTTTTGTATGAATTGGTACCACGTGGATTTTCATGTCTATTAATAGGATTCTTTGAATTACAGGAAGACTACTTCAATTGAGTGTTCTCATGTACGCAGTGTTGATTACCATCCTAAAAAGAAGCACATAATTGTAAGAGTTGAACTTTGTGATAGTCCTTATAGTGATAAGTGTATTTATACCTTTAAAATGGTTTTATAATCTCTGTCTAAGATAATGTGTTATTAATATTTCCTGTAATTCACCTATGATTTGATATGGATTGTCAGCATTTGTTGCTGACATTCAATTACAGATACTAATATGCATATCACAGATAACTATCTTTGATTTCTTTTCCAAGTATTAAAATATTTAATTTGCATTACATGATTTTTCTTTCTTTGATTATTCCTTGAGTTTACAGCAGCTACTGCCTTCTGAGATGGGAGTACTCTACCGTCTTTTGTTCATGTTGGCAAAATTGAATTGCTATGTTTTGTACAGGTTACTGCTGAACATGAGTCTGGGATACACATTTGGGATCTAAGAAAACCAAAAGTTCCCATCCAAGAGCTTCCAGGACATACACATTGGTACCTATCATGTATAGTTGCAAAACTAATTTTTTTTAGCTATATCCCCAGTTCAAGAACCCTATGTTCCAATTTCCTATCAAACCCCTGGTAGAAAAAGGAAAGAAAACAAAAAGTAAAGCGGAACAACTGCACTACATTCAGCGCTTCCATATATTGTTACAATCATGCTTTTAATGCAAAAATAACTAGTATTTTTTTAATTTCTTATAAACTTTGTCTTTAACGAAAATAAACTATTAGATATCATTTTTTCAGACATCTGATTGGTAATCTATATTGCTTGTATTGCCAGGACATGGACTGTCAAGTGTAACCCAGAGTTTGATGGAATGATTTTGGTTCTCTCTCTCTCTCTCTCTCTCACACACACACACACACACACATACATGGCTCCTCTAAATTGAGCAAGTAAGGGTGTATCTATCCTTGATTTATTTTAAAGTGCGTTGTGATCTTAACCCACTAGACTTGATGGTGGATAGATCTTGACTTGCTCACTTTAGAGATAAACTTACTTAGAGGAGCTTTTTTCCACTCGCGCGTGCACACATATACAAACAAACACAACCATACTTAATGACTTGTAAATCTCTTGCTAGTGTCCATTTGGTAAAGGTGGTCTGTATTCTAAATGATCATGTTATGGGGATATTTAGTTATTTGTCATGGAATGTGGATATTACAGAGTGCTGGTACGGATTCAACTGTCAACCTGTGGCTTGCCTCTACAAGCCATGATGAGTTAACTACTGAAAGGTCATTTTCTTATCTTTGATATTGTTACTCTTCTTTTATAACTGCATTTTTTTTTATTCACCTATGCTTGCATTTTAGCAGCCAAGCAGATTCACCTGCCCGATGGGTTGATCCATTACTTAATACGTACAGTGATTATGAAGACAGCATTTATGGTAAGAGCTTCAGTTTTTTTAATACTTTATCTTTACAGACTTTTGCATACCAATTTTGATTCGTTTTACAGGGCTCACGTGGAGTTCTCGTGAACCATGGATCTTTGCATCATTATCCTATGATGGCAGGGTAAGACCACAAGCAAATCTTTAGGCTTATTCTCAATTTTAGGTGATAAATTCTCTTCATGGAAAAATATAAATAAAAGATAAAATTATTCATAATGCCTGCATTACCTAGCTTGATATTTTTTTTTTTTGTATTATGCTTTATATGGATTATCTTAGCAGGTTAGCCCAATGGCCAGTATGCTATGACCGCAAAATAAATTAGTTTTGTCCAACCTGAGTCAATAGCATCATGAATTTTCCTCTTAGCAGAAGTGTCAATAGCATGCATATGGTCATAAGATCCGACTAATTCGTTGAACACTTGAATTTATAAACAAAAGTATTATTGCCTGTTTTATTATTTGCCCAGTGATTAGGACTTGGGTATAGCGATCTAAATCAGTGGCTTTCTCAAAGAATTTGATGGTTTTCTCGTGCAATTTACTAGCCTACATCAATCAGAAATCATCTCATCTCATTGATTTGATATTTCTTTTTCAAAACAGGTTGTTGTAGAATCAGTTAAGCCTTTCATCTCCAAAAAATGAAGTTCGACACCAATTGCCTTGTTGCTACCATTGGTCTTCTTGTGTATGTCAGTAATTTCCTGCCTCTCAGGTCTTGAGATAAACAGATGACTGGAGAGCCAAATGTTTATTGCTTCATGTCACCCTTGGTCGGTTTGACGTGGCTGAACATGTTTAATGTTAAATGTGTATGACATATTTGACCAGCAACCGTTGATAGCTCTGAAATCAACAAATTTTAGTTTAAATTTTTGTATTTCGACCTTAGAATTGTTTTTAGGTTGGATTATGTTTCTAGCCTATTCTTTGGTCAGGCATCCATCTTATGTAATTCATGGAGTCATTACATAATCTAATGAACTACAAGTTCTTTCTGTATCTCCTGAATTTGTTTTCGAATATGTTTAATTTCGTGGAAAGGGAATAACCTTTGTAGTTTATAAATCGGTTGTAATTGCAAAAGCGGTGTAAAGTGCTTAGATGAAAGGGGCTGAGTGCTGTGATAGCGACTAATGGGAAATCTTAATTGTGCCGCCCTTGCGAACTCATAGCTAGTTGGCTAATAACTGCGAAGCTGAGCCGCTAAACCTTGTTTTGTGTGGGCCAGATTTGTGGTATGACTATTTTGATCCAAGCGTTATGTGGATTGCTATAATTCCATGCGCGATGACTTGTCATCAAGACCTATCTGAGTGTGAAACTCAACATCGAAATGATCGTATTGGAAATCATTTATCATCCATGCAATTGACGTGCGGCTGTAGTGAATCGAAGACTTGAGAATTTGGATTTTACTTTCCAAAGTCCTAGCAACATGAATCTTGTATTAGCAAAAGTAATTCTGACAATAGAATTTAATAATTTCACAAAATTTTGTGATTGTTGAGAATATTACTCTTTTTTTAGAGTATCCAATTAATTTCGTTAATAGATGTACATTCAGTGACGTCCAAATCCTATAAAATTGGATTTGCACAAACTGACCATCACCTCAAAGCCAGTGTACTGTGCTAAAATGTGGTCCTCAAGAAAGAGGAAGAGTATCAGCTCTGAATTGGATATAATAAACACATGGCATCGTTTGGTTTCCTCGTAGAAGATCGATCCGAGGGTTCCTACACTTTCCAGCTGACTTGTTTTTCGTTGTTACGTGACGTGAAGAGCTTAATCACCATGAATTTTTCTGTCATCTTTTTTCGTACCACGTCAGCGCGCACTTCTCGAGTCAGCTTCTTATCCACAATTTTTCATTCTCATGGTCAACAGGTGATTTAATATGTCCTCGTGGCAAATTTGAAAGACACGTGGCGAGGCAACGTTTAAAAAAGTGTGGAAGGAAAGACGCTAGCATTTCTCGGTGACTAGACTTGGGGTTGGTTGTACTTGTGGATAAGGAGAGAAGACTTTGGTTTTCCAACGGGGGATTCAAGTCCACTTTCCATTTCTGTCATGTCGGTATCTCCCTATGGTCAGTTGATTTGTTGCTTCTTGTGTTTGGGAAATCGTTGGAGAGAGGATGTGTCCTAGAAATGACAAATTGTTTACTTAATTTTGTATAAACAAATTTAGTTGATTAGTTTATGTATCTCCGAATTTGTGAGGAGAACTATTTCTTTATATGTGAGGTTCAAACACAAAAAAAAGTGGGGTATCTTAAAGAGTGCGAATACTATTTTAATTTGTCTTAAGCACTTAATTGAAGAATCAATGTAATGAAAAAAATCTCGAGCGTTAATATATGGATTGGATATAAATTATAAGTGGTTGGTGGTTAAATTAGTATAAATTCTTGAATTGGATTCTCTTTTCTTTCACTCTTTAATTATTATATTTATTGCACTACGTCTATATCACACATATCTTTTTTTTTTTTTGGTATACATATCCCACGTATCTTATCAAACTTGATGACTTACTTGGTGCTGACTTGTGATAATTTTTACACAGATTTCTTATTTGTGATCATTTTTTATGGATTAGTCTCATAATAATATTTATGAAAATACACTGATCAACAGTTAAAAAACAAGTTCGAGGATAATTCAAAAATTGTAAACAATTAATTTAAATATTTGAATAATTAATAAAAAGTATTTACAATTGATTCGAATGTGTTTAGTTATTAATTTCTTTTTTAAATACAAATATTATTTTTTTGCAACTCTTTGGTAAGTAGTTATTATTAAATCATCATTATTGATGTATTTCAATAATTTTTTTATTTATTAACATATAAAAATTTATGGTAAGGGGAGACTTTATTTTAGGGTCAAGTAAATCTGTAATCTCAACTAGAATGATTAGAGATGTCTAAATTTGAACTTGTCATACAATTGTTGTGAGTATATCATACCTTCCCACTGACAAATAATATAATAATTTAATATACGCACAACATAATTTTTTTTATTTAATTTAAAAGTTTTAGATAATAATAATTTCATAATGGTAAGTACAAAGACAAATAATCCACTAGGGCTAGCCTAGTGGTGTGGGTGTGTGTGAGTGTGTGATTGTGTGTTCTATTCCCTGTAACCTACAAAAAAAAAGTACAAAGACAAATATTATCAAAATGTAAATACATAGGTGTACTAAAAAATAAATAAATTGTAAATACATAGTTAATGGGGTTGATTCATATAAATATATTATTTTTTTAATGCATAAAAATTTAAGTGAGATTAGATATCGATATCTCACTTGTTAGACAAGACTGATTCTAACTGTCAATTATTATTTATGGATGATAAATATATAAATATTAGTGTAAATTCTCATGCTTCCTTTAAATTTCCCCTTTAACTATATCTTTCTTTTTTTATATTGTGACTGATAATTTAATCATGCGTCAGTTTCTTCTAAAATGTTGAAAAATGTCTGAAGCACAATAGAACAACCGAATTTCTCTAATACAATTCTAAAACATATATACTGTAAAAAAATAACAAGATATCGTGGGGAAATTTAAAAACAAGGAGAAATGATATACAAAAGCATAAAATTTTAACCGCAAAATGTAAACTTGATTTAAAAAAGAGTAAATACCATTTTTGGTCCCTCACAAAAAACGTAGTCCCCACTTTAGTCCCTTACAAAAAAAAAATTAGTCAGTTGGTCCCTAACAAATTCAAAGTGGACCCATTTAGTTGAAATCGTGACTCCTCATAATTTCAAATTGTAAAAGGTGTTTTTTGTTAGAAACCCAAAAAGGATATCTACTCTTTAAAAAATATAATAAAGAAGACGAAACGTACGAAAAGAAAAGTGATAGAATATGAGAAAATAGAAGAAGAAGAAAAAAAGCATGACATCAATTAAAAGAAAATAGAACACCAAGGGCTGCTTTAAAGAAAGAAATATTTGTTTAATTAAAAAACATGTTTAATTTTTTTTAATAATATTTAGATAAAATTAAAAAATTATTTTCTTTTTCTTTTTCAGAAACTAAAAATAATATCTTCTATTTTTTTTTAAAATGTATCATAAAAATATTTTTAAAAGGCCAAAACAAAAGCACTCTCAAAAAGTAAGATATTTTATGAACATAGTTGATTATGTTAACATAGAACAAATATAAATAAGAAGTAATCCCTAATAAATATCAACATTAATTTTTCTCTTAATTTAAATCCCAAGTAAAAAGAATGTAGGGCCCGTTTGGTAGGAGGATTTTTTTTTGTTTTCCCGAGATTCTTTGGTTGGGTAAATAAGAATGCATCGTTAGGTACAGACTTTTTAAAATTTTCTCGGGAATCTGATTTTTCCAAGATTTCATTTTGTGTGTAATTTTTTTTGAAAAAATCATCCAGGAATACCATTCAAAAGGTGGTATTCTAGGATTTCTATGGCAAGGAAAAATTTAATACAACTAAACATAGTATCAAGAAAATTAACCCAATATTTCTGGGAATATGTTAATCTACCAAACAACTTTTTGATAACATTCCATAAAACTCATTTTCTCATCATATTCCTGGAAATTGTGATTCCCGGATAAAAAAAAATTTCTCCACTGCCAAACGCTCCCTGAAGTGTATATATATTCCAGTAAAAAAAAAAAGTTTGAGGATGGGCCTACCCTTTTTTTTCTTCTTCAAATTATTCTATAGTTATCATGTTAATGGAGTTGTTCACTTTCGCCTACAAATGACCACTTTCATATTCTAAACTTGTGATCATAAATAATTTTTACTTTTTGGTAACGATCATTAAATAAATTAAATTACAATAATAGTGTGATTTGGTGCTCCTCATCCAACAAACGACACAGTGGCGGTCGAAGAAATGACACTTGGCGACACCAAAGTGGAATAAGGGACACAGATGGTGGTGGGGCCCACGTGCTCACGTGTATACGTATATATGAGTAAATCTCGGGATACGCAGCCATGGCCGAAGCACAGCACAACCCGGATCTGATCTCATCGCTCTTCTCTTCTTCACTTCTCTCTCTTTCCTAAAATTCCAACATTCAAACTCACTCTTCACTCTTTAGATCAAATGCTTCAAAACAAAGATTACTCAGCCTTAGGCTTAGGCTCTTTTGCTTTATTATTTAACAAATATCCCTCTACTTCTAATTTTGTTCTCATTATTATTTTGTAACTAGTTAGTGAGAGAAGTGAAAAGGCAAAAAAAAACTAAAACAGTTACACAGTTACGCACTGCACTTAACTTCTTTGGTTAGTTAAATTTGTCAATGTCATTTGGCATTAATGGCGGCGAGTTCTAGAGGCTTCTCAACAACACAGTTTGATTTCGAGCTAAGAGTAAGGAAACTCAATGTTGCTCTGCTTTCTAACAATCACGTACTCGAGTTTTCCCGGAGAAAGCGTAGAAAGTTGTGCTTCGATACTCGACTCGGTAACGGTCAACTGCGTTGCTGTTGTTCCGACTCAGTAACTCCGATTCGCAGAACGAGTGGGCCTGGTAACGGTGGTGATAAGAACGAGGAATGGTGGTTCGATCCGAAGAAAAACCCTCACATTCACAGAGTCAGGGTTCAAGCCTCCCCTGCTGCAATGCCTTTCGCTTCTCCACCGTATGTCTATATCTTATGTTCCTTGCCTGAAAATTCATTCCTGTAATTAGGTCTCCGAACTTTGCATCTTTGTCTATAATCTCTATATTGATGGAAATTGAAAACGATGATCTTAACGGTGAAATGAAATGATAGGATGAATGTGCAATTTTCATATGAAACTGGATCTGTCGCTTGTACGCACTTGGTAATTTCTTCACTTTTATTCCCAAATCAAATGTACCGAGAATTTTCTGATCACGATTTATAATGTTCATGTGATAATGATAACCTACTCACTCTCTCCTTTTGGTTCAATCAGTAACTTGTGCTTTTTGCTTATAATGGAGAGTATAACATCAATGCTAGTGAAATCATTAAGATAGTTTACTAATCAGGGAGCCTGGCTTTATCTTGGCATTCTCTTCTATGGTTTCTAGCTTTTTTAGGACCAACGGGAGATGTGCTAATGATGACCGTGTTGTGGTTTGTAAGAGATGAAAATGGTTTTATATACATTAGCTATGTATGTAAGAATTAAGATGCATCAACCTTATCGGGGACTTGAACAATGAGTTTGGTTAGGCAAAATGACCAACGGGGCTACATAAATTTTTACAATATCGGGTTGTATATACAAATTGTGAATGTTGATGTCGGTGGTACACTTAAATAGCTTAATTATATTCGAATTATTATGCTTGTTTAAAATGGAAATTATCTAGATGTTGATAATGTCATAAGGCTGACATGCTCTGACCTACATTTAAGAGCAAGGAAGGATGAAGCTTACTTTTATTTTTCCTCCGTGTTTATTCTTTCTAGTCTCCACTGTATTTTTCAGAAAATAAACGATGCTTTGTTTGTGGAAGAGATCATTTCATTGGATGTTAGTTGGATTTTGTTTATACTTTATACAACCTACTGTAGAAAATTAGAATTCAAACATGTTTCCGTTTTTATTTCCTATTAATTAGGATTGATTATGATTGATTAGGATTAATTGTGATTGATTAGAATTGATTGTGATTAGGATTGTGATAGGATTGATTAGTCATCGCTTAGTCATTCTTAGCGATTCTTTCTTGTATAAATACTCACTCATGTAATTTATTCAATATCAATATACAAAAACTTCTTTTCAATATGGTATCAGAGCGGGTTCGTTCCTACCCTAATTCAAATCTGAAATAACCATCCAAACACTTCCATCACCGTCAAACACCTCCTAAACACTGCCTTGAATCTGTCCAACACAGAAACCTAGTTTACTGACCTCCGATCAAAAAAGTGAGGTGACCATTCGACTCAGAAGGATCCGACGAGTCGACCGCCGCTGGACCCATCGCCGTCAGCCGCTGCACGCGCCACCACGCGCCGCCTTCCAGACGTTTTTTTTTTCCGTCGCGACTTGCACAGACCTTCTCGCCGGCTTCTCCCCTTCCTGTTCCAGAGGTCAGATCAAAAGTTTACAAAACTTGATTTTTCATCAACGGTCAACCCTTCTCTTTTTATTCATGGCTTCCTCAAAACACTCTTTTTATTACCACGAGCAACCTCCTAAGGCCACTAGTCATGTGGTCCAGCAAGGTACAACTTTCCATGTTGATAGTCAAAATCATTGGATCCTTGATTCTGGAGCCTCTGATCATATGACAGGTAATCTTGGCTTGTTTTGTTCATACACTCCATATTCTGAACCTTCTCGGGTCAAGATCGCCGATGGCAGTTTTTCCCAGATTGCGGGACACGGCACCATTAAACTTTCTGAGCTGATTACTTTGACATCAGTTCTTTATGTTCCTTCTCTGACTTGTAATCTCATTTCCATTAGCAAGCTCACCTCTGAGTTGCATTGCTTTGCTAAATTCTTTCCACATGGTTGTGTTTTTCAGGAACAGGACTCGGAGAGGATGATTGGCAGTGCTAGAGAGGATTGTGGACTTTACTACTTTGAGGAGGATGTAACTCATGAAGCTGTTTTCGTAGAAAAAAACTCTATGTTTCCTTTTGATTCATGTAATGATGTTATGCTGTGGCATCGTAGGCTAGGCCATCCAAATTTTATTTATCTTCAGAAGTTGTTGCCAAACTTATTTATTAATAAAAGTCCAAGTTTGTTTTCTTGTGATATTTGTCAACTTGCCAAGCATACTCGTGCTCATTATCCTTCTAAAGTTCACCATGACTCTTCCCCATTTTCCTTAATTCATAGCGACATATGGGGTCCAGCCCGTGTTAAAA
The DNA here is from genome assembly GCF_033153095.1 of Gastrolobium bilobum. Classification (NCBI taxonomy): domain Eukaryota; kingdom Viridiplantae; phylum Streptophyta; class Magnoliopsida; order Fabales; family Fabaceae; genus Gastrolobium; species Gastrolobium bilobum. The sequence goes on along the minus strand of NW_026898358.1, from coordinate 406,407 downwards.
ATATTTCAGGTACTCGATGGTTCATTACCTTCATTGATGACCATTCTCGAGTTTGTTGGGTGTATCTTCTAAAGGATAAGTCCGATGCTGCATCCGTGTTTAAAAAATTTCATGCCATGGTTCAAACCCAATTCCAAGTTGCTATACAAATTCTTCGTACAGATAATGGCAAAGAGTATTTTAACTCTATTCTTGGAGAATATCTTTCCCAACATGGCATCCTTCACCAAAGCTCGTGTCCTGACACACCCCAACAAAACGGAGTTGCGGAAAGAAAAAACCGAGATCTCCTTGAAGTTGCTCGGGCTCTTATGTTTACCACGAGTGTTCCTAAATATCTTTGGGGAGAGGCAGTTCTCACTGCCTCGTATCTGATAAATCGAATGCCATCTCGCATTCTGAAATTTCAGTCTCCTCTTTCTAGTCTTGTTCGTATCTTCCCTTCCTTCCGAGGTGTCTCCTCCTTACCTCTCAAGTTATTTGGTTGTGTTGTATTTGTCCATATTCCCTCCCATCAACGGTCTAAGCTTGATCCTAAGTCTCTCCAGTGTGTCTTTATTGGTTATTCTCCTACTCAACGTGGCTATAAGTGTTATTCACCCTCTCTTCGTAAGGTCTTTGTCTCTATGGATGTCACTTTTTCTGAGAATGACCCTTTCTTCCCCTCGACTTCTCTTCAGGGGGAGTCTATAGGAGTAGATGAAGATCAGTCATGGGAACCTATTAATGCCACAGTATTACCTCTACTTTTAGAAACAGGGGGAGCTACAGAATCCTCACCATCAGGAGCCTCCTCAAAATGGGGACAAGTCTATAGCAGGCGAAAGCCTCCTCAAAGTGTGAATAACCCAGAGCCTCTACACTGCCAGGATTCTGAACCATGTTCTAGTTCCAGCACCCCAATACTTGAGTGTCATGGTGAAAATGATCTACATTTGCCCATTGCTCTCAGAAAAGGTACTCGATCTTGTACTACTCATCCTATTTCTAATCATATTTCATATGGAAAGTTGTCCCCAGGGTTTCGTGCTTTCAATACTATGTTGGATAGTACAAAGATACCGAGAAATATACATGAGGCTCTCAATGATAAAAAATGGAGGGATGCTGTCTTTGAAGAAATGAATGCTTTAGAAAGAAATGGAACTTGGGAGATAGTGACCCTACCCAAAGGAAAAAAGGTAGGATGCAAATGGGTGTTTACAATAAAATTCAATGCAGATAATAGCATCAACAAATACAAGGCAAGATTGGTCGCAAAGGGTTTCACTCAGACTCATGGGATAGATTATCATGAGACTTTTGCTCCGGTTGCTAAAGTCAATACCATCCGAGTTCTCTTATCTCTTGCTGCCAATCTAGATTGGCCTCTGCAACAGTTAGATGTGAAGAATGCATTCCTAAATGGTGACTTACATGAAGAAGTCTATATGGATCCTCCACCTGGTTTTGAAAAGGGAAATGGATCAGTGTGTAAACTAAAAAAGTCTCTATATGGATTGAAACAGTCTCCCAGAGAATGGTTCGACAAATTCACACAAGCAGTCAAAAGAAGAGGCTTCATTCAAGCACAGACTGATCATACTCTCTTCCACAAACACTCTAAGGATGGTAAAATTGCTATTCTTATTGTATATGTAGATGATATAATTCTTACAGGTGATGATATTGAGGAATTGAACACCTTGAAGAAATTTCTAGCAGCTCAATTTGAACTCAAAGACCTTGGCACTCTCAAATATTTCCTTGGTATGGAAGTTGCTAGGAGCAAAACAGGTATCACTCTAACACAAAAGAAATATGTTCTAGATCTTTTGTTGGAAACAGGAATGTTAGGGTGTAAACCTGCTGAGACACCTGTGGAACCTAATACCAAGTTAGGTATTGAAGATGGAAATGAGGTGGATAAAGAACAATATCAGCGATTGGTTGGTAAACTAATCTACTTATCTCATACGCGTCCTGACATTGCCTTTGCGGTGAGTATGATTAGTCAATTCATGCACTCACCCAAGGAGAAGCATCTTAGTGCAGTCTATAGGGTGCTTAGATACCTCAAGAATACTCCAGGAAGAGGATTATTCTTTAAAAAGGGGTATAAAAGGACAATTGAAATCTACACTGATGCAGATTGGGCAGGCTCATCAGTAGACAGAAGATCTACCTCAGGCTATTGCACCTATGTGTGGGGAAATCTTGTTACTTGGAGAAGCAAAAAGCAAACAGTGGTTGCAAGAAGTAGTGCTGAAGCAGAATTTCGAGCTTTAGCTCATGGAGTTTGTGAAGGAATCTGGTTGAGAAGACTTCTTCAAGAGTTGAAGATTTCATATTCCCTACCAATAAAACTATATTGTGACAACAAGGCAGCTGTTAGCATTGCTCAAAATCCTGTGCATCATGATCGAACAAAGCACGTGGAAGTTGATCGTCACTTCATCAAAGAAAAATTAGATGATGGAAGTGTGCATTTGATATATGTTCCAACCAAAGAGCAAACGGCAGATATCCTTACCAAGGGCCTACACCGTCCAGCATTCGAAGACTTGATTGGCAAGTTGGGAATGATCAATATTTACCTCCCAACTTGAGGGGGAGTGTAGAAAATTAGAATTCAAACATGTTTCCGTTTTTATTTCCTATTAATTAGGATTGATTATGATTGATTAGGATTGATTATGATTGATTAGGATTAATTGTGATTGATTAGAATTGATTGTGATTAAGATTGTGATAGGATTGATTAGTCATCGCTTAGTCATTCTTAGCGATTCTTTCTTGTATAAATACTCACTCATGTAATTTATTCAATATCAATATACAAAAACTTCTTTTCAATACCTACGGTAACTGAATGATTATGCTGCTTTATGCCATAATGGCCACAGATCCTTTCGGAAGCAGGACAAATTCTTTCCTCGTTGCACCCCAAGAAATTCTGGTCCACAGTCACGTGATACTCCACCGAAAAGAGGTAGTTTATGATTTATATTCATACCGTTTTATATCTGCCCTAAACATTAATGAAGGCCATTTTAGATGTTTTATATTTGTTAATCATGGAGTGTTAAATATTATGTCTGTTTGTGTTCACCGGTTCCTACACAGACACTGGCATAGCAAATGAGAAGGACTGGGGTATCAGCTTATTAAATGAAAATGTTAATGAGTCCGGCACTAATGAAGATGGGAGTACCTGGTACAGAGAAAGTGGGGAAGAACTGGGTGAAAATGGATATAGATGTAGATGGACAAGAATGGGTGGTCAATCCCATGATGGTTCCTCAGAATGGAAAGAAACGGTATTTGTAGTTATAGTATTTGAATGTGTATATATATTTTCTTTTTTTCTTATGGAAGCAGTTTATGTTAAAGTAACTTTTTGAATGAAAGCAATCTTATCTCTTGTATTTTTCTATGTTTAGTCATCAAATATAATCTCGTTTGATACCCACCTCAAAATTATCTTGGTTTGCTTAAAGAGATCATTATACTATAATAAAGGAGCGATCTTTTATAACAAATATAAAGGAGTGATCTTAATTTCCAAACTGTAGATCGTAAAGATTTCCATGCTGACTTTCTGTTGAGAAAGGATTTATTGGTAAAAACATTAATGATAAAAACTTATGAGTGAATACTTCACGTTTGGGCTTTTAAAGACAGAGGACTAGAGTAACTTAACGCCTGTTGGATTAAATACTACAATGGCTTAGATAAATGTCTTAGTATGCCAAGTATGGTTGCATGTAATCTTAAAGAGGATCTTGGTGTGTAAGTACTTCATATACCTTGAAAATAAGGGCAAAGGGAAAACCCCAGTGCATAAGGCTCACCAACTTTGCTAAGGTAGGGATGAGGGTCGATTGTATGTAACCTTATTCTCGCATTTTTACAAAAAGGCTGTTTCCGGGCTCGAACCCTTGATCTTCTGGTCAAAAAGGAGTAACCTTACTGCTGCTCCAATGCTTGCCCTCTTCATATACCTTGAAAATATTGAGCAGAAATCTTCATTCAAATATTTTTAGAAATTCAATTTTTACTCTTACAGTAGCTCTTGTAATTTGAAACATATTTATGTATTTAGTGCTGAATAACTTTATAGAAATGCTCGTCTTCGTGACAAGGAAATTTTTTATTTATCCTTGAATTATCATAACAATGAATCAATCTTTTCCACTACAAGTGAAATCTTAATTTGGAAAAGATCTTAGAATTCTTTAATCTGCGGTACTTTTATCACCTACACTTCTCTTACCATCTGTAAAGAACCAATTCAACCCAAAAGCTTAAGCTGGTGGGTGAGGGCTTTTTAATGATTTTATATATCTCAACACGCCCCCTCACACGAGAGCCCACTGGGCTTGAAGGGTGGACAATGCACAGGCCCACCTACCTGTGCGAACAAAGAAATTCCACTTGAAAGAAAGTGGGGGGCGGCGAGGATTGAACCCGGGACACGAGGCTCTGATACCATGTAAAGAACCAATTCAACCCAAAAGCTTAAGCTGGTGGGTGAGGGCTTTTTAATGATTTTATATATCTCAACACCATCAAAGTTTGTAAAATCTGATTATCTACAATTATAATCTGGAATTGTTTTTTTTCTTGATTAAGTTTTGCAGCTTTTCATGTAATTTATTTCGTTCAATTCAAAATATTATTTTCCCTTATTTTTGAACTATTTGTGGTAAATCCTGACATAATTTGGAGGTTAATCATAAAGAAATATTACTTTCGGGAAATCTTCAAGGGTTTCTTTCAATTTTTATGATTCATTCTGGTTAATTATTGATATATTATGAGTCTCATGTCCCTCAAAGCTTATTTTTGGGTAAACCCAGGAGCTGCATAATTTCATTGTCACCAGATATTTGTTCAGATGTTTTGAGTACTCTACATTAACATTTTTCTGTAGCTGAATCAAATATGATTTTCAGCTCAATTTATTTGAAGTATGGTAGGTTGGTATTTTCTTTATAATCGCATCAAGTGTCTTCGTAGGTGGATTCATTTTTAATGTTAGATTGACAGTATTCATAACCTTATCAGTATTACACCCCAGGTGGATTCATTTAATTGGCTTTATTGATCTAATTGACAGTGGTGGGAGAAGAGTGACTGGACTGGATATAAGGAGCTAGGTATGTTACTTCCTTTATGTTTGATATAGCAGCCTGAAATTACTAGATACTTTTAGGATTTCTTAGTGTGTGTTTGGGGTCAGTCCAGAATTACTTCTGGGCAGAAGTACATGATTGTCCTGTCCGAAAGTTAGTTTGAGGGGTTCAAACTTACTTTTGGACCCTTGCTCAAACATGATGTTCTATCATTTAGCATAGTTCTAGAGATTTATATGTCAATACTAATTGTTAATAACATTTGGTTGATCTATGATTACGTGTACATATAAAAATACGTTCTTTCATATTGCCTGCTCCAATATATGCAATTTTTTCAACATCTATACAAACTTCTAAAGTTCGTGTCAAATGCAATGACTGCATGCTTGTAAGAAAGACGGAGTCAAAATAGAATAAATAAATATATGAATAAAGTGTTATTAAAGATCTCCCTACCAAATGACAGGATAACTTAACTGTCCTTCCAGACACTGTCCTACCCTTTCTCACAGTTGATAAGCAGATTGTGCTGTTAGCATGCCATTCGATGCTCTCTTTTTTCTCGTATTTCATACTGCTATAAGGAATGGCAATATCATCTGAGCTTCATTAAATTTTTGACTGAATCAGCTACCATTATTATCTAATGGTGTAATTGATTGAAGAAATACTGAGTAACGGGGCTGTTGCATCATTATTTGTCAAACTCTTATTCTAAATATTGTGACTTGTGAGTGCATGCAATCAATTTTATAAGTTCTCGCAGGTGTGGAGAAATCTGGTAGAAATTCTGAGGGGGATTCATGGTGGGAAACGTGGCAGGAAAATCTTCATCAAGATGAATGGAGGTCATTAGTTCATTTCTCTGTATGCTGTGAATAAGAAACCCTATGAATTCTTAACATGATGTCTTGCATGTTTAAATTTGCAGTAACATAGCAAGAATAGAAAGGAGTGCACAAAAACAAGCAAAATCAGGAACTGAAAATGCTGGATGGTATGAGAAATGGTAAGTTTATGTACTTTACATAAAAAAACTGGTACTCTGTATGCATTATTAATGAATCAAATGCATTTAGAATTTTTGACTCTGTTCAATTTGGTTAGGTGGGAAAAATACGATGCTAAAGGCTGGACTGAGAAAGGGGCCCATAAGTATGGTAGACTGAATGAACAATCATGGTGGGAAAAGTGGGGAGAGCATTATGATGGAAGAGGATCTGTTCTCAAATGGTATGTATTCTGATTTTCCTATCTAATGAATTTGCTTTAAATGTTGTCTGCAACTTCTTGTTGCTATATATATATATGTGTGTGTGTGTGTGTGAATAATGAGGATTATGTTAAATAGGCACAGTTGTATCATCTAGTTCTAAAAACTCATCATAGAATTTTGTATGCATATAACCATCAATTATATATAACTATTATGTTGATCATGTTTACCAAATTTTAGAAATATTAAATGACTACAAGTATTAAGTATGTGAACAAATGGTAAATATCTTAATTTGTTGTGTGATTATATTATAGATTAGTTTTAAGATATTTGTCATGAACTAACTATCTCAAAAGCTTAAGTTATTAGATAAAGATGCGTGAATAGTTTTTTTTTTTTATATTTGTAACATGCCTCTTCACGCAAGAGTTCTTTGGGTCTGAAACATGGACAATGCATGGGCCTACATACCTTGTAATAAAATTCAACTTTTTATTAGGAGAATTGCGCGGGGGGGGGGGGGGGGGGGGGGTGATCAAACTCTAGATCACTTGGTTTTAGAGGCTCTCGTACCATATCATGAACCAACTATACCAAAAGTTTAAGTTCTTAGGTGAATACACTTGAATAATTTATATCAACATCTCTAACAATATTGATGGACGTTGATTAACATGAAATTTTTTGAGCATGACATGCATGGTGCACTTTCAAACTTTCAGTCCAACAGTGGATTTTGTGAAATTTTGTCCTATAAAAGGTTATTCATTGGTGTAAGATTGATTTTGATTTATGCTAATATCAATGGATACTATGGTTACATGTGTTGAATTATGATATTTTAACTGCGACCTCAATATTGTTTTCATTTATATTTTTTAGTTTTTCACACTTGTTCTTCTTTCTTTTCTTGTCTCCTATTTAAATGTAATTTTCCTGTTGATTTTCTTGGATACAAGTTGATCAGATTTCTAGCCAGAAAGAGTTCATTTTATACAAGTTCTGAATTTTATCTTCTTCATGCTTCCTCTTCCTTGCTTACACTTCCTCAGGACAGATAAATGGGCTGAAACTGAGCTTGGAACAAAATGGGGAGACAAGTGGGAGGAGAGGTTCTTTAAAGGCATAGGTTCGCGTCATGGGGAAACATGGCATGTATCTCCAAGCAGTGAACGTATGTTATACTTACTATAAATTTAGTTTAATTACAAATTCTACTTTCACATTCATTTCAGATTTGGTTGTTCCCTTTCAGTAACCAAACGCCATGTCTTTTTATTCCACTTGAAGTTTATCAGAGTGATAGATGTAGTCTTGGAGAGGTCGCATTCCATTTGAACCTTGGGTGTTTGTCTTCATATAGAAATAATGAAATATAGACTGAGTTACTGGTCTTGAGATACTAATCATGTATCTTATGACTCTGAAGAGTTGGATTGCTCTTTCTTCGAAGGTCCATAAAATCGGCCTTCTCTTATTGATTCTGCTTTATAGCATTCTGAGTTTTCTCGTATAAGTTCATGTTCCAAGGGGAAGCAGCTGCGATGGGCTGCTTGCTAGCTTTCTTTCTTTCTCTTGTTCTTTATTTGCTTGCTGCATGGTTTTCGCTCTTTAACATAACTGTATTTGGTTTACTACATTTTTTAAATTCGATGCAATTTTCATCCTTATACCAGGTTGGTCAAGAACTTGGGGAGAAGAGCACTTTGGAAACGGGTATGGAATCAAAAGCTACTGTACAGCTAATTAGTTGGATTATTTGTTCATGATAATAGCTTAGAATGGATTATTGAATAGATCTCTATCGAATGTCTCAATTTTTTATGCGATTCTCAAAATGCTTTTCTGAAATGTTGCTTTCTCTACCATATTGCTAACTGATTCGACTTTTGCCTGTAACAGGAAAGTCCATAAGTACGGAAATAGCACAACCGGTGAAAGCTGGGACATAGTTGTAGATGAGGAAACTTATTATGAGTAAGAACATTCTTTTCAACGACAAACAAATCCATTATATATATATATATACACACACACACTGTGAGGTAGAGTGTGGGACTAGTCTCTAATCGGGTGTGAACTTCGCCCTAAGCCCCTAACCACAAGGTGCTTCTAGTTATATATATGAAAAAACCCTCTAAAGGGAGCATATAAAGAGTATATCTACCCTTAGTTTAATCTAAAGTCAATGATGCATGGGGGTGCTGTACCCGTACTGGTTTTTTACTGGTACTTGTTGGGTACGAAGCCAATACTTTTTTTTTTATACATCTTGGTCAAGCATTCCAATAAACTGATATCACTTAAATACAAGCCTGTCCCTTAATACACAAGTTTTGTTGCTAAGCTGTTTGGTTTGCTACTAAATGAAACAAACTGCTACTTCATCCTTTGATTCCTTTCAAATCTTCTATCCTTTTTAATACATATTTACTTGGTATAATTTATGGTGTCTTGTTGAAAACTGAGTTAGAACATTGTAAATAATGTATTTATTATCGTAGGATTTAATTACTTCATTGTCTAGATTTTTATAATTCTATGTATGTCCTCCCGTTTAGTTTTTAGAAATTTTACCCATATCCTTGTAGTACAGACTAAAGGGTATCCTAATATTAGCTTCTAAAAAAATTTGAGGGTGGATACACTTGATAGCCATATTGCAATATATGTTCAATTTGAATTTGACAATATGTCTCTTTTATGAAGGGCTGAACCTCATTATGGATGGGCTGATGTCGTGGGTGATTCAAGCCAATTACTTTCAATTGAGCCTCGGGAGAGGCCACCCGGTGTCTTCCCCAATTTAGACTTCGGTTCACCTCCGTCACCCGAAGCTGATGATTCCCCGGATGATTTGCCGCCATCACAATGAAGAGCATATTTGCAAGCCCCATTGTTTATTTTGTTTAATTTTATTAGAGAGATCTCATCATAACGAGCGAAACTCCATTTGTAAAAGGTGCATTGTGGATCAATCATTTTATTCATTCTTTCCATCTTTAAGTTTTTTTTCTTCCGCTTTCCACTTCTAATTATATCATGAAAATTGATATGATGTTCGTGTTATTGTTCGTGATGTTGAATTTTTTTTTTTAGGGTACAAAAATAATTGGTAGTTATGTGCTCCTAATTAGATCATGCCACTTAACCAAAGATTCTAAACATGGCTTGATCGTTATAATTTCCAGTTTTAATCACAGGGAAATTTGTCGGCACGGACAAGATATAACAATTTCTATCAAACTATCAGGCCGCTTGCCCTTTCAGTTTTAGAGTTCCTTTTTCCATATTCACAGACATGTTATAGAGAGTCGAATATTGGTAAATCTCTTCCTTCAATTGTAATTGCTGTCTCCGATTGCTTCAGACGAATCCAGTCTCCATTTTGAAGGGTCAACAGACTCTCTCTCTCACCCGTGAAATAACAAAATCTATTTTCCTTTTTTTTTTTTTTTAGTACAGAAAATCTAATTTCCTTTGTGACTACTTGTATAGAAGAATTTATCAACATTTTGAAAACGGCTACCTATACCGATCAGGCCATCACTATTGCTATGTTCCCTTTAGGCGTAAAAAAACTTTAGTCAGCATCCTGCTGCTTGTGAAAGTGAAGTTCATTGCATCAATGTCAAAGAAAGACAGGAACGACGATGTACAGTCCATCAACTGTAACAATTTTCCTCAACGAAGATTTACAGATTTTTCTACTTCCTAGCAAACTCAATTTTGTATGCAGCTATTCTCGAATGGTTGTCTTCCAACTCCATTTCCATTGCTCACTTCTGATCACCATTTTACAGATTGAGATTCAATTATAACTCCAAACACCCCCAAATTTCAACATCAAACTGGGGCCATTATGTCCTTAAAAATGCCCAAGATGTTCTTATAATTAAATTTGAGATGTCTTCTTACTACAGCAACTTGAAGTTCAGCCAGTATTGAGAAAGACCTTTTTTTTTATGTTTCTTCTGTTTGGGCTTATAAGCAACTCTCAAATCGTCGAACAACAGCTGCACATGGGGATGTGATGAGCGCAAAGAATCATAATAAAAGAGTCAACTGGTACATCAGCGCAGAATACGTTGGCTTCCCTAATCTGATATAACTTCCTCCAACTCAGGATCCTCAAAGTTCAGAGTTTCATAATCTGAATTTGTTTCATTATCTGCTAGATCATCCTGATCTTCATCATCTTCCATGTCTGGCCGTCCAGACTCGTCATCAACATCCAGGGCATCATTTGTCACATTTTTCTTGGTTGCATTGTCCTTCCCATATTTTCTAGGTCCAGATTTTTTCTCAACTTTGGCCTCAGAATCTTCACATATGCAGGTAGATGGATTCTCATGAAACCCGCCTCTACCTGGTCTAACCTCCTTTGGCTCCCCCATGAAGCCTTTCTGGAAAGTACGGACACTAGAAGCAAAAACTTCCCAAGTCAAATTACTTCTGCTCAAGAACAATCGATAGAGTTTTTTAGCATTTGGACGAATGGTTGGTTTATGCCCAATGTATCTCCTATAAGAAAGTGCTTAGCTAATTAGCAGCTATAGATATCAGTGATCAACAGAAAGAAAAACAAAATGAAGAAAATGCAGCCATACCTTCGTCCAGCTAATATTTTAGCCATATTACCGTTGTTATTGGTTACAAATACGTCACTTTCATCACAAACAATGAAGTCAAGTGCAGCCATGCGAGAAGAAAATGAAGAAAATGCCTCTAATTCTTCCTTGGTCGCAATGGTCTCTTTTGAATGGAAGTTAGGAAATAATGCCTTGAGAGGTGCCAATGTTTCTTCCCCTCCATAAACTTCCCCTGATGCCACATAAATATGAACGTCTGAATCATACCCCAAGGCTCTTAGCATGAGACCAACTTCTTCTGGGGTCAACGGGCATCTTCCCTGTCTCCTTGCCCTATCAGGATTGCTTCTCTGCATATTAATATTCCTCACACTATTCAGTAATCCATTTAAATCAGTTTTCATATGCAAACAAAGTTAGGCAAAACATCCTCTATGAAATAACGCGTATTTCCTTAGCATCTTGCTACTAACAGGGTGAAAGACTGTTTAGATGTTAAAAGCCGCTGGTATTCATTCTATGTAAACATCCTATTAGGTTTACATATCCTGTGTCGTTATAACCAAAATGAATGCTATATGGTTTTATATGTGCACTCAAGCATACAAAATACTACCTAAAGGTAAATAAAGATGTGATTACATTTTCCATATATCTTATGAATTGAAATAATGATTGGTAATAAAATGTAACATGTGAGCCTTACATGTAGTGTCTTCCACCTCCTCCTTATTGCGCCTAGTTCCTTCTGCTCCTTCTCTCCTCCACCATAATAACATCCAGAAAATGCAAGCATATCAGGTTCAAATCTGTAGCAAGAAAAAAAAAAGACGTCAAATCTAAAAACTATTCATTAGTTATAAGTTATTCTACGTAGCTAACTGCATCTTAAATGTTGAAGAGAAAAAGCAATTGCTTGTTGTCCAAATTGAATCAACAGAAGCTTCACGAAGTTCGTGATGTGGATCTAGTCTAAAATATGAGTGTGTGGGTGTGTTAAGGAATTTCTCAAACAAATTGTTTTATTTGTTTTCCTCAAAATGGAGCTATATCTCATTTAAATTTTATCCTTGAGTTCTGTTGTTTCCCAAGTAAAGTTTAAATCTTAATATATATATATATATATATATATATATATATATATATATATATAAACTAAAATCTTGCTTATAATTTCAGTAAAAGCTAATTCAATTTATTTACATATATTTAAAAGAAGAAACAAAAATAGATTAGCAAAAGAACCAAGTACAAGAATAGAGGATAATATATCCTAAAAGAAACAAAAAACCAGAATGAATAAAAAAGTACATCAAGTTAGCAAAGCTACACAATCTCTTAGCATATCCAACAAATAAAACCCAATGAAATAACCACTAGCTGAACAGTGAACACCATAAAGAGGCTAAGAAAGCCACTTTATCCAAAGGGAAAGGCAGGAGAAAAAACTTGTCCTTAAAAATACTGGCATTCCTCTATATCCATAAGCACCAAATAAGAGTATACAGTATACACTGTACACTGCCAAAGCGCTTTTCTCTCTTTAATCCTCCCAGAAGCTCACAAATGACCTAAGAAAAATTGCTCCAGATTCTCAGGACAAATCCAACATTCACAGAAATAAATCCAGAGTCTATGCCACAAGTATCTGGCAGCTGAGCAAATGTAAAAAACTGGCTGCCAGTCTTGGAATCAAAGAAAGACATAACATAAAATCAGACTGGTGGGTTGTGTGGTCTTTTAACTTGCAAGAAATAATTATTGATTTTATAAGTACTGCAGTTCAAATGAAAGCGTTTATCTTAGAGGGGGACATAGGACTTACAAAGGAACTAACAAGCAGAAAATTGTCCTTATTATACTATATTATATTTTTTTAGGATTTACAGGAAAACACTCCAGAGGAGTCTAAAGTCCAAATTCTACTAACCACACAAGAAGAGGAGCAAATCGAGTCATGCAGACCAAGAAGAGACTCCAGTACTAAAGCTTCTCTATCATGATAATTTATGAAAAAACAAAAAACAAAAAACCAAGAAATAGATTAATCCTAGATAAAATAGAGAATACTAATGGGATGGTGATGCAAGGAGGATTAACAACAAGGTGGGGATAGGAAAAAGTTGAAGTAGTTATAAAATAATATAATAATAAAATTAATTTGTAATAAATTTGTTAGAAATAACGAATGCATTGCACAGGTTACAGGCTAGTTGCAGAAAATCATGCTTCATAAACAACACAAGTTTACAGTGACTACTGACTAGGGCAATTCTAATTTAGCCTCGTTTCCAAGAAGCCTCTTTCCATGTTTATATCGTTACAACAATTTGTATATTTAATGCTACAATATTGTAGAATGCTTAACTTATTAGTAATACTGTAATAGGAATAATGCCCAGCATGTTGGCATCTTCCATGATATATATGCTGTCATAAGCCATCCCATGCACGTCCATAGAATGTTGAATTTGGGAACAGAATTTACAAGTGATATGAAATTTATCAATGTTGAAAAAACCGGATCGGCCCATAAAGCGGTGAACCAGTTTTCATGTTGGATCGGCCAAGTAACATAACCGGTGCGACCCAGCCGGTTTTTGAGAAAATCGGTGGCCAGGTAGGTTCAACCAGTGACCCAACTCGGTTCATAAAAAAAAAATTGTTTCCAAAAAAAAAATTCATAAAGGATATCATTTTTTTAAATTCACGAATGGCTTGTTTTCATTTGAAATATTTGAGTGCTTTGTTGCTTATTGACTTACATATGTTATGTACCTACAACACTAATATTATCTTTGGTTATGCACTATGCAAGGAATTTAGAAATATTTGGAATAATAGAAATATTTGGAATAATGATGTCGTCTTTGGTTATGCACTATGCAACCTGAAGCATCAGTATCACAAGCATTATATTTTTGTTTGGTCCTTTATTGGATAATGATGTGTGATTTATTATTTTTCATATTAAAATATTTGGAATTGGTATTATTTTTTTTACAGGTATCTGAGTATGTTTATAGTTTTTATAACACAAATTACAAATTTGCATATACTTACCAGGTCATGCGGTTGAACCAGTGACCCACTGGTTGACCAATTACTTCGACCAGGTCAATGACCGGACCGCGTTTCATAACATTGAAATTTATGACTAACTCTTCTACCCCACATGTGAATATTCGGTCAGTCAACCAGGACAAGCTAAGTTTTGAAACAAACATGGTTTAAATATTAACTTTAGTAGCTTGTGTATGCTACTGAGAGAAAGGAATAAGCCCCGCGTATATTTCCCAAAGTTTCTAGATGCCCCACATATATGCCAAGCTTCTGGTAGCTCAATCATCTTTTCCTCCCAAAATTTGCTAAGTAAAAGAAAGAACCAAAAAAAATAAAAGTAAATAAATAAAATATAATTTAACAATATTGGTCCAAATTCATCAAACCATATGCTCTTGAAAAAAATCACAGAATTACCCAGTGGGATTGATCTAGCCAGCTTATTGTTCCATAGCCCGACAGATAGTTTAAACATATGGGCATTAGAGCTGTCATGTCCAGTCCCTGGTCCAATTTGGATTATATTACTTGCAAATGCTTTAATTGAAACTGTGATCCTCCACGAAAATGATCATTCTTGTGTTTCATATTTGTGCAGCTAAATTGGGTATTTTAGTTATGCTTAGCAAACACAACTAATAGGATTACCAGCAGCAATGTAAATATGTATTTATGCATGTATTACAGCAGCATAAGAATTGATCCAGTTTGACATGCATTTGTACACGAGTAAATGTTTATTGAGAATACGGGTCCACATATATGGATAACACCATATTCTAGAGTTTTAGTGGTTCTCAGTTATCACATTGATGAACCTAATTGATGAAATGACCTGATCATGTGAATTAAATGGGATAGATAAGCAGATAATAAAGGACCAAAAATCAATCAGACTACCTCAGGTGCAATGCAATATAATGCTTGCTTCTCATCCTCATCCGATGGACCAATTTTTCACCCATTGCAAGTATAAGGTTCGTAAATCTTAAACCATGGTAATTAACTCTACATCTCAACTTCTGATACTCTGTATCCAACTTGTTTGCAAGCCTGTAATCAAACTTGTTGAGCTGAACAGCCTGCCAGAAAATGAAGCAAATAAATTAAATATCTTTCCAAGATAATCAAATGTTTAAACAGTTATCCATATATTATGGTGATCAGAAAAGGTTATCAGAATTTAAAGCATTAATACTTGGTGCTGGCTAGAGCTGTCATGTCTTCCTAGATTTCTTAAAAATCTCTTGCAGATTCAACCACACAAAATGTCCCATTTTGGTTATAATCAGGCACATGACAGTTTATAGATAATGTCTCAAAATTAAATAAAAATAGTGCAAATTATAGAAACCAGAATTTTAAGTAGGCTAAAACTTGGGAGCTTCAGGATTTGAAGATTTAATGAATCTAAGGTAGGCCATCTCAGCCATAGGATGGCTAACATGGATCAAATCTAGAGCTGTAAAGTACAGTGAACGGTATCTTTATTGTTATAAAATTTTGATGAAAACAATGGATCTGGGATCTTGCAAATAATGCCATCATAAGATTGCTTGGCTTGATAGAACAGATAAGGCTTTAAATTGAAGTAAAGGAAGAGGGATAGCCTAGCTTGACTCATTAAGTACTTAAGGCATCACACACTTGGGAGTTAAAAATCATCAGACAACCAAGAGATAGTGGCCAAAGAAGAAAATTGAAAAGCTCATTATACTAAAATTAAAGCACATAAACAGTCTAAAGCATTTTAAAACTTCAAACTATTATGATATATTCCAAGCAACAAATAACAATCAAAATGAGAGAGAGGTACATCCTTCTACTTAACAGAGAGCATCTAATAAGTTGGACAACACAATTAGCACCGGTAGAACTTTCAGGAAATAAAAAACTTACATGCTTTTTCAGGAGTACAGGTAATATGCGATTTATATAACATCTTTCATTACACTTCCTTGGAACACGCATGGAGTATGAAGATAATTTTTTTCCTCCCTTACTTGGGAGTTGCTTGATAATTTTGACATCTTTTGACAGATATGATATAAACCAATCAACATCAAAGATCTCTGAGAAGTTACTGCAAAAGGCAAAGAATGACATCATTGACTAACTAAGATACATCACTAAAATGGTATACTTCAATACTTAAAAAGCCATGTCAAATTACAATAGTACAACCGCATACACAGCCCAGACAATATATGCCCTTTCTGTAACTGACCTAGAATCTTTCCAGAAAGAT
This sequence comes from Gastrolobium bilobum, assembly GCF_033153095.1. Classification (NCBI taxonomy): domain Eukaryota; kingdom Viridiplantae; phylum Streptophyta; class Magnoliopsida; order Fabales; family Fabaceae; genus Gastrolobium; species Gastrolobium bilobum. Next base: position 390,165 of record NW_026898358.1, on the reverse strand, counting down.
CGTTGATCCAATTTTGGAACAACAAGAGTGGCATTCAAAATCCGCGCAGCAACGACAGCATCTGTAATCTGCCAGTTGCAGAAACAGAAAGATTGGCATTGATAGCTGATTATGCAAACAGTTTGCCATCAAAAAGCACCAACAACAGTTATCATATTCTGCAGTAGACTATCCTGATTTGCATTGTAACTAAACAAAAAGATTTACTGGTTTCAATTGAAGGAAATATTTGTATATTATAAAACTTAATAATATTTGTACAAGAGTTCTATATTTAAAGAGACTAAAAGACCTAATGGGCTAAGCCCAAATACACTTCTAGAGTATTCTAGCAATACAAATAAAAAATAAATAAAATAATTCTTATATTTACAACAGTTTCTGTACTCCAGGCTTTCCAACAAAAAATTTACTAAGACCTTGTTTTTCAAAAGCCAAGCAGGTACAATATAAAAAGAGAAGGCATATATTTCTTCCATAGACGCAGGCAATAACATTCTCAAGAAGATTTTAGTATCACAAAAAGATAGTTTTGGAGTCACGGCAGCTGTCATCTTGAAACATATACTGAACATGTGCCTCAAAAGTCTTTGTCATTTTTCCAAGTCTTACATGAAAACTAGCCTTCAAGAAGACGAAGGTTTCAAATAAGCGTTAAGGCATCCATGAGCAACAGACTGGAGAAAAAGGTGCCAAGCACTATATGTTCCATGATTATTTTATTTTCTGTGTCTCTCTCTTAAAAGGACAGAGTGTTATGTCATTTAAAATGACAGACATTTTTCCCTTTGTTAATATGTGGCTCCAACTTGAACAAGTTTAGTCCCTTTTCTCATTAAATGCCACATTCCTTACTACTGCAAGAGCAAGTTGGTTTTATTTGATAAACTCAATCTATGGCAGAATCTGCATTTTAATTTTTTCTTTTTTCATGTTTTGAGTTCATTTCACATTTTATTCACTTTAAGTATAAAAATAAAAAGGTCAGAAATCAGAACCATAATTTTTTTTTAAATAAAAACAAAAGCCAGACATCAAATCCATGCTTGACTATAATAATGACAAGAGTTCAGAGAGCTACCCCGGTTCTTTGTTGATTCAAGCCTCCACTCGTTGCAATCATCAAATATCGGTTCGGTTGTGTAATCACTTGAGCTTCTGCCATACAAAAAGCATAGCTATCTGTCACTATCATATATTTATATATACAGAACCGAATCCAAAGTTTCAAACGAAAAGTTTTACATCGCATCACTTGATTACTGAACCAACGATATACGCACTTGGAAACTTGTTGCTGGCATTGCTGCAGCCGTGAAAGTGCTCGGCATTTCTAGAGGTCCAAATATCGCGATCCAATTTCCCTCCACCGTTCTGGTTGTTAAATTAAAACAAAAGCACACAAATATGGAATTAAGATCCAAGAAGAGAAATGTGGAACCAACACGAAATACAAGTAGAAGCCACAGAAAGCCCTAACCGGAATGCGGAACACAGGAATTTCAATCGTATCATCGCCTTCAGCGTTAAACTGTACAATAATTTCAGACATGAGAAAAAAAAAATGTGAAGGAATATACGATCAATTATTTTGATTATCGGATACAGTGATCGGTGAGTAAATAGTGAGAGAGAGAGAGAGAGAGAGAGAGAGAGTACCGAGGTGTGTTGGCGTCTCCGGTGCGTATGATCAGTGTCGATGGGAGAAGGAGCTAAAAAGGAAAGGAGAGCGAAGAGAAAGAGTAGAGCGGCGGCGACGGCGGAAATGACCGGAATCATTGGGCTGAAGCGTTGGTAATAGTGGTGACGCCGCCGCTGAGATGCCATCTGTCGCTGTGCTTAGAAGCAGAGCAAAATGGGAGGAGACACACTAAATTGAGAAAATTATAATTTAATTTTCATTATATATAATTATTTTTGACTTAGGCGTGACATGACTATGGCATTGCTATGCTGTGTGTAACTGTAAGGAATGCGTTATGCTTATAATAGATCCGTTTCTTTCAGGCAGAGAAAAGAATGTGATAGCGCCTGGCTGGATGCTGCAACAGAAAATATTATAAAAAGCAGAGTTGGTTTTAACACTGCCTTTTCTCACTCACTGCCTTGCTATGCTAGCAGACGGTTTTCTTGGGTTTGACACTATGCTTCCTTTCCTTTGCCCTTCCTATTGCCTGAGAGAGAGAGAGAGAGAGAGAGAGCACCACTATTACTTGGAATTTCAATTTTCCCCTTGCACGTGGATTCGAATCTCTTGTTATGTTTTTGTTTTTTAATCTTCTTTGGGAAACGCCCAAACACTCTCTCTGTTCATCCTGATTGGAGGTAGTACTGAAGATTTGTTCGTGGTGCTAGATGGGGCTGATCTCCCAGTCAAAATATACATGAAATTAGTTATGTACGATTTTATATGTATCGTGGAGTACTGGAGTCCAATTATTATTTATCTATCAATATTAATAAAGAGATAGTACACAAAAATCTTACATAACCATCATGTAATTTCTCTGAAACTAGTTCGCTTTAAAAAAAAACAAAGCTGTAGGCAATAATCCAATCTAAATATTGCAAGCAAAACAGTTAGATCTTTATCAATTAATTCAATTAAAATTACATGATGGTTATGCAAAAAAATTGGGAAAAAATTCAATCTAAATATTGCAATCCAAATCGTGTATTTATTCTCTGATCTACCTAATATAAAAAATAATTTATGGGTTATATTTATTTCATTCAACATGATATAATTCATTTTTCTACACACGTAACAAAAGTAGGTTTTACCTCTATTATTTTTTTTTCAATCATTTGTGAATCCCTCTTTTAATTTTATTTCATTAACAATATAAGAAAATGATTTTTCATCATTTATATGCGGTTACTTTTTACAGACATGAAATCACGTGAAACATAAGACGCAACCTAATCTTGCATCGTTGCTTAATTAAAAATAAAAATGAACAGAGATACCAAGGAGAACCATCCTTGCTTAAACTTAAAAAAACAAAAAAAATACTAATATAGAGCAAATTTATCGTGTTTGGTTCAAATTTTGGGTTTGCGAATTTCCTTTTATTAGAAAAAATTCAAGATGATGCCTGTCACGTGTAAACATCAAAGCGATTTGCTCTTGTACTAAAAACAATTAGTCACAAGCAAGGTTGTCAAACTCGCGATTTTACGTAAAATCGTGAGGGGATAGTAAAATCGTAAATTGTAAAATCGTCACGAATCGTAAGTTTTTACTTTTAAAAATATATAATAAATATAATAATATCCAACTAACATTATAAATAAAAAGACACAACAAACTCATAACAAAAAATTTAGAGACTAAGTGCTTAGAGTACAAAGTTCATCAAATTCTCAAAGTTAGCGTCGTCGTCATCTCCCACGGCAACTTGTACTTGTTCTTCAACCATTTCTTCTACTTCCAAGTTTACAACCATGTTTTCTCCGCTTTGGATTCCCACCATGTTTTCTTCAATTTGAGTTTCTAAATCCTTGTTTTTCTCTTGGGCCAAATCGATTTTTTTTCCAAATTTTTTTTTTTTTTTGCCATCGCTGCTCATGAATCGCAACTCGTCCTAAATCGTACGAGTTTGCGATTTTGCACAGTAAAATCGCGATTTTAACGAGTTTACTCAGAATTTCGATTTTACTACCGATTTAACTCGCCAAACAAAGTAAACTCGTAAAATCGTACGATTTTACGAGTTAAATCGCGATTTTGATAACCATGGTCACAAGATTAATTATCTCAATTTTTTTACCAAAAAATAATTATCTCATTTTTGTCATTATTTTATTTTACAATGTTTACTAGTAATTAATTTCAATGTCATTATTAATTTATTGTTATTGTATTAAACTTAAATTTTAAAAATCCATTTTAAAGTAAGTCCATCCAATGTTATTAAAATCGGCCCGGTTATTGATCCGGTCGAGGTACTGGGTCACTGGTTCACTGGTTCAACCAGTGGGTCACTGGTTCATCCGCATGACCCTGTAATTATATGCAATTTTATAATTCATATTAAAAAATTATAAACATATTCAAATATCTAAGCAAAAATGACAAAAAAATTCAAATATTTTAATATAAAAAATGATAAATCACGTATTATTATACAATAAAAGATCAAACAAAAATATAATGATCGTGATACGAGGCTTTAGGTTCAGAAAATAACATCTCTAACTATAAATCAAATCAAAATTTTCTGCATAGTGCATAATTGAGATAATATTAGTGTTGTAGATACATAAATTATGTAAGTCAATAAGCCAAAAATATATTTAACTATGTCCATTATGATTTTTTTTTTTGAAAAAAAAATTTGGAATTTTTTTTTGGATCGGGCCGGATCACCGACCGGGTCACCGGTTTTCATGAAAATCGGCCGGGTCGGACCAAGTCGCACCGATTTTGATGCATGACCAGTCTGTTACTTGAACCGGACTGATTATATGACCGATTTACCGGTTCACAGATCGACCCGGCCGGGTCGGTTCGAGTTTAATAACACTGAATCCATCACTGTTAATTCTATTTTAATTTCACAACATAGTCAGGTAATCATTAAGGTTGAAATGACGTTTTGCTTGTACTTTTGACGCATTAAATTCTGTGAAAGAATTTTTGGCTGTGAAAGTATAAATTAATAATTATTCTTTTCTCATCTTTATTTTAGGAAAAAGTTTTAAAACTCTCTTGTATAGATAGGTTAACCTATTCGATAGAATAAGAGATAAGTTATTCTAACTATTTTTTTTTATCTATTATTTTTTATTTTTAATATCATTAGATGAGAATCACAATAGAAAAGAAAAATAACAATAGTAGTTAAAATTCTGATATAATAATATTAAAAAATAAGAGACAAAAATAGAGAGAAAAAATATAACTAGAATAACATATTTCTTGTTCTATAATCATTTAGACTTATGTATTTTTTTTATCACTTAGTTTCCTTATAAATTTTTTCATCCAAGTCCACTGTTAATGTCATTAAATATTGTGTTGATTTATCCATTTTGCCCTTATAAAAAATAAATAAAACACAGAGAAAATAAGTGATTAAAAAAAACATAAGGGATATTTTAAACTTTTTCTTTATAACAATTAAAAAAAACTTGATATTAGGAACAATATAGAACTCAACAAATTATTAGGGCAGACCATTGCAAGTGAAAGGTGTTGACGTGTTGTGTTCAACATCATTCACATCCGCTTTTATGTTTCATTTACATGTGGATTTTTTTTTTTTTTTGGTAAAAATTTACATGAGTATTTTATATTTGTTGGGTATTGAATTTGAATACATTAATTTTGTATATTTTTATAGTTACTCCAGAAAAACTATTATTGTCTTAATATTTTTTTATTTTATCTATTTATTTTTAAAAAATTAAAAAATATATTAGAATTAAATAATAGAAATAGAGGACCCTTTAATAAATCTATTAACATTTTAAAAAATTAAGAACTTTACATTATCTAATCCTAATTTAATTACATTACAAAAGTGTCACAAAAAAATATATAACAATGTTCATTTCAATTCTCAATTTTTTCATAAGGAGGCATTAATTTTTTTTTCTTGGGCAACAAATTCTAGTGATTGTTGAACATAACACCCGTTATTTGCAATGGTCATATACTCTCATTAGCTCGTTGAGTTTGAAATTGTTTCTCACGTCAAGTTAAAAAAATTAATTGTTATAAGGAAAAAGTTCAAAATCTCTCGCATGGTTTAATATTTTATCACTTACCCCATTACATTTTCTTTTTTTAATTGTTTACCTCTCTATTGTTTTTTTTTAATTGCTCATGAGGGCAAAATGAATAAATTAATCCAATATTTAACAATGTTAAAAGTGGACTTGGATAAAAAAATCGAGATAAGTGATAGAAAAATATATAAGATAATTTATTATATAGCAAACCAAAAGGGTTTTTGAACTTTTCCATTTATCTTATTACATTATTACATCATCATTAATTTGTATTAAAATGATCACATAATATCATATCATGTAAATTGAGTCCCACATTTCACCGTTCATCCCTTTCCTGCGCTCATAATTCACCAACTCTTGTCTTTCTCTTCCCAATATGAAAGGTTTAATATGGGTGAGAGAAAGTTAAGAATGAAAAACAATTTGTATGTTTAACATTTTTCATCACGATATAATTCAATTTAAACATTCTTAAATGTTATAATTTTTTTAAGAATTAGTTATTTTATATTTTTTTAATAGTAATTTTACTTCTTCTTTTTTTGATAAATAAAAGTAATTTTACTTAGATATAAATAACATTGGACAAAAACCTTATACATAATTACATATATTAATCCGTGTGGTGTTATCTTCCGAAATCAAAATGGAATTGATAGTGGTGAATTAAAAAAAATGGAATTTTAGAATTATGATTAGTGCACTAATAATATATAAAGGGAAAAATATTTGTGCTTTTGAAGGATATAACTTTGTGTCATTTTAGATCTTAACCGTTGATTTTTGTCAATCAACGGTTAGGATTTATTGAGTTTTATTGCGAATTAATAATTAATTAATAAGTTTGACTCAATAACTCCTAACCATTGATTGACGAAAATCAGCGGTTAGGATCTAAAATGATACAAAATTTTATCCTTTAAAAGAACACACATTTCCCCATAAATTATTAGTGATATTAAAATTATTTAATTATGAAAGTTACTCGATGGGATGAATTAACTATGTGGCTGATTGTGTATTTTTTTTTAATAAATCACATGTATTCTTCGTAGGAGGCAATCCTATTCGAGTGGGTTCATGATTAAAACATTAAACCCCTCCAAAAAATGGTACCGAAAATGATGGAACATATGCTCTTACCTCACCTGTTCAGCTCTTATGCACCAACTAAGCTACCGTAATTTGGTATGGCTGATTGTGTTTTAAATAAAATGAAAATTGTTTGGGAGTAAATAGATTATATCAGAATTCTTTTACCAAAAAAAAAAAAGATTATATCCGAATTCGGCTCAAATAAGTTAAATTTTAAAAAACAATTTGAGGTATGATCTCTATTAGGGGTGAAACTGGGCCGGGCCAGCCTACAGGGGCCTACGGCTCGGCCTACGTCAGGTCAGACCTAACTTAGTATATTTCGTAAAACAGGCCGGACTTGGGCTTTGAAAAAGCTTGTTTAATAAAAAGGTCGTAGGCCCACTTTCATAAGGCCTGGCCTATAAGCCTACAAGCTGGCCTATATTGTACTATTTATTTCAAATAAAATAAAATATGATAAATATAAGAAGAAATAAAAGATATAAATTTAATCAATTGTAATTATTTATAACTTAATTATATTCAATTATATTTTAATAGAAATTTGACTTTATTTCTTATGTAGGAAGAATCAACATCTCAACATGTTAGATTGTGTATATGAATATATTAAAAAAAATTTGAGAGAGGTTATACTTACTACAAGCATTATGATATGTTTGTTAGATTCATGTAGTTATTTTAATTTACATAGCATGAATTTGTTTGTTGGATCTGAAATATATGTTATTTAGTTTGAGCATTTTGCTTTTGAAAGTGACTTAAATGCATATTGTATGAGTTTTGTTGTGATTTATGATTCTGTTTGGACGTTGAAATTATGATTTCTGGTTTAGCAGCGAAATTTGAGTATTTTGTAAAGTTGATTCATGGTTCTGCTTGGAAGTTAAAAATTAACAGGCTAACGGGCTAGGCCAGGCCATTCACTTTTTAATAAACGGGCCAAGTCAGGCTAACAGTTAGACTCATATAAGGTTTGGGCCAGGCCAAATTGAAATTTTTTGACGTAGGCTTGGACTTTTCGAGGCAAAGCTTGGCCCAGCTCAGCCCACTTTCACCCCTAATCTCTATCAACGACGGACCAAGATTTTTATAATAGGGGCCGAAATAAATTTTTTGAATATTATAAGTATTATTAAGATTAATCGAAGATACTAATTGTAACACCTCTTTAGGCACTAGTGTTTAACATTGCATAGTATTAAGCGTAGCGTAATAATAAAATTAAATTACTTATTAAATCATATCTTAAATGAAATATATTTAAAATTTAATTATACATTAGTCAAAAATTAAATTTACTATTACATCATATCTAAACCGAGAAGAAATGAGACTAGCAAAAAAATTGACAATAAATGTTTTTATTTCGTCAGTCACTCCATTGATCTTCGTACAGTCTTCAAAGTCTTTAACTATAGTGTTTTACTCTACTCCAAAGCTACACATACTGGCCTGTTGATTCACTATAAAGGTTAGCATAAAAACAAACACATGTGAGATAAATTTCAGTAATATTGAGATTTTTGAACTATAATCAATCTATGCACTTCAGTGAAAAATATCACTCTCCAAAAAATATTTATAATAAAAAAATAACATCATGAATAATAAATATAAGCCAGACCTTTGTGGGTTCCTCATTTAGACATACCCAGACATTTGTGTATTCTACCTAAACCTTTGTGGGTTCTACGTACAAACATACTCAAACCTCTGTGGGTTTCTGGATACAAAGGAACATCTAGTCTTTACTTGAAATGACTAATGTTCAAGTTTTGTGGGTTTTGTAAGTGAAAGGTTCTATATAGCGGAGCTCAAGCCATGATAAGATATTCCCTATCATATAACTATCTAATCCCTAGTGGACAGTCAATCATAATAATTCAGTAAACGATCACATATTTCGCTAATATCCTATTGGTATTGAAGAAATTTCTTGGTTATATAATCTTAATTCTAAATCATTATCATAACTAATATGAATAAATTTACAAATTCAAAGATAAAAGATAAACCAAAATAATAAAAAAGATTCATAAGGAAATAATTGGACAAAGTAACGATGCTTTCATAACTTTTAAATAAATAACTTCAAAATATAATCTTTACATATAAAATAAATAAAAAAGAATAAAATTATGATAATGATATTTTCTCTCAATATTACCTTACTTTTTATTTTCTCATTTCCTTATTCTTTCCCTCTATTTCTTTCTCCTTTATTTTCTTTCATCTCTTCCTATTCTCGTTTATTCTTTCTTTTCTCTCTTCTCTCTTTTCTTCTCTGTTACGCGCTTTCTCTCTTTTCTTGTTTTTCTTTCTTTATCAGGCGTGTACCTATTTATATAGATAAATATTTTGACTCTGGTGACTAAAGTAATTATTGCACATAGTTAGATTTTAACAAAACTAACCAAAATTTAATTAAAATCTAACTAACATTTAACTAAGTAATCATTACCTAATTTTTTTTTAGATATTTTTATCTTACAGGGTGTCTCCACAAGATACTGTTTCATTTTATTAGAATTTATACTTGGTAATACAACATGGCGCTTTCAGCATCAATTTTATATCGATTTCTAGTTTGTGACGTTTGTTGCGGCATTCTGGCGCTTTTTGCGCGGTGGAACTGTTCATATGAACAGTACTATTGAACAATAATTTTTTTTGTGTGGTATTACACTAACTATTATAAATATTTTTTAGGGAGGGATTAATTATTAGTACTAATAGAGTAATAGGCTATTATTATTAAAAAAATTGTTTTGAAAAAAATATTTCTCAGAGATAGCTTTATCTTATGAGTTATATTTATCTCATTTAATATCAGATAAATCAAATTCCTACACACTCATAACAAATGTGGGTCTACATCTATTTTTTCTCTTTTCAATTATTTGTAGGTCTCTTTTATAATTTTGTTTCACTAAGATAAGATAATTTATCTATAACAACATAAGAAAAATGTTTCCCTTATTTTATATATAAAATAAAAAAAAAATTAAAATTTAGAAAGAGATGACCACCGGTACTTATTCTTCTCTCGGTTTTTTCACAATCTTTCGTAGTCATACATGCTAAATTATAGACATAATTTGACTTATTTTTAAAAAATAAACAAATTTGACATAATTAAATTTATCATGGAAGTTTATAAAATATTATTTTATTTATAAAAAAGATGCAAATTTTTTTAAAAAAAAAGTTACAAATGGCGTACGGTGATATGATATGCGCCTTATTTGGGTATTTTTTTTAATAAGCAGTAAGCGCCAAGTAAAATATTTAAGTAAATTTTTTAAATATTATTTTTTTGATAATATTAATTTTGTAAACAACCCTCCAACGAATTTATTAATTAAACCATCATACATTTTTTTGTCGATAAAATGTGCTTTGTCACCATTTTTATCCGTATATGTTAAAGAAACTTATTTGATTGAGAATTAAATTGAATGGTAAAATGATTGTATTCAATTTAATAACAATAAAGAAATATCTTTTTAACATCAACCAATCATACCAAACAATATTTTATTAATTATTTATGAGCGTAATATTGATCCAAGAGTCAATTAAAAAGTCTATATAATAACAAAATGATGCTGTATCTATTCCTTTTTAATCATTGAATCAAAAAATAAATATAAAATATAAAACAGAAATGGAAGAAATTAAGAAAATTTTTAATCCGTACATGGCAGGTGCAAAGCACGTGCGTACCTCATCCCTGGGAAGCAGGAACCAAAGCAATGCCGCTCCATTTCCAAGGGAACTCTGAAATAAGTATTATGTATGGTACAGAGAGAGGTGATAGCTGAAATTATTCGATGATGTATTTGTTCACAGGGAAACCCTCCTTTATACCTCAATTACTCCCTTCTTCTTCTTCTTCTTCTTCGAATTCTACTTCGTCGTCATGTTCAACATCTCTTGTATCTTTCCGAACTATTTCTGACTCATCAATTAGCTTTCCCAGAAATGCAAAGCATAAAAGAAGATTTGCTTTGAGAGTTAAAGCATATGATTCCTCCAAAAATGACACTTCTAACCCTGCTGGCGACTCCAAGCCCCCCAATGGCACTCTGGTACTGTTTCAATCTTACCCCTATCTACCCCATTTTTTATTTTTGAAATAAAAATTTAAAAGTATTAATTTTTAATGTTATATATTATTATTTCAAAGAATGCCCTTGGAGTAGGTTTGTGTGAACCTGATTGAATGCATAGGGCATAGATAGAATCATGTTTGCGTCCCTACTACTTATTGTTGTTGGGGATCACTATCAGTGCCTCAATGTTATTTTTCATAATTTTGGTAGATATAAAATTAAACTAGGAATACTCAAAATAATTTTTTTAAGAAAAGAATTCCTAGTATGTAATCGTGTCTACTGTCTAAGTAGTTATCTTGTTGTGTTCCTGATGAGTGACTATACGTTCTGAAATCACCAGTCAAAGAGCAGGAGAGAAATTTTACTGGAATATGTTAAGAACGTGCAGCCAGAATTTATGGAATTGTTTGTGAAAAGAGCACCTCAACAGGTATGGTGTTGTTGTCTTGCTATGAACATGGTACTGATCACTGTTTATTGATTGCCCCGTAGGAGTGGTTATTGTTTGTTCATGCCATACTCTTTTGATGATTGAAACTGCTGTTGGTGATTAGGTTGTGGATGCAATGCGACAAACAGTGACAAATATGATTGGAACATTGCCCCCTCAATTTTTTGCTGTAACAGTTACCACTGTAAGATTTCTATGAGTTTTCTCCCTGCTAGCTTAACTTTTACTATCATTTAATGATAAGCAGTTTCTGCAAGCTATGATGGTTATATTTGGGTGGATAGACAATAATGGTTGCTTTGATGAAATGTTTCTATGAAGTGGGAGACTTTGCTTTGCCTGATGTACTAGTCCCTGAAATTTTGATTTTCAATTACAATCCCCCTTTATATGGGCTGTGCAATCATACTTGTTTTTATTTATTTAGTAAAACGCTAAAAATTCATAATTTTTTTAAAAATTCAAAATTATACTTATTACTTTTGCTGCCATCTTTTTATTTCCCTTATCTGTTAACTTTTTTTGCGTAGTAAACCCCAATTTCAGAGCCTTTTATAGATTCTTCTCCTTACATTACTTCTTGTCTGAGTTTATTGAGAAACATTATTGATACTAATGACTTTTCTGCTGGTGGAAGAATAACATTGTTTTAGCACAAGGTGGTCCATTTGGCAAAGCGATATTGAACCATGCAGCTGGGTTGAATTGCTGTTCTTCCTTTTTGCTTTATCTTGCTCCATGCATCTTACTTATTTAGTTGAATCATTTGGTTTTTTATTTAGGTAGCTGAAAACCTTGCACAGCTCATGTACAGTGTCATGATGACTGGGTACATGTTCAGGAATGCGCAATACCGTTTGGAGTTGCAAGAAGGTTTGGAAAAGGTTGCCCTTCCTGATGTGCATGATAAAAAGGTAACATCATGTCTCTTCCTTCTCTTTTTGGGTTCTGTGATTCAAAAGACATTGCATGGATATTTGGAAGGGTGAGTTTTACTTGTTCTGGTGGTCAGATGACTTCTTATTTGGACCTTTTGGTCCAGTAGTCTCCTGTCCTTTACTACCTTTCCCTATTTAGGATTCCAGTTGGGGTGCCTTAGAGGAAAGAAGAAATTGTGAAGGACTTTCTTTAGTCTTTTGTGTGGACTAGCAGAAAAGAGATAATCTTGTTATTAGGATGGTTAGTTTCAGGCCTTAGAATGAAGTGATTAAGTCTTGGGAATTTGGTGTTGAATAAATGGCTTTGACGGCTAAGTATCCATAGTGTTTGCCTTTAGAGACTGCATCACTATGGCACCAAGTAAATTCAGAGTGAGAATGCTTTAGTTCATATATTCTTTAATTTATACTCTTAAAACGTTGCAGGATATGCCTGACTATGCACCTGGTACACAGAAGAATGTTTCAGGTGAAGTCATTCGGTGGAACAATGTTTCTGGGCCCGAGAAAATAGATGCTAAAAAGTACATTGAATTACTTGAAGCGGAGATTGAGGAGCTGAATCTCCAAGTTGGGAGACAATCTAGCAATGCACAAAATGAACTGTTGGAATACCTAAAATCTCTTGAGCCTCGAAATTTGAAGGTTAATTCTACTTACATTTTGCAAATATAAAGTACTTATTTGCCTTTATCCAGCTGATGTGTGCTGTCTGCTTCATATAAGTTTCTACATGTTGATATGTACTGTAGCTCTAATTGGGATTAATTCGGAAAATGTGGGCTAATGCAAAATGTATTGTCCATTGAATATTGATTTCTGCAATTGTTGAATCAGTATTGAACATTCTGAAATTGCATTTCTGTTCAGAACAAGGTATTGGTTCAGTGTTAATGTACTCATCACTTAGTTATATATAAATTTGACATTCCCATTCAGATTATTCAACTTAACGAATTTAAGTTTTCCTCTTAGAATTTAGAAGCATCATTTATTGTAATATGTCAATTATATGCCATAATAACACTTCAATTATTTGTAGGAGTTGACTAGTAGTGCTGGGGAGGACGTTGTGTTTGCAATGAACACATTTATAAAGCGCCTACTAGCTGTTTCAGATCCTAGCCAAATGAAGGTTTCCCTCCTCAGTATCTCAATCTCCTTTTTTTGTCTTTTTTCTTAATCCCATCGTTAAAGGAGACTTCATTCCACCTGACCCCTGTCCTCTGTCAAAGTTGTCTAACTTCTTTAAATTACTATTGCCCTACTCACCATAATCGTTTGGGTTAACATTGAATGCTTTAATTGTGGAATTCTTTCTTTCTTAGGGGGTGTATGTCTGTTAAGTGTTTACATGGAAGATGGAATTCCTTTTTTTTGGGTACAAAGTTCAAACTCTTATTTTTTTTTTTTGGTGAATCAGACTCTTATTAATTGAACAGAAAGTTGCTCAGGAATGCACATTTGACAGCAACTCCACTAATCATTGCTACCTGACGATAAAATATATAATACTTCAAATAAGGGTGTTTGAATTATTGAACTTGTAGCATGTGCTCTTTAACTGTGCGAACGGGGTTAAAGCATACAGGGGTAAGATTTCCTGACTAATAATTTGGTCTTGTGATAGATTTTAGGTAAATTGGTAATGATTTTTATTTATATGAACTGAACCAGAACTAGATTTCTTCCAATTGATTTTTGGACCTATATGTGATTCTTGTGAGGAGGTGAACAGCCTTCTCTTTGCTCGTTATTACTGCAAGTAGTATCGTTTGGGATTTTTGTGTAACTTGCTTCAATCCTGATTTATAGACTAGCGTGACCGAGACTAGTGCATCTGAACTTGCCAAACTGCTTTCTTGGTTGATGGTGGTTGGGTACAGCATTCGCAATATTGAAGTTCGTTATGACATGGAGAGAGTACTCGGCACTCCTCCAAAGTTGGCTGAATTGCCGCCAGGTGAAAATGTTTAAGCAGTGTTGATAAAGTCAATCATCAAAAATACTGCTGTCCCCAAGTTGGAGCCAAGTTCCCTAACTAGATTTTGCACTTTTTAGTTGATTGGCTGAAGGCCCAGTCATGACCTAAAGGAGAAGGCTGCATTTTTCAGAGGCCCTGAACTATTGGTCTGCTAATAGTATTTTATTCAGTTATATTCACAAGATTCTATCTTTTGGTTTTTATTTGATTTCTTTGACAGTCTAAGTCCTGAACTATGGGATTGGTTCTTGTTTGTATATCTTTATTATATATCTTATCAAACTCCCATTTTGTAGGTGCAGCACAGCTACTTATTTATGTGGTAGCTATAAACGTTTTAATCATATTTGTTGTGATATTCATGAATGGTTAGAGTATTACTTAGATTTTCATCTTTGGACTGTTGGGGATGGAATTACTTTGATGATTTGTACAAGCATTTTTGTTTCACTAAATTACTATTCCAGATATATCATGGTACGGATACCATCATTGCTTTTTTTCTAGGAAAAGAAATTCACGACCCGTAGGCCTTCTACCCCACGCGGCATTGCTCCATTAGGCTTTCGCTCATTGCGAAAAATTCCTCATTGCTACCTTCCATAGGAGTCTGGGTCGTGTCTCAGTGTGGTTGATCATCTTTTCGGACAGCTACTGATCATCGCCTTGGTAAGCTATTGTCTCACCAATTAGCTAATTAGACGCGAGCCCCTCGGGCGGATTCCTCTTTTTGCTCCTCTGCCTACAGGTATTATCGGTCGTTTCCAGCTGTTGTTCCTCTCGTAAGAACAGGTTCTTACGTGTTACTCATTCATCTGCCATCGAAAACACCACTTCCCGTCCAACTTGCACGTGTAAAGCATTCTTTCATCTTGAGTCAGGATCGAACTCAATGAGATTCCTAGTTGCATTGTAGACAAAGTTGATTTGGAATTCTCTTTCAATCCCCCCCCCCCTCGAAACCTCCGTCAATCCCGTGAGCCTTTTATCCATTCTTAGTTGTCATTCAATCATGGCATCCAAATAGAAAAATGCACATTAGGTTTAAAGATAATCAGGCTCGAACTGATGACTTCCACCACGTCAAAGGACACTCTACCATTGAGTTATACCATTTTCCTTGCCTTGAGAAGTTTTAAAGACAGCAATGTTGTTGGTTAATTTTATAGGGTTTCGATTTTCTCATGCAGGAGATATGTATCTCATGCTATAGACACATTTTGCATGAGACACACATCTATTAAAAATAAAAAATAAAAAAAAATATTGTACAAAAATCGAAAGGTCAGTTGTAGGAGAGAACAACTCTCCTATAACATGAGAAATTTTTTCCCCAATTTTATAATACTTTCATTTCATTACCCAATACGATATGGGCGTTATAAGCTACTGTATTTGACACAGGCAATTTCTTTGGTGGATTTCATGATAGATATTTTCCAGTAGTTTTCTCCCAAATGAATTATATAAAGGTGAAGTTTAATAACAACTGAGTTGTACCATAAACTATAAGTTAAACCAATCAACAGCTACAACATATGGTGAATTCGTACACCATAACTTCTTGAGGTCCATGACGTTGTAATTGAAATGAACTTCACCCAATACTGAAACGATAGGTCTGATATTTGGCATCTAAAAAATAAACAAATTTAGGCAAGCATCCATGAACGTAGGGAAATATGTGAAACATAATATGTGAATACATACTACCCCTCAGTATCTTTGTATGTAAATACAAAAAGGAATTAAATTAAAAAACAAATTCTGATATCTATTAATTTATCTTCTCTCACACGTGCACACGAGCAAGGGAGATCTAGCGGTGAAAAATTAAAGAGTAATTTTACTGTCCCTAAACTCCATCCTCCAAACAAGGAAGTCAATCTGAACCTGAGCTTCATTCCCAAACAATATACAATTGGCTTTCTTCTGAATTCCTTGACCGATAACAGAATTCAACTGCCATCCCATCAAAAGTCTTGAAGGGGAAAATGATGATTTGGCCACTTCGGGTATGCACGTTTGTATAAATTCATACATACAGTATCACGCTGTTCAAGAACCCCATTGAGAAGGCACTTAATTGCTCCTGAGCAACAATAAACAGAATAGGATCAAATATCATATATCCCATCATTCCTGTGTATATTTGACTCGTTGAAATATGAAAAGAAAAACATAAAATACTTAACAACCAAAAAAAACTATAAAGTACCAACCTTAATCCACAAAATAATAAACGATTAATTGATTATCATTAGTTCTGTGAAATTTAGATACTCATTTACCAATCCTCATAGGACCCAAGGAAAAGCCATTTGAAATCGGATGAAAAAATGGATACAATTGTGTTTACAAGAGTTGTGTAACATTACTCTTTCAAACATAATATTGCAATCAATATTCAATAGTGGGGCAGATCTAATAATCTTAATTGTATTTTATCTGACTAGTTCAACTTTTTCCACTAGTCCCCATATACTACTAGTCCAAGCACAAGAAGATCTTGGGGTAGGAGGTAAATTCAATTTGGTAGCATAACAAAATCCTATAATGGAACAAGAATTTTTCGGGAAAAGAAAATTATGAAAAATAGATCAAAATAATGGGTCATAATGAGAATCATGGAATGCACAAGTACATCCTCAGCAGCTAGTGATTTTATTAAAATGACTAGCTGCCAGAATGTTTATCGTAAGATTTATGGTAGAGCTTTCTAACATAACCAACATACCATGTGTACCAACAGGTTCTTTAATTCGCCCACGAAGCCCACGTTTGGAATAAAGCTCTATAGGCTGCAATCACCACACCCACATTAAGAACAATTAGGGTTACAATTGAGAAAATTTATAAGATAGTAGGCTCTTTCAATACTCTGCACTATCACTCAAGCAAAATCTAAAGATTCCAGAAACGGGGTAAACATATTTTCTCACCTTAAACCATTTAACATCCTCTGGATTATAAAACATGTGTTTAACAGAGGCTTTACGTTTTGATACTCTTTGGGGGTAACTGCACCACAAAATGATTAAAGAGTTCAAATAAGAAAAGCATAAGTTCCATCATCAATTTTCATAAAGGTCATACAACTCTGAAATGGTAATATTTAAATTCCATCCCAGAATCAGTATCGGAGAGACGTCAATCAAAAAGAACATAGAACCAATGAAGTAAAGTAATATGCAAGGTTTTCAAACGATGGGTCTTGACAAATATCAACAGACATACCCTGTCAAAATAACCCGCTTAAGGATTATCCTATCTGGATCAATGGTTTTCAGTGAGCCAACAGCAGCCACTGCAGGTGTAGCATCCTCTCCAGATCTCTTAAGGATTATTGAAGGAAGAGGAGGAAATGAAATTGGTGCATAAATTGAAGCAACTGAAAAGCGCCCAGCATGGAGAAACCTCTCCATCTTGTTCTTGTTTGTATTTATGAACTCACTTGAGAAAA
The DNA here is from genome assembly GCF_033153095.1 of Gastrolobium bilobum. Lineage (NCBI taxonomy): Eukaryota > Viridiplantae > Streptophyta > Magnoliopsida > Fabales > Fabaceae > Gastrolobium > Gastrolobium bilobum. Next base: position 372,368 of record NW_026898358.1, on the reverse strand, counting down.
TTGGCCTGCGAAAAATTAACAACTACCCCCTAAAGATTTTTTCCTCAAGATCTATTATAAGCCATGGTTGTTCAAATTGAATACCATACCTGCCAACAAATTGCCGAAACCCTACATGAAATATCAACTCTTCCTTGGATTTGATGGGTGCCTCATATGTTTCGTGCTTCTTCACACTAAACAACACAAGTGACTTCAGTTCATGACTCATCCTTTTTGAATACTCAGAAAGGAACACAACTTATAGTAAGTAGGGCACCAAATAGCACTGACAATGAAAATATTAAAATTATAAAGAAAAAAACACCTGAAATGAAGGACAGATACTTTGGACTCATGCTTCAACAGGCCACATGCTGTAATTGGAATTGTCTCTGCCAGCACACATAACTTAGAAGCAACAGCACTGGGCACTTCCTTGATATGCAGCCTAGCATATGAGCCAACTGGAATACAGTCCTCCCTGTTTTCTTGCTCCGATTCTAAAGCTTTAGCAAGAACATGTTTTTGTGTTCTTCTAAAGTTATCGAAGTCAAAAATTCTGGCATAATCTTGGGGTAGAGATTCCTGATATCATTAGGAATATCAGATTTTTTTGCTGTTAGAGATAATGATTTATTATAAAGAATCTCCGAAAGATAGACATACTTTAGGATCCCATGAAGAAGTCCTAAAGGATTTGAGTCCCCTATATTTTGCAAACCGCTTCCTAGCAGGTAAATCCAATGGTGTATCCACTTCATCAGGAAATTCTGCAGCAAAAAAATAAACAAATGACAAGCAACAAATCAAAAAGAATATCATTATATCAGCAATGCAACTACAAATCATCCATAGGCTCTGGCTCCCAACAAAGTACAAAAGGTAGGAACAAGAAAGTATAAACCAAACAGAAAACGAATTTAAATTTACATACAATTTTAGACACGGGCAGGCTAAACATTGATGCCTCTTTTAAAAAGGCAACCGTGACAAATAAATACTAATAAGAATAGAACAGAAAAGCACCCTCATCTGCGGCATGCGCTTCTTTAAGTTCCTTAAGTTCATCTTGTATCTTCTCTTTAGTCAAATTATCTACTTCCTGTAATACAACAGAAAAGTAATCATATAGTGATGAAATAGATTAGGATCCACTGACACCATGGAACTCATAATTAGTCTTGCACAAATGAATAACTGTTGGTTGGATGAAATTCTCACAAAATCTACCACTGAGTTGAAAATTTGTAGATGTCCAACATGCTCATAAAATTTAATATAGATTTCAACTTTGTTTACCACTAAGTGTTTTTTAAAATTAATGAATAATATACTTTTCAGACAAACAAAAATAACAACTACTTGATCGTATATTTATGTTATATTTAAATTTCCTAAAATCTAGCATGCAGGATCTACATAATTAGTTGTAACTCAACAGTTGGATTGATCGAAATCATTTTCTTTAAGGCTTTTTTCAGTGGTGTAAGTGTATCAAGTCTTATACCAGTTAAATCCCTACAATACATACGCGCGCGTTAAAAAGAAGAAAAGCTAATCAGACACCTAGCCATGGGCCAGGATTACCATATTGCAATTCCTTAACATATTTAAAATTACTATTAACTCAAAGCTCACAATAATAATTGAATATACGTTGTGCAACATAGGCAAGATTAATTGATAAAGCAGCACTGTCCAATGCTTGAAGTGTTCAAATCCAGAATAAAATAAAATAAAGGACCAGAGACTGTCCAATGAGGCCAAAGACCAATGACGTTTTAGAAGCTCACCATCATCACTGAATCATTGTCAGTTTCTTCCTCAGAATCTCCAAATCTAAGTGAAGCTTCATCACCATCGAATTCTAAATACTGGTTTCCCTCTCGACCAGGAAGCCCATCTTCCATTTCATCCAACACCATGCCATCATCATCTTCATTGTCACAATCTGACTCCTCATCAGAATAATCAACAATCCAAGCAGCCTGAAAATTTAAATAAAAGCCAGATAATTATTATTTCCATACTAGATATTTGGAAGGCAAAACATTTAAAAAAGCATCATTAAAATATTTAAAATAAAAAGGGCAACAAGAAAGCACTTAGAAATTAGTGAATCAAGAAAACAAGTTCAAACCTGATATTCTGAAGTTCCTCGAGGAAGACTTCTCTTTCTTATCTTCTTTTGCTTTTGATCTTCATCAGCCTCCGCGATTTCAGCCTCTGTTGGCCATGTCTAGTAACAAGAAATGAAATCATACCCAAGACATTAAACAAAAAGATATTACAAAATAAATAAACATGGGGGCAGGGGGACTTTTTCTCAGCTCAGAAAGTGGCAATAACTGATAGGTCATTTTGACTAATCAGAGCTGGGCATTAGTTGGTTTTGGTTCGGCCAAATCTTACAACCACTATAATCGTAGTACTCTTTCAGTCCCCCCACCCCCACCAAAAGAAAAAAAGAAAAAAAATAATAACAACCATCTGAAGCAATGCGTTGATTTATAATAGTACTCAAATAATACTGAACACTCATAGAGAGAAGTTGCCTATAAACTACAGGAACTTGCCAGCATGAAATTTTCAACTGTCTTTCAATTTTCAGAGATTCCAAATCTAGCAAGATGAACTACCAAACTCCACCAAGTAAAAGGCAATGTTAAAAAAAGATAACATGAGAAAGAATGAGAGAGAATACAATAGCAAAGAATATTGTCATAGTATAAAAATAAAATCAACAAATAAACTAAGCTTTATAGAGATGAGATTTTATTATTACCTGCTCTCCAGCAAGAGGATCCGGTATATTCTCAACAACTAAAGCTTCCTGGTTTTGAAGATCTGGAACGAGAGAACCAATGACCTGAAACATTAAAATGGAGGAAAAGTGGGGAAAAAGTAAACACATAAATACATCAACATGAACAACTTCATCCCAAACACGTAAATATAAATATATGGTTAAATACAGCAAGATATTAAAGGGTAAATTTTTTTGAAAGATCACAATATCCAAGGATTGCATGAACAGCAGATATTAACGTTTCAGTACATCAAACTTAAGAGGGGGAGGGATATGGGTGATTTCAGATTGACAAAAAACTGTCATTTGAATACTATGTTGCACCGACACAGACAAAGGATAAAGAATACGACACGACACTCCGACACGTTAATTCTAAAAAAATTTAGATTTTGACACGTTAGGATACGTTTTGATATTAAATAATATTTTTAATTTATATAATGCATATTATATTTAATAGTAGATAATTTAACAAAAAAATGAAATTAAACTTATAATACTCATCAATTTTACAAAGAAACATAAGATATCACAAATATTTATATTAAACTTAATAAAATGGTAATAGGAGTCCAACGAATCTAATAGTTGGAACTAAAAACGCAACACAACACAATCTTTGAACCCTTTTTTGAGTCTCTGCAGCGCGTATTAGAGTGTTGGGGAGTGTCAGACACGACACGTCAAGTTTTTTGAAGTGTCGGTGCGTTGTAGTTTGAATATTGAATATCAATCAAAGGAAAATTAATTTACCTATTCCCTTTTACTTATTAGATGTGGGACTACCATATATGAGAGAAAGAGACTAGTTAGTATAATACTTATCAATTTAACATTGTTATATACATATATTTCAATATTCATTTACATGATTTTATTAATATACTTAACATACGTATATTATATTTTAAACATATTGGTATATATTTACATAATATATGTACAAAACCCAGTTGAACCTCAAAACCTTAAGCCTCTTCCTTTAATAGTTTAATGACAAGTTCAGTTGCGAAAACTGGGCAAAAGCACATACCTCCATATCACGCTTTTCATCTGAATCCATTAAGTTCAGATTTTTCCTTGAATTCAAAGGAAAAGGATCCTTAAGAACTTCAATTTTACACAATTGGAAATCTCCAGCACCTGAAACATGAACCTGACAAAACAGCATGTGAGACAACCAATAAATCAATGCAACTATAAATGCAAATCCATGACCTTGCTTACTACCAGTTGATTCACTGAGAGGCTACGAGCACGAAGGTAACCGGTGAGAAGGAGGGTGCATTTTTCAGAATTGCCATCATACACTGCATTAACCTGTAATTTAGGGTGGTAAACAATGATAAAGTCAACATAAAAAAATAAATTGATAGCATTAATCAACATCAGGATCAAATTACAGAAGGTTCTTGAATAAAGATATATATGATCATCAAAATCTTTATTAGCTCCTTGTCTTAAAATATAATCTTTGGGCTTACAAAATTTCAAATATAATGAATTATCTCAATAACATGTTCAAGACCAACATGATAGACTGTTAATTTAGAAGTTCAGAGTTGGATCAGAAAAATCCAAACCTTTTGAGCCATGAGGTAAGGTCGTTGAGTTCTCCAAAGAGGAACTTTAAGCCTTTGCTCTTTAAAGAGCCACAAGAACTGCAATTGTAAAGAGAGGAAGGAAGATAAGCTTAGATCATCAAAATGAACAAACGTGTGATGAGTTCAGGAGGTACAATCAGAATTTTCAGGCCAACAATGGGTGAAATCATTACCTTGTGAAGATCATCCTTTGTATCAGCAGGATAAAATTTACAATCCTCAGGAAATTCAGAGGCAAGACAAGACGTGCATCTCTTCTTCAGTTCATTTCTTTGCTTAAGCTCAGTGGGTAGATCCTGAAGGCACAAAATGAGAATTACATATAACCGTTTAAAACTCAATTTATTCATGAAATGATTGTAAGCTCGTGTAAATTACTTCACAAGTTCAAAAAATAAGATCCATCATAACTTACACGAACAAAGACAACAGTGCTTGGTAAACCAAGAGACCTAAATACAGAAAGGCATTGATTTCCAAATGAATCAATGTAGTCAGAATCAGTTTCTTCTGCTGAGACCACAAAAACCAGTAGATCAGCAACCTGCAACATAAATTGCATCAGACAGTTGTTATCAAGACCCACATGTTCAGCACCCTTGAACTTAAATCCATGAAACAAAGCAAATATAACAAATAATACCTTAGCCATCTCCATGCATGATACTAGATCACCATGAGGTGCTTTTAGTACCTGTAGCACAGAAAATTGGGTCAATATTACAAAATCGTATCCACCATAATAAACTTAGGAAAATGACTATACCAAAAGCATCATTAAGTATTCATATAATATAAGTATAAATTACAACTTTTGCGCTTATTTTCCAATTAACCAGGTGCAGGTCTATCCTCTAAGATATGAGAATGAATAAACTCTGATCTTCATAACTCCATATCATTACAAATAATTATTAAGTGTTAAACTTGGATTTAAAAAAAAAAAAAAAAACTATTAACCCGATCCATGTTGTATCTATATAAATACTCATTTAAATTCATTATATAGAAGACAAAAATAAACCAGTGCTTATATTTAAATATGCCGGAGCAACATTGTACTCCAATAAACATGTCTATGGCTTCTTATATAGAATTCACAAAATAAAATATACAAACACCTCTCAACAAATTTACTAATTTCAGGAGAATAAGGCTGCAATCTAATATACCGTTGTTCTTGTCCTATATTCAGAAGAAGCAACTGTTCCTGACAGCACCGCAGACGAATCTTCAGATAATGATGATAAGAGATCAACAGCAAGTGATTCTAAATCCACAGAAGCAGAGAGGGCAAAGAGAACCTGTCAGAAAGAAAAGTTGGAAAAAAAAGGAGGGCATATAAACAGAGTTTAAAAAGAGTATCCAATAAATAAACGTCCAATTCGGTTCAAAAGAAGCCATAGTTTACTCACTATCACTCGAGGAGGACATGTCGACCCACTCAGTTCTCTTTTTTCTTTCAAAATAGCAGCCCTTTTTTGTTCACGTATCTGTAAATTTACCAATCAGTGATTCCGAAAGAAAAAGCAACGCATAATGAGCCAATAGAGACATAGAAACAGAGACAAATACCATTTTATTTCTCTGAATTCGAGCTGCACGAGCTCCTTTGCCAACATTGCGTTCTGTTTTTGCGATTCTATCTAAACAATCCAGTTGAAAAACCAAACATTAATTCAGCCAAAAAGGAAAATAATAATAATAAAAATAAAAATATCAATTCATTACTAACCTTTGGCAGAGGTTTTGTGAAGATGGCGAGAAGATTTAGAAGAGAAACGGGATTTGTGAGCCTTATTGACTTGAACTCGCGAACCTCCCATTGTGGTCGCAGTGGTAGCTTACAGCACTTCACCCTCTTCCCTCTCTTTTTGATCTCAATTGCAAAACCCTATTTTGGGATTTAGCCGCATGGGTTTTAACAAGCGATTTATATTATAACCGATATATAATAAACCGGTGACCAACATAGACCCATCCCCAATAAGACCCGGTCGGACCAACCTACTCATGCTAAGTTGATGGGTGCTTTTTACTTGAATTTATCTCACCTATAATATTTTGTTATTTTCACACGGGTTTCACTAATTCAATGTTTATTAAAAATAGATAAATATAATTTTTCTTTCTTTCTTTCTTACGATACCTTATCTCGTAAAAAACTATCTCAAATCCATCACGATAAATTTCCACAAATTTTGATAGGGTTAACATAGTGTTTATCAAAAATGAGATAAATTTAATTTTTTTATTTTACATGATCTTTTCCCATAAAAAACCTCAAAAATAATTGGAATTATTATGGTGACTTATTGGACTGATTTTTTAACCTAAAGTTATTTTTAAACTAAACTTTTGAAAAATTGAACTAAAATACAGTTATAGTTATTTGTTTGATCCATAAATCATTTACACTCATAAATTAGTTGCGAATTTTAAAAATATTAAAATTATCGTTGAAGCCGCTTAAATTAAAATTTATGTGAATAAATATGAAATAAGATATTATGTTTACTTTTTTTATATTTATTTCTATATTTTTTTGTTAGATCACAATCTCAATCAATTTTCACATTTTTCTTTCCTCCCATGATCAGTTAAGATTTTATTTAACGGTATGGATAGAAATAAATAAAATAGGTATGAAAAAATATAGATATAATATCTTATTCAATCCCCAATAAATATTAACGAGATTTATTTCATTAAATAATATTAGCCACAAATGTAAATCTTGTTACACGAAACAAACAAGTTAAATATTGGTCTATGATACAAAATGAAATGTTTTTCACAAAATGCATGTCCTAGAGAAGATAATGAATCTGCTATTAAGAAGTTAAGCTAAAAATTTACTTATTTAAGTTAAACATAAAAGCTTAAAAAATAAGATAAAAAGTATTTGGTGGATTATATAATTTTTACAGTTTAAGAATAAATTTTAAAGCTCAAGTTAATAAATAAGTAATTTAATAAAATTATTTATACAAATTTTATTTATAATCAAAGACTTCCATATTATTAAAATAAACATAAATATTACAGAAATAAAAGATAATATACTTAAAATATTTTAAGATGTTTATATAACAATATATTAAATACTTATTTATATGTCTACCGAAAAAAATAATTTCATAATGTCTTTAATATATTAATATTCACTAGTCTTTCCATGTTATATTCATCAAACGTAACTCTCTCATGTGATTCTTTTGTGGGGAGGGCAAGAGAAGAATACTTGGTTTTAAAATAAAGGTTAAAATTTAAAATAAATTTTTAATTGAGGATATAAATAAGAAACATATATCTTTCCAAAAAATATATGAGAAGCTTTTTCTAAAAATTAGTATTAACTTTTCCATTTCGTTAAATTGGCAAAGCAAAGTTCAGTTTTTTTCTTTTCTTTTCTTTAACGACCTTAGATTTGAAGTATGATATCTTCATAAAAAAAAGAAAAGAAAAGAAAAAGTATCAAATGTGTATTACTGCAACAGTGCAACCTCAGGGATAAACAAACTTCGTCCTTCGGGAATCGGGAGTCACTGTTCTCTCTCACTCTCTCTCTCTATCAGTGACTAATTTATGATAACATGTTCGTTTTGCCACTGCAACTAACTACTCCGTTCCCTTCAATCCACGTCAATTATTTCCCCGTCCACCTCCACCGCCACCATCACCGCCACCACCACCACCGTGTCTTCCAACCACCGCTGTCCTCCGCAAACTTCTCATCATTCAGACCAATCATCGTGGACGAGGGTCCAAACGACATTCTTTCCCTTCAAAACCGCCACTATGACTTCACTCCCCTCCTCCGTTTTCTCTCCGATTCCAATTCATCCACCACCGATTCCGACTTGAACTCGGCTTCCCCGACTTCACTTGACTCAACTGAGTTCCAACTCGCCGAATCTTACCGAGCCGTCCCAGCTCCACTCTGGCACGCGCTCCTCAAATCTCTCTGCTCCTCTTCCGATTCCATTGGATTGGCATACGCCGTCGTTTCTTGGGTCGAGAAACACAACCTCTGCTTCTCCTACGAGTTGCTCTACTCCATTCTAATCCACGCGCTTGGGCGCTCCGAAAAGCTTTACGAAGCATTCTTGCTTTCTCAGGGACAAGTGCTAACTCCTTTGACCTACAACGCGTTAATCAGCGCGTGTGCTCGTAATGGTGACCTTGAGAAGGCTCTGAACTTAATTTCAAAGATGCGCCGCGACGGTTTCCATCCAGATTTTATGAATTACAGTTCAATCATTCAGTCCCTTACTCGCTCTAACAGAATAGATGCTCCAATTTTGCAGAAGCTTTATGGAGAGATTCAAAGTGATAAGATTGAGGTTGATAGTCACCTACTCAATGATATCATAATGGGTTTCTCAAAAGCCGGTGATCCTACTAGGGCTATGCATTTTCTTGCTATGGCTCAGGGTAATGGCTTGAGCCCCAAATCAGCAACTTTTGTTGCTGTTATTTTAGCATTGGGAAATTCGGGTAGGACCGTAGAAGCTGAAGCGTTGTTTGAGGAGATTAAAGAAAGTGGTTTGGAACCCAGGACAAAGGCTTATAATGCACTCCTTAAAGGGTATGTGAAAACGGGTTCTCTGAAAAATGCGGAATTTATTGTGTCTGAAATGGAAAAAGGTGGTGTTTTGCCGGATGAGCACACTTATAGTCTGTTGATTGATGCATATGCACAAGCAGGAAGATGGGAGAGTGCTAGGATTGTGTTGAAAGAGATGGAGGCAAGCAATTTGCAGCCTAATTCGTATGTTTATAGTAGAATCTTGGCGAGTTTTCGCGACAAAGGGGAGTGGCAGAAATCGTTTCAAGTTCTGAAGGAGATGAAGAGCTGTGGGATACAACCTGATAGGCAGTTTTACAATGTGCTGATAGATACTTTTGGGAAGTATAATTGTCTTGATCATGCAATGTCAACGTTTGAGCGAATGCTATCGGAGGGGATTCGACCTGACACTGTTACGTGGAATACATTGATCGATTGTCATTGTAAGTCGGAGCGCCATGATAGAGCAGAGGAGTTGTTTGAGGAAATGCAGCAGGGTGGATACTCACCTTGCATCATGACCTATAACATTATGATAAATTCCATGGGGGCACAGGAAAGATGGGACCAAGTAACTAACTTGTTAACCAGAATGCAGAGTCAGGGATTACTACCCAATTCAGTGACATACACAACTCTGGTTGATATATATGGAAAATCAGGAAGATTTAATGACGCATTAGAATGCTTGGAGGTCTTGAAATCTACGGGATTCATGCCGACTTCCACCATGTATAATGCCCTAATCAATGCCTATGCACAAAGGGTATGCTATTCTGTGATTTTGAATTCTATCAACAACTGCCCCACATATAATTTAATGCTTGCTAATCTAATCTTTGCTCCGTAAATGACCAATATTCTGATTGCATTATTTATGAACTGATATAACTTAAAAAGTCCATTGGAAATTTTACCTGTCAAGACCTTACTAGCATGAATATATTTCTTTCATTTATCTACTATTTCCATGAGTGAAGACTAAGACAGTTTACAATTTTGTATCAAATTGCTCAATTGAACCATGAGATCTCAAAAAGTTCATCTATGTACTTATTTTGCATTGAGATCAAGCACTATTGGACAGGTTTTTTCAAAAATCTAAAGTTACATTCTCAATCCTCTTGTTCTTTATTCTTCTTCCATTGAAAAACCTAAAGCACTAGCTTTGGGACTAGGTCGAAAATGAACCATATGTTTGTTCAGAATTTCATCCTTAACTCTTTTGATGAGTGGATTGGTTAAGTAATAATTTTGGCAATATTTGGCAGGGTTTGTCTGAACAAGCAGTAAACGCATTCAGGATGATGACTGCTGAGGGTCTGACACCTTCTTGTTTATCTCTCAATTCATTAATTAATGCATTCGGTGAAGATAGAAGGGATGCTGAAGCCTTTGCTGTACTGCAGTACATGAAAGAAAATGTGTGTTTTTTTCTTCTTTTTCTCCTATTCTGGCTAAACATTTTAGATGTTATTTGTCTTTGGTTAAGTACTAATGTATTTTGTTCACATTAATTACAGAACTTGGAACCTGATGTAGTTACTTATACTACGCTTATGAAAGCTTTGATTCGTGTTGACAAGTTCCATAAGGTACATAATATTACATTATCGCAGTAAGTTTATCCTTTATTATGTTCCTTTAGTCTTGCATCTCATCAAAGGAAATTCTCAGTTTTTTTGCCCGTACTTTCTTAGAATTCCAAGTGTGACTTTTTTCTGGAGTTATTGTCTATATTGGTTTGCAGTCCCTGATCTATGGTGACTCGCTGTAAACAAATCAACGAAAATAACAATGTTTCAAGTTTCAACTTAATAAATTGACTCAGGTCTAGTCTTTTGCCATGTCTGTGACAGGTCAAGTATCATCCACATTTTCCACTTTATCCTTTACATGGATGATACTGTGATTTTTCATTGAATAAAAACAACTTTGGTGAAAATTGTATACCCTGTTTATTAGTTTATTTGTGACTTAAGGTCAATCAACTTCATTGCACAATTACTATGCTGCATTATTTGGGTTTCAGGTTCCATCTGTGTATGAAGAAATGGTTATGTCAGGGTGCACTCCAGATAGAAAAGCTAGAGCAATGCTGCGATCTGCTCTTAAATACATGAAGCAGACACTGAAATCATAATTAAATTATCAAGCACATTCACAAAGCCAAAACAGAGTCAACTTTGCTCACCTGGTGTACTTGGTTATAATTCTGGAGGTTAGAGCTAACTTGCAGCGTCTCTGCTTACAATTACATGCCAGGCCTTATTTTTTAAGTGAATATTTTCTGGGTAAATGCATTATGGTTTTTGTGCCAACCGTGAAATTAGTCTGAAATTGGCACTTCCTAATTTCCAACCATACACCCAACAAAAAAGATGTATTTGTCCGTCAAAATATGAATTTAAAACTCATTATTTCGGTCCAAAAATATTAATATTTTGCTAATAATGTAATTAGTGGTGGTGGTTAGGGGTGAAAGTGGGTTGGGCTAGGCCAAGCTTTGTCCCGAAAAGCCCAAGCCTACGCCAAAAAATTTCAATTTGGCCTGGCCCAAGCCTATTACGAGTCTAACTGTTAGCCTGACTTGGCCCGTTTATAAAAAAATAAATGGCCTGACCCAGCCCATTAGCCTGTTAATTTTTAACTTCCAAACGGAACCATGAATCAACTTTACAGAATACTCAAATTCTGTTGCTAAACTAAAAATTATAATTTCAACGTCCAAACAGAATCATGAATCACAACAAAACTCATACAATCTACATTTAAGTCACTTTCAAAAGCAAAATGCTCAAACTAAATAACATATATTTCATTATATCCAAACAAACAAATCCATACTATGTAAATTAAAATAATTACATCAATCCAACAAACACATCATGATGTTTGTAGTAAGTATAACCTCTCCTAAAAATCTTTTAGTATATTCATATACATAATTTAACATGATGAGATGTTGGTTCCTCCTATATAAGAAATAAAGTTAGATTTCTATTAAAATATAATCGAATATAATTAAGTTATAAATAATTACAATTGATTAAATTTATATCTTTTGTTTTTTCTTCAAGACATTCTTATCTTTTGTTAGAGGCCGGTCTGTAGGCTTATAGGTCAGGCCTTGTAAAAGTGGGCCTACTGCTTTTTTATTGAACAAGCTTTTTCAAGGCCTAAGCTCGGCCTATTTTATGAAATATATTAGGCCAGGTCTGGCCTCACATAGGCCGAGCAGTAGGCTCCTGTGGGCCGGCCCGGCCCATTTTCACCCCTAGTGGTGGTTGTGTGATTATTTTTATAAACAATTTTGGAGTCTTTCATGTTTGTTTTACTGTATTATTTGTTTGGAAAGTTCAAATTATGATGAAATCATTAATTCTTCGGTTAATATAATAACAATATTATGATTCATGTTTTACAGACTAGTATAGATGGCGCGCAGCTCATCCTGGATATGTATGCTCTCCAATAGTGCTTGAATAAGAAAAGAAGTTGCAGAAATCACGACATGGAACTCCCTTCTGTACCCCCCAAAAAATATTCATGCAGAGAAACGCATAGAAAGTTAATTGGCTTTCCCTAATGCTGTACTAATGTGTCTATCAATCTTTGGGATTAATAAGTTTAATGTAAGTAAAATTTAAAATTTATATGTAAGATGCATATTTCATGATCATAAATGGGATTACATTATAAAAAGAAAAAGGAAGAGTGAGTGTGCAAGCATTTCATTTACATTTGCAATGTGGTTCTGCACTCGTTGTAGTTACATAGAGCACTGAATCATGCTATTTCTTCGTCGAAAGTCGGATGAATAAACTGCTATTGTATTTGTTTATATAACAATGGAGACAAAGACCTTGTCATTATGTAATTGTATTATTTGTGCCTGAATGCGGACATGCCGCAGACAATTACACCAGTAGCGTTATGTTGCTACTTCATTCGTTTACTACACCATAACCGACCGGTCCCTGAGTTGGGCACGTTAAAGAATCAAATTATATAGCCTCGAAAGAAAGGTGCGTTACATAGTAATACAGTCAACAATTTAACTTACTATTTTTTCTCAAAATTGGATATACAATTTTCACTTACGATCTAATTTTAGAGAGGCATAGCAGAAACAATTGGTCTACTGCACTTACTTTTTGAAATTCTAGAACAGAACATGAACATTAGTAACACTGAAGATAATAAAAAGAGCCTGAAATAAGTTCTTATTTCTTGCATTCCAAGCTCTAGCACCTCCATCTTCTTTCCGTATCTATTTCTCCTCTCCATTAAATATCCATCTAGGTATTCATCTATTGATACCAACTTATCCAATTTCAAGACAGACGCTTCTGAATGGATCTCACCGAGGTGGAGTGGCCCCGATTTAAAAATTGTAAAGAATGTTGCAGACCAGTCATTGAGAACTCTCTGAAAATGACAACATAAAACATTAGAATCATTGCCGTTCCAACTTTTTAACAATGTTATATCCCTCTCTTTAATTGTAAATTAAAAAAAAAAAAAACACTCGAGAGTAAAGGAAGAGGAAACAAGACTCAAATTAAACACAAAAGGAGTGATCATTGCTGAGAAGCTTTTAAGTAACATACATTGTAGCTAGCAAGGTCAGTGGGATTAAACATTTTAAAACAGTCTCTTGATGAGGCTGTTCCATCTCCGTATATCTGCCAGTCAACACAAGATGTAAGGGCATAACCAAATCAAATTTGCTAATACCAAATGGGAAGAGATCCAGCAGACAAACCTCAAAGGTGAAAGCCATGGGAACCCTCACAATGTCATACATGAAATCAGTTGCTGTACCGTGTGCAAAATACCTGGACAAGAAAGTGCTAAACTTGAGGAAGGAATGACGTATATGGCAAATACAATGGCATATGACCACCTCAAAAGACCAAAAACTTGAGGTACTGAAACAGATAATTTACTTTGTACTTTTAAAATTTACAGTTTTCATTCTCAAACCTTTGGCACCAAAAAAATGGTGCTGCTGAGCTATATCACTTACAACTTCAGATTATCAAAAGCAGTAGAGTATTTGAGGTCCTAAAAGGTCAATTCCAGGCACCACCAAGCAGGTGCCATTTGAGTACAGCTTGCAAACCAATAAGTTAAGGTCATTATAGGTTGACTGTGTTCTGAACAAAGGTGTTTCTACTACCTTACTATCCGGTTTAGTTTCATATATATAAGTGGCGATGCATTAAAAAAAAAAAAAGGACACTGAAAAACTGAAATGTTCAATTTTTCTCCTCTTTCATGACATTCACTGAAATGGACATCACTTGTCAGCCAGGGATAGAAGGTAGAAGAAAACATATAGCCACAGAAATATTTTTGCAGTCATCAATCATATTTCACCAGAAATCGACTAACCCTACAGGACCACCGAAGTAACCAACCGTTCATGTTTTTGGCAATGAGAAGATATACAACAGAAGAAAACATACAAAAAATGCAAAGATTTGTCCTTGTGAAATTTGTGCCAGTCCTCGGATTAAAAAAGAAAAAAAAAAAAACTAACCCTACAGAACCGCCTCCAGACCCAATCATGCAACGCTTTTGGCAATGTAGATGGTTTACTTCTTCAAGCAATGACTTCATCCGTTGCAATGGCAATCCATCAGGTGTAGTATTTTTATGATCATATGGCATAAAAAGAGCCTGCATAGGAACGAGGAAGAAGGACAGTGAAAATAATCATAAAAAGTGATATATGAATGGTTCCATAGCAGGTACACCAAATTAAATTAATTTAATTTGACACAAAAGAAGAAAGAAAGAACCAAAAAGTAATATAAAAAAAGATATGACTGACAAGTAATCTATGTGTCTTAACTTAGTACCCTTGTGAGCATAAAAGTTAATGTACTGTCAAGTAATGTAAAAGCAGCAACTAATAACAAACACGATAGTAGTAAATAATACAGTAAGAACCATAAATTTTGGATAGCAGGGACAAGACACAATCTCTTACTTCATATGAGAAAAAATAGTAACATGATAGGGCGAAGTTTTAAAGAATAAAGACAACGAGGCTTAAATGACAACTTTAACACTATAGTAGTAAAAAGAAAAACACTTCCAATAAATCCCCGACTAGCAAAGATAGGGTGAGAGCAATTCTTGTATGCATCTTTACTTTTACATATTTGCAAAGAGACTATTTTTCAAAATCGAACCCTTTCAATCATAAAGGAGCAGTTTAACCACTGCTCCAAGCTCACCCTCTTATTCTAACACTGTAGTAATTAAAAAAAATAAAAAATTGAGTGGGGTCATGTGCTCCCACATTGCTAAACCTGAATCCTTTCCCTGGTAAGAGCAAAAGAGAATAGTCAAGTAACGTACTGTCAATAATGTATGCCTACCCTAATAATTATACTACTACTTCCTCTGTTTCCGAAAGAGATCATCAAGAATTTATATCAGTAATCACAAGTTTCGGCTGCATAAAAATACAACAAATCTTGGTGGAGTCTAAAGCATAACTTTGATTCCAGTTGAAACTTCATCTTTCCTAAAATGAGAAGGTTTTCAAGAAAATAGTTGCTAAAGAGGAGGAATAGTACAAGAGTACTAGTGCACATGATCGCTTAATGAAGGATTAAATGTGAAGCTTGTGTTGGGAGTACTGTTGTGAAACCCGACCCGACCCGACCCGACTGGGTTGTCCCGGAACCCGGCGAACCGATCATCAGACCGGTTTGGGTCAAGCATTAGACCGGTCATGCATCGGACCCGGTCAAAACCGGTGACCCGATCGGGTCATACATTTAAAAAAACAAAAACAAAAAACCAAAATTGTTTCATCTTTCAAAAAAAAAAAAGTAGAACTCATTTTAAAAACATTTTGTAATTTTATTTGCTAGTATACTCTTTTACAATGACCTCAAATTTCAGCTTCCAATACTAAAGCAATTTGCGGAATAATAAATTAAGAAAATGTGACATGTATCATTTCAATATAGATGAATTTGAAAAATATGAATTCAATGTCATTGAGAGGTATGTTTATGGGGATTCTGAGTTGCAATTTAAATTGACATAGTAATAACATGCATTTTTATTTATTTGTGCTTCATGTTTTTGAGCTTATTTAGTGAACCTTGTTTAACTTGTTTTAGATATGGAGAATATAATTAAATTTATATGTTCATCTTTATATATTTATATATATCCGGGTCAACCGGTCCGACCAATAACCCAGTACCCCGATGGGGTCGATGTCCGGGTCGGGTTTAATAACACTACTTGGGAGTGAGAAATAAAAATAAAAAAGTCAGAACCAGTATCAAGTCAAATGTATTTCAGTTGTCATTTTTTGAGCCAGAAATTAGCTTCATGTGCCTATAAGCTACTTTACCATGTTAGCTCAAACGGGTTAATTCTTGAAAAAACTCATTCTTTAGAAAGAAGCAACTGTAACGTCCATAGGTTGGAAAAATCCCAATTAATGCCAGTTCTTGTTACATTTTTCAGCAAAATATTTGAAAAGCAAGGTGATTTGTAAGCCACTCAGGTTCTCCAAACACTAAAATAGGAATTTGGATTAGCAGCTTTATATATTTTAACCATCAAATAAAAGAATAAATTTCAAAGATCTTAAAGCAATCGACGTGTAATACTAATAGAATCTATTAGATCACTAATGAATTGTGGTGCAATTCAATTACAAATTCTAATTCCTGCTTGGGTTATAATACTGTGCAGATCCAGAACTAAAGCACAGATATGGATAAGTAATGTATGGAAAAATCAATTTGATGTTTAGACACAAGTGAAAAATGAGCTAAACTTACCTCCATACCAGAGTGCACATTGACCCATACATGTGGTTCAAAAGATATGGCAAGTTTCCTCATGATTTGGCTTTCAGGCTCGCTAAATGGAGCAAATCCAGGATTCTCCTCATATGGATCATAATCCTATTGATTGGACCAATAATAAAAATGAAAAAAGAGATGCTTAAAAAATATAAAACAATTTGACATAATGCTGGAAAAGAAAGAGATTAGTGCATAGATTGACAAGCAGACAAAAAGAGGAATGAGAAATTCCATATGGCGATAATGGACAGGTGAAAACACCATTAATTAATAAAATCCTATAGTATAAACCAGGAGATAGAAGACGCGTAATGAACCTTTTCTTTCTTGCCCCAATCTACACTCCAATTCCGGTTGAGATCAACTCCTCTGCCTGTTACATAATAAAAACTCAGGCATTTCAAAGCTAGTGAATCATTACACTAAAGATTATAAAGGAGGAATACAAGACCATTTCTTCTCTCACAGAGATCTCCAGCTTCAACAAGTTTGCGGCCATGCAAGTTTTCCATTGGAACCACCTGATAAATAATTAGACAACAGCATTATGAAGATACCAAATCTCTCCGGTGAAGTGACTGGTACAATTACGTCTAATTCTCATATTTTTTCTAACTAAAATAACTTCAATGTACAACTATAGATATCATAAAAATTCCTTCAATCGAGTGGCAATAAATGGCTGAGCATAAAGATGTGCAAGCATATTAAAGAGAAAAAAAAATGGAATTACATAATTTTCTCAAGTAGAAGTGCTTAATAAGTCTAAAACCTCAACAAATGGATGAAAGATATCTAAAGATTATAATGACTCTGTCTAGCAAAACATGAAATGTAATGCAGAATGCCTGCATAGCATAAAATGTGGAACAATTGGGACAGAGTCGTAATACTTCAAATGAATTATTATGAAACTTTACAACCATCTTGATAGTCTTAGCCCAGTTCCATAATAGATTTTATGATTATCACATACTCATAGTAGAAATTTGGACTTACCTTTATGATAAGCTTGTCAAGTGTACTGTTTAAGGAAGCTTGATCCATGCTGGGTAGAAATTGTTCTTCACTTAGAATAGACAAAATCCTTAAAGCAAGTTCTGAGGTGATCAGCTCCCTTCCATGCTGCCCGAAACTCTGGAAGACAAGGAATCATCTGTCAAAAACACCAGAATAACCAATTTGAGATAACTATCCACTACATGCCAAATTATAGCTTTATCTTAAAGAACACCCAATTGTAATTATATTATCACAATTTCTTCCCCTTTTGGGCATTCAACACTTGGAGAAAAATCTAGGGGCTAACATACAATTGTTTGAGAATTGAGATAATAAAACCCTTGTCACATGAAAGTTTGTCATTAACACCAATGAATGTAGAAAACTTACAAGAAGGATCCGAGACTTTGACCTCTCATCAACCTCTCTCTTTCCCTTGCAATAAGTAACCACAGCAACCTCAGCACCATAGCCTTTGTTTCCAGCTTCAATTGTCTCCATCTATTCAGAAACATCAAATATAAGAATTGTGTATCCTGGAATAGTGACACCCTATAGATAATCTAGATACATGATAAATGACCTACGGTGAGCTTATCCGGGTGACGATGGACCAAGGCACTAATCTCTTCCATCAAATCGCCACTGCAGAATCCCACGAAAGGGTTCAATAAACAAATAAATAATTTATAATAAGACTGAACTGGCAAAATAGCTTAAAAACCACTGCTTCGTCAAGTTCAGCGCTTCATCAACAAACAAATATTCATAAGCACAAGAATTATGTAAGCATTTCAGAGAGCGTGACAATTAGGAGAGTATGCACATAGGCAATATGACGAATAATTTCTACATAAGACGGCAAAATATCAATTGAGAAAGCGTCCTTGAGATTCATTCAACAAAATCTCAACCTAAATTTAACGGTCATATAAAACGATATCTGCACTACCAAAAAGGGAAAAAAAATAGAAAACAGAAAAGTAGAAAATACAGCGATTTCCATAATTGAATTACGAAATTAAAAGCATGCGATTCGAATCTATCGAACCTGAGAAATTAAGGAGGAAAAAAGAGGAAAGTAGATCAGAGAAATTAATGGCTAGGGGAGTTACCTGGAATGGTAGAGATCGTAGTTGATTGGCGTAACTGGAGGTTGAGTGAGATTGATTGGTTCGCCATTAACAAAAAGGTGAAGTGGGGAAGAAGCGAGGAAGCAGATGCTGATTGAGAACAGAAAAGATGAGAGAGAAAGAAGATCAGCCATGGCAAGTATCAACAGGTTATCTATTTCATTTCATTTCATTGTTGCTGTTATTAACTCTGCTTCGACGTCTTTGAATTTCTTTGAATCAGACCTACGAGGGAATAATTGAAAAAATATGTCTTTTTTAGACGGAGTTTGATATTTTTCCTTCTTTCCACGTTCCACGATCTCGATGATGGAACGCGGTTAACAGGTCACTTCACATATTCATTTATTTTTGTTATTGAAAAAATATTTGTCTTTTTTAATATACGGTCATTTTAATTAAAATTAATATTTTTTATTTAAAATTTAAACTACAAAATTCATTCATGATTTTTATTTAAATTGAAATTATAACAGCCCTTTATTGGAGTCATAATATAATAAAGTGTAAATATTAAACTAAAAATAAATATCATATATAAATACTAAAAATATAGGTTAAAATATATTTTTAGTCTTCATATATTATATTTATTCTCAATGTTGGTCGGATCATTATATTATTAAACCACATATCTAGCTTAATTTCTTATGTTCCATCTCAATCTCTTATGCATTACCAACTATGGATATTCCACAAAATCATGAAATATCTTCACCCATCCTCCCACAATCATATTAACATGTGTGATCCTTTATTAGTTTTGCTATAATTAAAGAGTTCCTTACTCTAATTACATTCCATCACGGTCTTGAGTCTCAGAAACTTTGCAAGCTCACATCCCTCTTCTGTTACAGGGGGTGCCACCATCAATCATCATACAATAAAATCCAAATGAATCAATCCACACATCATATTTATTCCGAAAAAAGTGTAATTTCTACATTTTACATATAATTATATTTAGGGCTTTCATTTCGTCCTGTTACAGTAATTTTTTTTTTCTGCAGCAAAAAATGACAAGATAAATAATAATAAAAAATTTGGAACAAGCACTGTATTCAATTATTATTTTTTTGATAAATAAAAAGCTTAAAAGCCAAAACAATGACCCAAAACAAAGAGACTAACCAGGGAGTACCACAGCACAAACCCTACCTACAGAAGCTAAATCACCCATAAATAAACTATGAATACCCAAAGGAGGATGACTAAAAAAACAATGCTCAGCTTACTCAGAAGCATCCAACATAAAGTTAGCTAGCCAGTCCGCACAAGTATTGCCTTCCCGGAAGATATGTTGAAGACGAACCTGCCAACTCTTACCAAGCCACGTCCGTATACGAGAAACCAATTGCACCTCACGGACTGCCACACCACAATTGGTGAGCACAGTGATTGCCATAAACGAATCACTTTCTAAAATAATTCTCCTATAACCACTACACCAAGCCCTCTCCAAACCTCTTAAAATACCCCACAATTCAGCTTTAAAAGAAGAGCAGCGACCCAACCTGAAAGCAAAGCCATCCAACCAATTACCTTGAGAGTCTCTAATTATTCCTCCGCAAGCAGCAAAACCAGGATTGCCACGGGAAGTACCATCAGTATTCACCTTTACAAAACCTTCCTCAGGAAAATTCCAAGAAACTGAAACAGTGCTGACATGAGGATTACAGCTATGAAACTTGTGATGAACAGCAGCCAACTCGATATCTTTAGCAAGATTTTTAATTGTTTCCACTCTACAACCAATCGGAGGCACCTCTCGGCCATGGTTTAACAGGTTCCTCCAACTCCATATTTTCCAACAAGCAACCATAAAGGTCGAAAACCACCTGTCATGATTCTGAAAAAGATCCACACCGAAATTAAAATCAAACCAATGCTCTACAGAAGCAGTGTAAAAATCAGCGGAATGATTAGCTGGAACAAGGCACTCCCACACCATTTTAGCCCTGTGACAGTCTCTTAAAGAGTGAATAATAGTATCCAGCTCTCCACTACCACAATTGCACAACCCATCTCCACCATACCAAGAAGAAATCATACTATTTGTTAGCAATTTTTTATGCAATAACTTCCAACCGAAAATTTTAATACGTTGGGGACCCTTCCAAGACCAAAGCATGCTCCAGATCTTCTTAGATTCATCATCAATATCTTCATTAGTATACAGAAAATCATAAATAGCACCAACAGTAACAGAATGAGATTTTTGGATCTCCCAAATTCTGTTGTTAGGACCATCTTCCTCCAAGGGAGGGAGGATACTACGAATGATTTCAACAATGTTAAAAGGCAGCCAACTATTCAGCTTATTAAAATTCCACTGACCTGTTTGATTATTTTGTTTTGTCTGACAAAAATTTTGTTCATGTAACATGATTGTTATTTATCCCTTACATTTATAGCAAGTTGACTTTATAAAACATATATTATGACGTTATAGCAATAATAATAATAATAAAAAACACAACCTTTAATATAAGTATCCATATAAGATTGGATTAAATAAAATCATATAAAAATTAAATAAAAAATAATATGTGTAGTAATTAAAGATATATTTTAACCTAGTAATTATAATAAATTTAATTATATCAATTGCTTCAAATTTTCATTATTTATATAAATTTATATACCATCAATAATAAAGAAGAAAAAAACACTATTGTAACAATTGAATGTATATTTGATAAAAAAAAAAATCTTAATCTATAATAAATATATTTATGAACTTTTAAAAAAGTGTTATCATATAATTCACCGATATATTCACCGATATATTTTGATTTTTCAACTGTGAATTAAAATTCAGTGATACTGATTTTTTATTATTTTACTCAAATTTGATTTACCGGATTCGTAAAATTTGTATACTATCAAAATATAAAGTATCACATCATTATTTTTCTCTTAATATGCCAATCATATTAATTCAATAACACAACAAAATTTTATGGTTAAAATGTAATTTTGATGTATAAAAAATATGTATAATTTTGAGACTCAATTTTATCGGTTCTTATATAAAAAATTGTATATAATCTTTTTTTTTTTTTGGGAAATTTATATACTCTTTATATTTACGATCATTTTCAATATTGTTGGTTGTCAATTACCGTTGTAACATAACACTATAAGATCAAGATATAATTACTGTAAAGTACATGGATTAAATGAAAAATCTTGTCATATATAAAGTATTTTTTTATCTTTGTTCATGATATTCATTTTCAATTTAGTCTTTATATATGTGTTATGAGTTCATTTATTTGTGGTTTTAAGAAAAAACACCTTTTTAATTGAAAATATAATTGAAAAATATATTAATTAGATAAATTTTTGGAAAAAGAAGCTAAACAAAAACTATTTTAATGTTTTTCTAAAAAAATTAATTTTTTTTTAAATAAAAGATCTAAAAATAGGTGCTATCATAAAAGCATTTTATGCAAACGCACTTTATAACATTAACTGATGGTATTATAGTGAGTTAGTGACAATAGATTATGAGAATCAAAATAAAAAAGTAATTAAACGTGCTTTGACTAAATTGAAAATTTTAGAAACAAAAATATGTTTTAACTAAGTCCGTACTTTCACGTGTTGTGATTATTTAGTATGTCTTTCCAAGAAAGAAAAAAAAAGGATTAGTATGTAATTGTGCTGTTTGTTATAAAACTTGTTAGAATGAGTATGGGTGAAAATGATTTAGATCATTTCAAGCTTTACCGTTAATAGATTTGCCAATATTAGGTTAATTTATTCATTTTCCACCGATGAATAAAAAAAAAAAGAACACAACAGAAGTGAGTTGATTAAAAGAAAGAAGTATAAAAGGATAACTGATAAAATATTAAGGGAAATTGTTTTCTCCAATTGCATGAGATAACTATCTCATGTCATATAGACATAAAAAAATGTGTTTGCAATTTCTTTTTCTTTTTTTTTTTCTTTAATTTGTGGATTCCATATTTTTTATTAATGTAGAAAACAAAACTTCTCTCGTATTAAATAAGAAAAATATTACCCAGATATTAAACCATACCAGAGTTTTTGAACTGTGACTTGAGATGAATATCAAGTTTTTTATGGCACTTTTATAATGTATTTAAATTATGATTAGATAGTGCAAAGTTTTTAACTTATTTTTTTTAAATGTAATAGATTTATTTTCTTAATATTTTTTTAAATATTAGTTTTTAACTTATTAAAAAATGAATAGATATAATTAAAATAAAAATAAAACTAAATTATTAAGATAATAATATTTTTTTCTTAAGTAACTATAAACATGTATAAAACTAATCTATTCAAATACAACAACCGACAAATATAAAATACACATATAAAAGGCAAATATAAAAATACATGTAAATTATGTTCAACAGAACACCCTTTATTTTCAATGGTATCATATTGTTCCTTATATTATATTTTTTTCTTTTTTAATAATTATAGAGAAAAAGTTCAAAAACCCCATTGTGGTTTAATTTTTTTTTATTTTTTCCTTGTGCTTTTTTTTTAATTATTTACCTTTTTTTTTAATTGTTCATAAGGTCAAAATAAACATATTAACCTAATATTTATTAGACTTAGATAAAAAAAATGAAAAATAAGTGATAAGAATATATAAAAATTATGGAACAAGCCACATAAGATTTTAAACTTTTCCCTCTATTTTTCAAGCATAAGACTATTTAGATCACATAAGCATTTGGTCCAAACTATGTCTAAAATGATATAACTTTGTATCATTTAAATTTAAAATGATAAACACTTTTTCCTTTATTTATTATCCAAATCCAAATCATTCTATCATAAATACAGAAGGAAGGCAAATAAATAAAAATAAAGAGGCCAAAGCCGTATCTGGAAGGAGAATCTGATGTCATAATGAGGCCAAATTCGCCGTTTCAAATCAGTTACTTTCGACCGTCCGATTCAAAATATGATCGTTACAAACGCTCCTCTTCAGTATCTGTCTCTGATTCAAACCTACACACCCTTCTTCCAATAAAATAAAAGAGAGCATGCCACAGTGAAAAAAAAGACACCGTTCTCGTTTCTCACTGCTTTTGGATTTGTGTTATCTCTCAGCGATGTACTCAACATCAAAGATGAAGCCTCCACGCCCTCGATCGCCGATGCATCTTCGAACACGCCGCGTTCTTCAGTCGTCAAACTCTACCTCTCTTCAAACCCCACCAGGTTCTTGTTCTTTTACATTACCAAGTTCATCTTTTGTTTTTGCGGTCCACTCTTGTTTTTTTTTTTTTTAATTTATCCTTTTTCTTTGGTGGATTTGAAACAGGTTCTTTGACCAAATCTCAGAAACCAGTTCGCTCTCCGGACATGGATCTTCGACCTGAATACCGCACGATTTCGTGTGAATTACGGACTTTGGCAAAGATGGTTCGGGATGAATTTGGGAACGCAGGTTCAGAGAATGTGACTGTTGCAAACTCTCGCGGTCTGAACCAACATTCTTTGTTTGAGAGGGGTAGGTTTTATGATGAATACTCTGCTAGAAGGAACGAGAGGCTTAAGAGGAAGAAGGGAATGACGGTGGATGAAGGGAAGGCTAAGCCAGCTCATGCTCATGCTCTTGGTGTTACCGTTGAATCTGGAAAGAAGAGTGGTTCGAGAAAATTTGGGAGCCTGAGAAAATCTGTTTCTAGGGCTTACTCCGTGGAGGTGAGTGAAACTCCAAGGTACAATCTCAGAAGCATGACTAAGGAAAATAAGAAACCTCCCCGCGCTTCGAGTTTTGATAAATCTGTTATCTGTGGGGAGAAGAAGACAAGAGCAAGAGGTGGAGGAAGAATTTGAAATTTTTAGCAATTTTTTTTTATTTGTTTTTGGATTGAGAACTTGATTTAATTTGATTTTGGGTTGAATCCTGTTCTCTGTTTTGTTTCAAGTTTCTGGTACTGTTGCATACCAATGGAATGAAGTGAATGATGTTTACTTGAGATGATTTTCCAATCCACATTAAGCATATACGTTGATTGATAGATAAATTTTTTAGCCGATTTGCAAATTATTATTTTTTTATTTTTTTTTGGACTGAGATTTGAGAATTACTTGAACAAGCCGAATGAAAGAAAGCGCAGAAAGAAACAAACAACATCCAAGAGCCACTGCAGCAAGTTTTTTTTTTTTTTTTTTCTTGGTCGAAATTTTTCTCTAAATGTTACTAACAACTCTGTTGATCTTCTTGATTGGACAGATAAGTTTTAACTTTGGGGAAAAAAGGAGAATTGTATCAAGATTATGAAAAATAATTCAAGATAATAATATGTATGCATACATAACCATAACCACTGACACTAACATTCGTGAGTTGTAGTAATATGCATATATTTATACATTATATACAGGATGGTTTAACGGATAAACTTGTCTCCCGAATTTTCATCCCCCTTCCCTCCTCTTTGAATAATTAATATCCAAGAACCCGCTTATCCACACACCGGAATAACGCCAAGTGAAAACAGTTAAGATTCACAACTGAAAATCTTCCTCAGTTGTCTGCATCTTCGAGTTCTGGAACAATTTCACTTTCAACAGAAGCTGTTTCCTCAAGCATTTCCGCATTATCCGAATTCCTATCTTCTCTTCCTACAGAAGCCAATTCATCAAGATTTTTTGAAACATCTGCACCTGCTGCTGCTAATGTCTCTTCCACCTTATCCAAATTGCTATCTTCACTTTCTATGGAGGCAGATTTACGAGGAATTTTTGCAACATCTGCCGCAGAAAATGTCTCTTTTACCCCAGCGAAATTGCTATTACTGTTTTTGTCTCGGCTTTCTTCCACTCTATAATATACCTTCAGAAATTTTCAAATTAAATTAGCAATTCACGTTTTGCGGGGAAGAGCAAAAGAAAAGCTTTAACTACAAGCTCAAACTTAATTTTGACATAACAAGAACCAACCACAAGGCAATCATCCTATTATTTTCCCATTTCCAGCCAAATTAAATTAACAATTCACATTGTTGTAGGGAAGAACAAATGGAATGCTAAATTTCGCAGCTCAAATGTAATTTCAACATGGAAAGTGAACCTTGGGCAGAAATTCATTGTTCTCCTGGGAAAGAACTGAAAAAAAATAAAAATTCTTCTACCTAAAATAAATCATGCTATAACTTTTTAGTAGAATACAATGTTTTCGAGACAAACAGTTGATGAATTTTAAGAAGATAGCTGCTACAAAGCCCGGATGCCTAGGTAAATGAGAAAAAAGTGGGTAAATGGTTCCTATTTGGCCTCTTTCTGGGAGTATACGTATACATTGTCCATACTATATAGCATTTTTCTTCTAAGAAATCAGGGAACAAGTCAATACAAAACAAAAATCAACAATTAGATAATTAATACATTTTATATTTTAAAATGAGTTTTGCAAACGACTGTCCTAACTCCTTAGAGTACTGGTTAAAAAACAACAAACGCATTTACCAAAAAAAAAAAAAAAAATGCCATAAAGTTACTAGTTAGTAATGTGCAATAAGTCAGTAGGTTCAAACTTTCACACTATTATTGCAAAAAATAAATTATGCAAATGAATCGGATATAAGAGGACAGTAAAAAAAAAAAAAAAAGTAAAAGAGGGATTTTAAAGGGCAATAGTAAACATACCACACAGGTACGAGGAGGGGAGAGGACCTTGAAAGAATTGGGGCGATTATTAAAATTAGTTTCAGGAATTCCTGGTATTCCTTCTGGGGATGTGAAGTGGTCTACATCGTGCCCCACCTACGAGTGGAAAATGGTCAACTTTAGCACAAGAGGAAAAAAAAAATGACAAGGATTCAGGAACCATAGAATAATAGCAACTGAGTTGAACTTTTAAAATCAGAGTCATGAGCCAACTGCCCCCTCCCATTTTTTTTCTTTCTCCTCACTTCTTAAAGCCATTTTGTCCATCACTACCATATATGATTTCATTTTCATGTTGGTTCCACCTTTTTTCACTCTAGTTGCTCCCCCCACCCCAATCTCACCGCTGCTCATAAGTGCCAATCAATGCATAATAAATCATTATACTCGTGTGGAACATAAGGTTCGGGGAGCAAAATAAAATTTTAATGGTTTGTATTTATTAAAAAAAAAAAAAAACCTTAATGGAAGCTATTGCAATTTCAAGATATATTTTGGGGAAGAGAGGATGACCCCTCTAGGGCTGAACGTAGATCTACCCCTGATGATACTTATGTTTACTACGAGAGAGATCAGGGCTCCTTACTCTTCCATGTCCACCAAATTCCCAAGCATCACTATCCAGTGCAACTCTATATTTCCCAGGTAAGTCACACCCAACTTTATACCTGTAAGTGCAACGTTTCAGCCAAATCGGTTAACAATAGTTATTACAGCAATATTTATAGAACATCTACTATGCATAAAACCAAATACACAACTTGGCACAAATAAGTTCCCCACACACAAATGAAAATTGAATACATATTCCATACCCTTCATAGGTAGTCTCTGGATGAAAATTGAATACAAATATCAGATCTCCACGCTCAAAGACTATAACCTGTAAAAGAAAAAAGACCATTAGGCATTTAGTTATAACATATCACCGAGTTAAACTTGAAATTAACTCGTAGTAGACAATGACTTGTTAATAGTTTTATTTTCTATAATCACTCATGTTTGAGAAATACCTTCTTCATTACGTTTACAATGCATATATGTATATTTTCTTGCAGGCAGTCCTATCTTAATCAGTCTTAATATAAGACAATCTCTTGGCTTTTTGACCTTTTTACCTTTTATTAATTAATTAATAATTATTTTGTCCCTCGTTTAAAACTATTTACCAATCTACCCCTCTTTAATCGATTAAATGGTCAAAACTGATAAAAATGGTTGATTTGAAGATTTAATCGATTAAATCTTTAACTTAATCGATTAAATCTCCAAAAAGAAACAAAAAGACATTTGAGAGGCTTCATGACATTTGAGAGCCTGCCATTGAATCCGTGCGGTTTCTCTATTAAATGCATAGACGAAGAGGTAAGGTCGAGAGAGGAATCAGTGACTCCCACTCATTATTCTTCTTCTTAGGTACCATGTTTTTTTGCTTTTTCAGAAATTGAAAAGTTATGATATGGTGTATTGAATATAAAGGAAGAGAAGAAAGAGAGAATTGAAACAGACCCTTGTTGTGAGTACGGACATGGAATTGCAATAATGAAAAATTGAAAGGAAAGGGCTTTAGGAGGTGGACAAAAAATTGCAATAATGACATTGTCTGGGCCATAAAACAATTGTAGGAAGCCTCTCAAATGTCTTATTGTTTCTTTTTGAAGATTTAATCGATTAAGTTGAAGATTTAATCGATTAAATCTTCAAATCAACCATTTTTTACAGTTTTGACCATTTAATCGATTAAATCTTTAACTTAATCGATTAAAGAGGGACAGATCGGTAGATAATTTTGAACGAAAGACAAAATGGTTATTAATTAATTAATGAAGGGTAAAAGGGTCAAAAAGCCACAATCTCTTTCTCTTAATTGACTACTATAAAACATCAGATTATGAATGAGTATAGTACAATTATTCGGGGGCATATGCACCTTGTCTTCGTCATTTGTGCTGCTCACAATCTGTTTTGTTGATGCAAGGAACGAGAATTTATCATCAAGCAAGTTCATTGCTCTGTTAAATGCATTCATGAACTGCACAAGTTCCAAAATGTATCTCAAAGACAAGCTACAAAATTGCAAAAATGAAAGAGAAGAAACAGAGCTCTGCAAAACGGGAAAAAAAGGAGCTCCACAAAATCAGATTACATAGGTGCCTTCCGCATCATGCAAAATATGCAAAATGACAATGCCCATCTTTTACCACATTTAAATGACCTTATCTGAAGCCCTAGCACATTATCTGAACACAAAGCTAAACACCAATATTCTGATCCTAATGGAAATTTAAAATTTTATGAATTTCCAAAGTTTCTGAAAATTCAAATGCCAATTACGTGTATGTTGATATCATGTTCTTGTAATCTATTAAAATATGAAAAACGTAAACAAGTAATTCTCATATTGTATCTTACAATTTCTATTTGCTTGGTTTGTTTTAACCTAATTCAACAAGGAATTAGGTTTGTTCATAATTTTAATAATTTCAGTAAGTGGTTAATAATACACAGTCAGATTCAAAAGTGGCTAATCTTGAAAAAATATAGCTTGAATCGTACAGGCGCAACATCAACTTATGGACTGTATTGATGTCAAGTAATTAAACTTGCTGAAAATTCCCCACTTCTCGAGAAATGAAGCCACAAAAAGATGTCAATGTTATGTTTTAAGTGAAAATGTACGGGATCTATAGCCTTTCCCCCACCACAAAACACAAATAAATAAATAAATACTACCTTGTATCTCAAGTGATCTGTATCCAACAGATTCCACTGACGCCTGCACTTGTCATAACTCCATCCATTGCCTTCTCTTGGAAAATCAATCCACTCCGGATGGCCAAACTAAAAATGCCCTCATGATATAAATTAACAAATGATAATACATGGTACAACTATAGCAATGAGAGCGAGATGCATAAACATCTCCAACTTAGAATAAGCTTAAGTGTAATAGAAAATAAATAATATGCAAATAATTCTGTAAGGGGCCAGCTTTTTGCAACCCCCACCCACACACACAAAAAATTAAAAAAAAAAAGTGGAAGCATTCATTTCATTTCTGTGCATGTGAAGTGATGCACTAACAGTTGGCCCATTGCACATGGTCCAATTATTGATTCAGGAAGCTCAGAGTCAACCAGAATTGCGGCCCAAAAAATATGGCCCAATTGTTAAAAGAAGCAGTAATTTGAAATATAACAAATTACAATCAAACCCAAGTCTAAATGAAGCATCATATATGATTGTGATTTGTTTGACAAGAAAAGGAAAGCAACACATTTGGCATGATTTGAGATATAAGATTTGGGAAGTATTTTGAATGATTTAATTGTAATTATTTATTTATTTTTAGAGGTTAGTTGTCGTTATGTTTAATTTAGGAATTTTCCTTATTTTTAAGATTTTAGAATTTTGAATTTTAAATCAATTTGTAATTAGTCTATAAAAGGGTGCTTATGGCCCTTATTTTAGGAGTTGAATTTTGTTATTTTGTTATTTTGTTAATAGAAATTGAGAATCAGAGGATTACTCTTCTTTTGTAAAATTCCAACTTCCTGTTTAGCCACTTTTCTATGCGCTTTCAGCATCATTTGGTATCACAGCCTGGTTGCCTTCAACCAATGGCTGAACAGAATCGTGGAGGTCGACGGCGGCGGGGTCACGAGGGTAGGGAACGTGGATTCGTTTCTGAAGAATATAGACAACTGCGTCAGATTGACCTGCGAGACATAGAAAATGAAGAGCTCGGAAGGCGGATCCAGGATTTGAAGGAACAACTTGAGCAAGCGTTGGACAAGAAAATCCAAGTTTTGAAGCAACTACGTGTGCTGCCACAGAGAAAGAGAATTCAAGATTTGGAGCGACGACTCATGCGGATATGCATGAAAATTCAAATTTTGAAGCAAAATCTTATGGAGGTGCAGAGCATGGAAAGTCAATATTGTCAATATTTGGAGCGGCGGCTTGCGTGGACAAAGTTGGGCATTCAATCCGAAGAAGGAATGGAATTAGATGACGCATCAGATGACGAAGAAGAGGACGTCAATCTCTTGGGGATTATAAACCAGGGAATGAATTGGAAAGTACGACTTGGAAATCAGTCCACTTTTCAAGATATCGAGATGCAAATCAGCATTCCAGTTTTTGAGGATGATCCAATCTATGATGATGAGCCGATCTATGATGATTATCCTATCGTTGATAGTTATCCCATTTATGATGATTATCCATCTTATGATGAAGATTTAGTTTATGATGATAATCCAGTCTATAATAAATCCGATGGTGAATCAGATTATGAAGATCTAATAGAGGAAGATTTATCATTTGAATTTTTGTCTAAAGAAATTCAGATCAGTGGAGATAAACAAGATTCGAGGACGAATCTTTTCCAAGTGGGAGAGAATGATGCACTTACAGTTGGCCCATTGCACATGGCCCAACTATTGATTCATGAAACTCAGAGTCAACCAGAATTGTGGCCCAAAAAATATGGCCCAATTGTTAAAAGAAGAAGTAATTTGAAATATAACAAATAACAATCAAACCCAAGTTTAAATGAAGCATCAGATATGATTGTGATTTGTTTGACAAGAAAAGAAAAGCAACACATTTGGCATGTTTTGAGATATAAGATTTGGGAAGTATTTTGAATGATTTAATTGTAATTATTTATTTATTTTTAGAGGTTAGTTGTACTTGAAAAAGGGTATTCTGATATATTTTAGAATTGTGAAATAATATGATACAAAGAGGTCTCTATTTATAGAGACCAAAAACCCTAATTCTTGACCTAATGGGCTTGGCCCAATACAACAAATACTAATAATAATAAAAGACCTAATATTTACAACACTCCCCCTCAAGCTGAGGAATAGATATTTATCATTCCCAGCTTGCTAGTAAGTTCTTGAAATCTATCTGAAGGAAGTCCCTTTGTCAATAGATCAGCTAATTGACGCCCAGTGGGAATGTATGGAGTGGTAATCAACCCGCTATCAAGTTTCTCTTTGATGAAATGGCGGTCGACCTCAATATGTTTAGTCCGATCATGTTGAACTGGATTATGAGCTATACAAATAACGGACTTATTATCACATAGCAGCTTCATAGGTCCCTCACATTTTATTTTGAGATCATCAAGTACAATTTTCAGCCACAGTAACTCACAAATGCCTTGAGCCATAGCTCGAAATTCAGCTTCTGCACTTGATCTGGCAACCACATCTTGTTTCTTACTTCTCCATGTCACCAAGTTACCGCAAAGAAACATGCAATAACCAGTGGTAGAACGACGGTCAGTCACGGATCCAGCATAATCAGCATCAGTGTAGACTTCTAAAGAGAGATTACCATCACGTCGGAATAACAATCCTTTACCAGGAGTAGCTTTAAGATACTGAAGAATTCTCTCTACTGCCTGCATGTGTTTCTCCTTTGGATCGTGCATAAACTGACTGACAACACTAACAGCATAAGCTAG
The DNA here is from genome assembly GCF_033153095.1 of Gastrolobium bilobum. Lineage (NCBI taxonomy): Eukaryota > Viridiplantae > Streptophyta > Magnoliopsida > Fabales > Fabaceae > Gastrolobium > Gastrolobium bilobum. The sequence continues at coordinate 340,256 of NW_026898358.1, read as the reverse complement.
GTCTGGCCTAGTATGGGCCAGATATATCAATTTTCCAACTAGCCGTTGATATTGTCCTTTATCAACTGGAGGACTCTCCTCTTCAAAGCCTATCTTGTGACTCTGCTCAATAGGAGTATTAGAGGGTTTACACCCGAGCTTCCCTGCTTCTTTGAGAAGATCCAAAACATATTTCCTCTGACTGATAAAAATTCCTTTGCTTGAATGAGCTACTTCTATCCCTAGGAAATATCTTAGTTTCCCAAGGTCTTTGACTTCGAACTCAGAGGCAAGTCGTGTCTGCAGAATCTGTCTCTCCACAAAATCATCACCTGTGATAATAATATCATCAACATATACAAGGAGCACAGTAAGCTTCCCATTTTGGGAGTGCTTGAAGAAAAGAGTGTGATCTCTTTGACTCTGTCTATATCCTAAGGTCATCATAACCTTAGTAAACCTTCCAAACCAAGCACGAGGTGACTGTTTCAATACATACAAGGCCTTTTTTAATCGACAAACTTTATTTTCCCCCTTCACAGAATCAAAACCAGGCGGAATTTCCATGTAGACTTCTTCTTCTAACTCACCATTGAGGAAAGCATTTTTCACATCAAATTGATTTATATCCCAATTGTAATGGGCAGCAAGGGACAACAAGATTCTCACTGTATTCATCTTTGCAACTGGAGCAAAGGTTTCTTCATAATCAATGCCATAGGTTTGAGTGTAACCTTTGGAGACTAATCGAGCCTTGTATCTCTCAAGAGTGCCATCAGAATTATATTTCAGGGCATAAACCCATCTGCACCCTACTGCTTTCTTTCCGTTGGGTCTATCAATAACCTCCCATGTTTTATTTTTCTCCAACGCATTCATCTCCTCTTGCATGGCTTGAGCCCAATTCCCATCTTTCAAAGCTTCATGTACTGATTTTGGAATTGAAGTAGAATCTAGTGCTGAAACAAAGCTTTTGTGCTGCACAGAAAGATTAGCAGAGGAAACAAAATGGGAGATAGGGTATTGAGTACAAGAGGGACAGGAAGAACAAGTTTTCTTGGAACAAGATCTTTTTCCTTTTCTTAAAGCAATGGGTAAATCATCTGAAGCAGTAGTAATGGGTAAGTCATCAGAAACAGTAGTAATGGGTAAGTCATCAGACGTATTAACATCATGATCAGAAATATGAGATTCAGGATTTACCAGTGGTTCAGACGATTGAGGTTGCTGTTGAGGCAATGTGGGCTGTTTCCTTCTTTGATATACCAATTCAGGTGTCACAATCTTCCGTATCTCTGGTGTATTTGATGTATCAGTCATAGGAGGATCAGTCACAGGAGGATCAGACATAGACACATTAGGAACAGGAACAAGAGGAAGAGACACTGACACAGGTGAAAAAGTAGACACATTAGGAACAGGAACAAGAGGAAGAGACACTGACACAGGTGAAGAAGTAGACACTGAAGATTCAAAGAAGGAAGGTGATGAGTCTTCTGGTGAATTATTCTCCCCCTGAAGATGAGGACCTTGGAAAAAGGACTCAGATTCCTGAAATGTAACATCCATAGAAACAAAAAATTTCCGACTTCCAGGGTGATAGCACTTGTAGCCCTTCTTATCAGGAGCATAACCAAGGAAGACACATTTAAGAGCCCTAGGATCCAACTTACTGCGATGCTGTTTATGAATATGAACAAAGACAACACACCCAAACACTCGAGGAGGAAGACTTTGCAAAGTTGGAACAGAAGGAAAAAAAGAAGTCATGGAGTGAATAGGACTTACATGATCGAGAACCCGAGTGGGTAGACGATTGATCAAGAACGCTGCAGTAAGAATGGCATCTCCCCAATAGCATTTGGGTACATGTGTTTGAAACAGTAAGGCACGAGCAACTTCAAGAAGGTGACGATTTTTCCTTTCAGCAACCCCATTTTGTTGAGGGGTGTCTACACAAGTAAGTTCATGAATCATACCTTGATTTTGTATAAATTGGGAAAAAGAGTGATTGACATATTCAGTACCATTATCTATCCTTAGTCTTTTGATATTTTTACAAAATTGAGTCTCAATCATTTTATAAAATTGAAAGAACAGTTGTGGTACCTCAGACTTTTCACGCATTAAGTAAACCCAAGTGACACGAGTGTAATCATCAATAAAAGAAACAAACCATTTATTTCCAGAAGAATGAGGGACCTTAGAAGGACCCCAAACATCAGAATGAATAAGATCAAAAGGTTCAACACTCTTAGTAATACTAGAAGGAAAAGACACACGATGATGCTTAGCAAATTCACAAACATCACAATGAAAAGACTCAACAGACTTAGACAAAAACAATGACGGGAATAAAGATTTGAGTAAACTAAATGGAGGATGACCTAAACGCTTATGATGCAGCCAAATTAAAGAATCAGCAGTTGATTGACCATGAGACATGAATGTGTGATCTATTACTTTATTTGCGGGAGATTGTGACACCAGATAGTACAGCCCACCTTGCTCTTTAGCACTACCAATCGTCTTCCCTGTGGCGAGATCCTGAAAAACACAATGGGTAGGGAAGAAGGTTACAGTACAATTCAAATCTTTTGTAATTTTGTGAATAGAAAGAAGATTCGTGGAGAGTTTAGGAACATGAAGAACATCCTTAAGATGTAAGGACTGCTGTAAATTTATGTCACCAGAACCCGCAACTGATGTATGTGAGCCATCAGCTATGGATATTGTATGAGTTCCAATGGTAGGATGATAAGAAATAAAGGAGTCAGCACAACAAGCCATATGATCAGTAGCACCAGAATCAACAACCCAAGAATGTTTAAAATCATTACATGAAGAAATGAAAGAATGAGTTTTGGAGCTCATACCAGTCATAGCCAAAGCACTAGTATCAGATGGCTTACTCAGATAATCAAGAATGGTTCGGAGTCGTTCCAACTCATCTGGACGAAATGCAGATTGGGTCTCATTAGGTGCAGGGGTTATTTCAGAAGAAGTAAAATGCGCTTGACCACGCATCCTTGCCATCTTTTCTAAGACAGTTTGCTTTCCATAAAGGCGAAAGCATAAATCCTTGATATGACCTGTTCTTTTACAATAAGAACACCATCGATCATTTCTCTTAGGTCTAGAAGAGGTACCATCATAAAATTTTGAAAAAGAACTCCTTTGAGAAGAGGCCATACTGCACAGCAAATGGTCAAAGAAAAGCTCCAAGAAGCCACAAAATCACAAACAAATACTAAACAACGTCAGATCTGACCGGAACAGTAACACAGCGGCCGAAACAGTAACACAGTGACCGGAACAAATACCGGAACTGTAGAAAATTAGAATTCAAACATGTTTCCGTTTTTATTTCCTATTAATTAGGATTGATTATGATTGATTAGGATTGATTATGATTGATTAGGATTAATTGTGATTGATTAGAATTGATTGTGATTAGGATTGTGATAGGATTGATTAGTCATCGCTTAGTCATTCTTAGCGATTCTTTCTTGTATAAATACTCACTCATGTAATTTATTCAATATCAATATACAAAAACTTCTTTTCAATATGGTATCAAAGCGGGTTCGTTCCTACCCTAATTCAAATCTGAAATAACCATCCAAACACTTCCATCACCGTCAAACACCTCCTAAACACCGCCTTGAATCTGTCCAACACAGAAACCTAGTTTACTGACCTCCGATCAAAAAAGTGAGGTGACCATTCGACTCAGAAGGATCCGACGAGTCGACCGTCGCTGGACCCATCGCCGTCAGCCGCTGCACGCGCCACCACGCGCCGCCTTCCAGACGTTTTTTTTCCGTCGCGACTTGCACAGACCTTCTCGCCGGCTTCTCCCCTTCCTGTTCCAGAGGTCAGATCAAAAGTTTACAAAACTTGATTTTTCATCAACGGTCAACCCTTCTCTTTTTATTCATGGCTTCCTCAAAACACTCTTTTTATTACCACGAGCAACCTCCTAAGGCCACTAGTCATGTGGTCCAGCAAGGTACAACTTTCCATGTTGATAGTCAAAATCATTGGATCCTTGATTCTGGAGCCTCTGATCATATGACAGGTAATCTTGGCTTGTTTTGTTCATACACTCCATATTCTGAACCTTCTCGGGTCAAGATCGCCGATGGCAGTTTTTCCCAGATTGCGGGACACGGAACCATTAAACTTTCTGAGCTGATTACTTTGACATCAGTTCTTTATGTTCCTTCTCTGACTTGTAATCTCATTTCCATTAGCAAGCTCACCTCTGAGTTGCATTGCTTTGCTAAATTCTTTCCACATGGTTGTGTTTTTCAGGAACAGGACTCGGAGAGGATGATTGGCAGTGCTAGAGAGGATGGTGGACTTTACTACTTTGAGGAGGATGTGACTCATGAAGCTGTTTTCGTAGAAAAAAACTCTATGTTTCCTTTTGATTCATGTAATGATGTTATGCTGTGGCATCGTAGGCTAGGCCATCCAAATTTTATTTATCTTCAGAAGTTGTTGCCAAACTTATTTATTAATAAAAGTCCAAGTTTGTTTTCTTGTGATATTTGTCAACTTGCCAAGCATACTCGTGCTCATTATCCTTCTAAAGTTCACCATGACTCTTCCCCATTTTCCTTAATTCATAGCGACATATGGGGTCCAGCCCGTGTTAAAAATATTTCAGGTACTCGATGGTTCATTACCTTCATTGATGACCATTCTCGAGTTTGTTGGGTGTATCTTCTAAAGGATAAGTCCGATGCTGCATCCGTGTTTAAAAAATTTCATGCCATGGTTCAAACCCAATTCCAAGTTGCTATACAAATTCTTCGTACAGATAATGGCAAAGAGTATTTTAACTCTATTCTTGGAGAATATCTTTCCCAACATGGCATCCTTCACCAAAGCTCGTGTCCTGACACACCCCAACAAAACGGAGTTGCGGAAAGAAAAAACCGACATCTCCTTGAAGTTGCTCGGGCTCTTATGTTTACCACGAGTGTTCCTAAATATCTTTGGGGAGAGGCAGTTCTCACTGCCTCGTATCTGATAAATTGAATGCCATCTCGCATTCTGAAATTTCAGTCTCCTCTTTCTAGTCTTGTTCGTATCTTCCCTTCCTTCCGAGGTGTCTCCTCCTTACCTCTCAAGTTATTTGGTTGTGTTGTATTTGTCCATATTCCCTCCCATCAACGGTCTAAGCTTGATCCTAAGTCTCTCCAGTGTGTCTTTATTGGTTATTCTCCTACTCAACGTGGCTATAAGTGTTATTCACCCTCTCTTCGTAAGGTCTTTGTCTCTATGGATGTCACTTTTTCTGAGAATGACCCTTTCTTCCCCTCGACTTCTCTTCAGGGGGAGTCTATAGGAGTAGATGAAGATCAGTCATGGGAACCTATTAATGCCACAGTATTACCTCTACTTTTGGAAACAGGGGGAGCTACAGAATCCTCACCATCAGGAGCCTCCTCAACATGGGGACAAGTTTATAGCAGGCGAAAGCCTCCTCAAAGTGTGAATAACCCAGAGCCTCTACACTGCCAGGATTCTGAACCATGTTCTAGTTCCAGCACCCCAATACTTGAGTGTCATGGTGAAAATGATCTACACTTGCCCATTGCTCTCAGAAAAGGTACTCGATCTTGTACTACTCATCCTATTTCTAATCATATTTCATATGGAAAGTTGTCCCCAGGGTTTCGTGCTTTCAATACTATGTTGGATAGTACAAAGATACCGAGAAATATACATGAGGCTCTCAATGATAAAAAATGGAGGGATGCTGTCTTTGAAGAAATGAATGCTTTAGAAAGAAATGGAACTTGGGAGATAGTGACCCTACCCAAAGGAAAAAAGGCAGTAGGATGCAAATGGGTGTTTACAATAAAATTCAATGCAGATAATAGCATCAACAGATACAAGGCAAGATTGGTTGCAAAGGGTTTCACTCAGACTCATGGGATAGATTATCATGAGACTTTTGCTCCGGTTGCTAAAGTCAATACCATCCGAGTTCTCTTATCTCTTGCTGCCAATCTAGATTGGCCTCTGCAACAGTTAGATGTGAAGAATGCATTCCTAAATGGTGACTTACATGAAGAAGTCTATATGGATCCTCCACCTGGTTTTGAAAGGGGAAATGAATCAGTGTGTAAACTAAAAAAGTCTCTATATGGATTGAAACAGTCTCCCAGAGAATGGTTCGACAAATTCACACAAGCAGTCAAAAGAAGAGGCTTCATTCAAGCACAGACTGATCATACTCTCTTCCACAAACACTCTAAGGATGGTAAAATTGCTATTCTTATTGTATATGTAGATGATATAATTCTTACAGGTGATGATATTGAGGAATTGAACACCTTGAAGAAATTTCTAGCAGCTCAATTTGAACTCAAAGACCTTGGCACTCTCAAATATTTCCTTGGTATGGAAGTTGCTAGGAGCAAAACAGGCATCACTCTAACACAAAAGAAATATGTTCTAGATCTTTTGTTGGAAACAGGAATGTTAGGGTGTAAACCTGCTGAGACACCTGTGGAACCTAATACCAAGTTAGGTATTGAAGATGGGAATGAGGTGGATAAAGAACAATATCAGCGATTGGTTGGTAAACTAATCTACTTATCTCATACGCGTCCTGACATTGCCTTTGCGGTGAGTATGATTAGTCAATTCATGCACTCACCCAAGGAGAAGCATCTTAGTGCAGTCTATAGGGTGCTTAGATACCTCAAGAATACTCCAGGAAGAGGATTATTCTTTAAAAAGGGGTATAAAAGGACAATTGAAATCTACACTGATGCAGATTGGGCAGGCTCATCAGTAGACAGAAGATCTACCTCAGGCTATTGCACCTATGTGTGGGGAAATCTTGTTACTTGGAGAAGCAAAAAGCAAACAGTGGTTGCAAGAAGTAGTGCTGAAGCAGAATTTCGAGCTTTAGCTCATGGAGTTTGTGAAGGAATCTGGTTAAGAAGACTTCTTCAAGAGTTGAAGATTTCATATTCCCTACCAATAAAACTATATTGTGACAACAAGGCAGCTGTTAGCATTGCTCAAAATCCTGTGCATCATGATCGAACAAAGCACGTGGAAGTTGATCGTCACTTCATCAAAGAAAAATTAGATGATGGAAGTGTGCATTTGATATATGTTCCAACCAAAGAGCAAACGGCAGATGTCCTTACCAAGGGCCTACACCGTCCAGCATTCGAAGACTTGATTGGCAAGTTGGGAATGATCAATATTTACCTCCCAACTTGAGGGGGAGTGTAGAAAATTAGAATTCAAACATGTTTCCGTTTTTATTTCCTATTAATTAGGATTGATTATGATTGATTAGGATTGATTATGATTGATTAGGATTAATTGTGATTGATTAGAATTGATTGTGATTAGGATTGTGATAGGATTGATTAGTCATCGCTTAGTCATTCTTAGCGATTCTTTCTTGTATAAATACTCACTCATGTAATTTATTCAATATCAATATACAAAAACTTCTTTTCAATAGGAACAAATACCAAACATCAGATCTGGTCGGAGGCAAGAAATTGGTGAAAGAACAAACTCCAAGAAGCCAAGAAATTCTGAAAAAAAAATACCAAACGATGTCCGATCAAAGTAGAGAGCACAGATCCAGAACCGGCTTGGAGAGACGATCAGAACCGTGGTGGTCCGCGGCCGAGAACCACCGTCACGCGCTGTCACGCGCCGGTGAAGCTGGTGGCGCGTGGGATTCACGCGCAGAGACAAGGGCGGCGCGTGGAGGCGCGTCTGACCTCCGATGGTGCTGGGTTTTTCAGGCGAAGGTCGTCCGGCGAGCGCGATGGTTTCTGTGGCTGTTCGGAGTGAAGAATCCACCGGAAAAAGGTTACAATCGCGATGAACAGGTTCTGTACGGTGGTTCTGTACGTTGATTATGTGAACGTTTGCTTCTGGTTGTGTAATAGACAAGAAAAAGAAAGAGGAACAGTGAAGCAATGGTCGTCTCGGTCCAAGAGGTCCCCGGAAAAAAATTTCCGGTGGCGGCTGATGGCAGCGAGAGACGTGAAAAAGAATAGAAAGGTTTCGTAGGCGCGGAAGCAGAGCCCTCTGGATTGAGGCTCTGATACCAACTTGAAAAAGGGTATTCTGATATATTTTAGAATTGTGAAATAATATGATACAAAGAGGTCTCTATTTATAGAGACCAAAAACCCTAATTCTTGACCTAATGGGCTTGGCCCAATACAACAAATACTAATAATAATAAAAGACCTAATATTTACAACAGTTGTCGTTATGTTTAATTTAGGAATTTTCCTTATTTTTAGGATTTTAGGATTTTAAATTTTGAATCAATTTGTAATTAGTCTATAAAAGGGTGTTTATGACCCTTATTCTAGGAGTTGAATTTTGTTATTTTGTTAATAGAAATTGAGAATCAGAAGATTACTCTTTTGTAAAATCCCAACTTTCTGTTTAGCCACTTTTCTATGAGCTTTCAGCATCATGAAGAATATATCAAAACCTCAGGGGGAACCCTTTTTTCATAAACAATTTGCATTTGATTCAATAAAAGTATAAAGATCGGGTGCTCCATACTATAACAGTGAGTTGCAGGTTTGCAGGCAGAAAAGTGAAGCAGTATGCATACCTCATTGCCCATGAAATTAAGGTAGCCCTCTCCGCCTAATGCCATGGTTATGAAGTGTATCATCTGCAAAACATTAAGATAACAATAACTACAAGGAAATTATAAAGCAACAATAATTATGTATTGCATTAGCAGCTTTGTGATTCAATTTCCATATGAGTGATATAGTCCAGTAGTCATTATGATCAGATAAACAACCTTGTGAAGAGCAATCCCTCGCTCGATGGTAGGAGAAGTATCGGTCAAACAAGACATGCCAGTATACATTTCTTCATCCATTAGTAAAAAAGCAATAGTCTTGTCCCCAACAATTGCCTGCACAAGGCAAAAACTTAAAAACATTGATAGTGCTGGCATAAGATAAAATTCTTGATTACCTGTCCACTGTAGTTTCCATCATTTTGCTTTCACAAATTATAACTTTGCCTAAATTCTTATAGTATTTCCATCACAAAGGTAACACTTAATAAAAATTGGCAATGCTCATACCTGGTCATGACTTTCAGCATAAGAGACACATTTCTCAGTGTATCTCCTGTTTGTCAAACTCGAAGAGATTTCCTTCATTGACCATTCATTGTCTTTCTTGTTCTTCACATAGTCGATCCACTTGTCAGGGATAGCCATGGCTAGACGATAGTCGAAACCAATTCCCCCATCAGAAACAGGTTGACCAAGTCCAGGCATGCCAGAAACATCTTCAGCAATGACAGTTGCATCTGGCAAAATACTATGGATCAGATAATTAGCCAGCATTAGATAGACAACAGCATCCACATCTGTAGCTTCACTAAAATATTCATTATAATCCCCTGTAAACGTAATGTTGATTCCATGGTGATGATACAGCATTGATGTTACTCCATCAAATCGAAATCCATCAAATTTGAACTCCTCAAGCCACCATCTTAAATTAGACAAAAGGAAACGGAGAACTTCCCAGTTGGCATAGTTAAAGAGTCTACTATCCCATAATTTATGATAGCCTCTATCTCCAGTGTGGAAATAAGACTCTTGTGAACTTTGACCAACATCAAAGCCATTGAGTCCATCAGTAACATTATTGCTCGTATGACTATGGACAACATCCATCAAAACCTGCAAACCTAGACCATGGGCCTTATCTATCAGATATTTAAGATCTTCAGGGGTTCCAGATCTACTGCTCACAGCAAAAAAATTTGTTACATGATATCCAAATGATGCATAATAGGAATGCTCCATCACAGCCATCAGCTGCACTGTATTATAGTTATTTGCCCGAATACGGGGCAAAATATCATCTGCGAATTCCCTGTAAGAGTTTATGCGGGGTTCAGAGCTACTCATTCCCACATGAGCCTCATATATCCGTGGAGCTTTAGGCTTTGGTGGACGGGGATATTTAAACTGATACCTGCAAAACAAGCAAGAGGGTGAACACAAAACTGAGATAATTTCATGCAAACTTGACCAAGAGTGGACTGAGGAAAATATAGATAACAAATAGATTAAAAAATGGTAGGATCATTGGCATGGTTAAGCAATTTACAACGTTTACATATAATGCAATAGATATTCTCCGCTTTTTCTCTTGCAAACAAAACCCTGAACAACAGATTTTTTTTTATCAGACAGAAAAGAGCAACAAAACATGGCAGTGTGCATAGAATTTAAAAAATTCGGAATTCCTTTCAGTTGTACATGAATTCTATCATAACACACATTAGCAAACGAATTAAATTCATTTTATAATAAATCATATTTCACCTTTCATTTGCAGTTTATATATGTCTCAAAGATGAGAGTTCATTTATAATTCAACTGAAATAATCATGTATATTTTGATCCAAACTTTATAATTAATTGTAATTCAATTAAAATATTTCTTTTGAAAAGAGTTCAATTCATTCCTATAAAAATATTAGAATTTCCAAAAATGCAAGAAACAATTCACATGATTTTAAAATCAGTTAATATGAGGCATGCTTTAAAATCCCTTTTAGTATTGATCCTTCACATGCGATGCTTGATTCTTTATTGAAGATAATAAGTCAACGGACCTCTCTAAAAGTGGTGGATCCCAGTAGACACCATCATATGGCGCAGCAAATCTGGTAGGATCAACAGTGGCATATTTAATCCAAGCAGGGATGCGGTCAATCCAAACTCCATCACCGTGTCTAAATCTAAATTTCACTCTTGAATTGTGAGGTATAGCTGGATTTCCACCAGCATCAGGGATCTTAATACTCCAAACGCCAAATTGATTTTTTTCCATCAGGTGGTTGGAACCATCCCACCCATTAAAGTCCCCAATAAGTTGTGCTTCCCTGCATTGAAAGAAGTATAAAATCTGAAAAGAAAACTAAATAAAACAATGACAAACAAAGTTGACTAATTTGTATCCTGGAGATAACTCACAGAGCAGCAGGTGCCCACTCCTGGTACACAATGCCACCTTCTTCTCTGTTAAATCCAAATTTCAAATAACCTAAGAGAGAAGGGGGAAGGGAAAAGAAAAGGAAACATTATATTAAAGATGTAACTAGAATCAATCCAACAGATTATTAAGGCATTTTAATAAAAATCAATCCAGTTGACAGGTAAATGAATTTGTTTACAAGAAGCTGATGTGTCCAACATAAACAATTGATTGTTCACACAAATTTACATTATTCTAGGTTTGCTTATGCATACCAGATAATTTTAAGTGATTTATCTACCACTGACACTCACTGCCAAGTATCAGTTGGGTAATAACCCCTGATTTTATCATGGACATATAGTTTGTAGTATGCACAAAATCTTAGCAGCCATCTCAATTTTGTATTCACAGATATGTAGAAAAGGATAACAGAAGTGAGACAATGCCAACAAGTATATATCACCTTGTGCAAATTCCTCAAGACCTCCTTCATATTCTTCAATAAGCTTTTTCTGATCTACATATCTCTTCAGTCTATATTTGAAGTGATCTTTGTATGGTTCTAGGGATGGATCAACACGCAAGATGCCAATATTTTCTAAGTCTTCCTCAGTGGATGACATTGTTGACTTGTCATCTGTCATAACAGCTATGCCCTTGAAACCAGAGCTCCACTAGTTGAAGGAAAACACACTGAAACAACTTATCCACATGCAACACATATATAGATGACACATGCACAAGTTTTCATTTTCTTTTAAAAATATAGCAAGTCAGTCAGACAAGAGTTCAAATGTTTCATGTCATTTTCATTAATTCCCTTTGATCATTCACTACTAACTGGGAAGATACAAGAAGAAAGTTGAGCAAAGTTCAATATTGTTGAGATATATAGTCCCACATTGGTTGTATGAGTCAACTAATGTGGAGTTTATAAGGCTTTGGGCACTCCCACCCTTTGAGCTAGCTTTTGGAGTGGTGTATCCCAAAGTTCTTTACTGATGGTATCAGAGCCTCGTGTCTCGGATTCAAACCTTGCCATCCACTCTACAAGCCCAATAAGTGTGAGGGAGCGTGTTGAGATATATAGTCCCACATTGGTTGTATGAGCCAACTAATGTACTAATGTGGAGTTTATAAGGCCTTGGGCACTCCCACCCTTTGAGCTAGCTTTTGGGGTGGTGTATCCCAAAGTTCTTTACTGAAACATATCTAATCATATCTATTCTAACAAATACCATATACACATTGAATTTGTTAGTTGTTGCTTTTAACATGTTCATGTTTGAACTTTAAATGAAGATGGCTCACCCAAACATGAACTTGGGCTCCATAATCACATTTAGGAACTGCACCCCACAGAGCCATACACAATGAACCTTATATTTAAAACAAAAGTGATTCCAACAAAAGTTTGCCACCCTATACATATAATGAAGCAATCTTAATTTATATCTCGAGGCCATGCATCGTATGCATGAACTCCATACGACACTGAATATCGTTTAAGACAGCAGATTCACATAAAAGTTTCTCAAGAAATCTTGACCGAATTCTTTAAATAAGAGGCATCAAACATAGTCAAATATACCCTCTCATATATTGATCTTCTTGATCCAAAACTGAACCCATTGCATCCATGTGGGATCTTACAGCCAAGAGTCGGATCTACAGGCTTTTGCCTTTGAAGATGCTGCTTATTTCTCGAGGTCTGCCAGAAATAAAAATAGAAAATTATAAAGCATTGCACATGTAAGCAATCAAAACACAGTAGTAACAAGCCTAATAGTCCAGATCACTAAAGTTTAAAAACAAAAAAGAAATTTAGAGAGAGATTATGTAGCAAGAGCAAAAGCAAGTAGTTGCAAAGTCTAAATCACTAACACCAATAATTTAGTTTTGCTTACTCTCAGGTTTTGAACATGAACATGCGGTCACCAATATCGGATTTTGACAAACATAGGGTGGTGCTTGTGGTAATTAGAATTCGGTTCAGAACCTCATTACGATAAATCGATAAAAGAACTAAAAAAGATGATTCACTCACTACTCACTAGTTATTAAAGACCAGAAAACAACAACTTGAGGTAACGAGATGTCTGAGAGTAAAACCCACAGTATATCTCAGGCTAATGATATCACGCGCTAGTTTTTCTGGAAAGAACTGTTACCCATCTAGGGTTTGGTTTACTTGAAATCAAAACCGCTTCCGGGAAAACGACATGAAATTTCTAGAAACCAGAAATGATAACCAAAAGTTGAAATTAATGAATTACGTGAGTGGTGCAGCCAATGCTTAAAGAGGCAGAAAGTGGAGGATTAAGACCCAAAGAGGTTATCATCTCCCCAAAGTTCAAGCTCGCCAACTTCAACTTGAAGAAATCTCCATAAAGAGAGAGAAAGAGAGGAGTGTTGAAGAACAGAGGGGTGTTAGTGTTAAGTAGCTTTTTGCAGAATCAGGGACCTACTTTGGCACAAATTATTAACCTTAACCGTCTTTTCATTGCTAAACTACAAAGAAGAAACCGAGCCAAGTAAAGCATATGATACCCCGCCACGTGAAGAAGCAAGCAACGGCGCACGAATTTCCATATGTTCAAATTTTACGCGTCCTCCTCCTCTTTGCAGCTCTTCAAAGCATGGGGTTACATCAATTCAATTTTTTTAATAAAGCACAAAGTTAAGAGATTAAATTAATGTATTTTTTATTATTAATAATTATATTCATATTCATTTTTTATAATTAAAAACTGAGTTTATCTAGTTTACAAACTATTTTGATTTATTACTCAACTGAATCGTTAGATTCATATGAGAATCTGTGATTAATAATTAAAATTTAAAATATAATTTATATTGGTGTAAAATGTTCAATCTCTTATTTCTATTGTCATGCAATTAAATTACTGTCATTTTTTTTAGAATGGCTAAATCAATATCCATCTTTCAATAATTAAGTTAGTTTCACTTAAATGAAATTATTTTTAACATAACCTTTCAACAATAAAAAATAGCAGTTTTATTATTCTTCTGGAAAAATAGCAGTTTGTAAAACTTGCATGCAAAAACTACCTTTTAAATTTGGGATTAAGTTTCTCATATTATATGAAATAATTTTATGAAAAAGTGTTTGTCATTTTAAATGACGTAAAGTTATGTCATTTTTAAAGAGAGATAGATATAGAATAAATTTTTTTATTGATATTTTAAATTAAAAAAAATCTCTCACTTTCTCTCTCTCGTGATTTTCATTTTGTGTCTATCTCTCTCCTAAATGACAAACATCAAGCTCATAATTTTATCTCCTAAATACACATAAAAATATGTGAGATCTATGTGGGGCTATGTGAAAAGAAGAAGAAGAAATATATAGATCTCATACATTTTTACGTGTGTAGGAAATAAAATTATCTCGTATAATATTATAAACACTAATCTCTTTTAAGTTTTAATATTTTTTTTTTTTTGATAACAAAGTTTTAATATTTTAAAGGTAAGGTTTCATATTTTAATTGGTTCGACTCTCGATAATAGTGTTATGGTAATAGTAGTTATCTTGTCTGGGTCTTGTAACTTGGAAGACAATCTTTATTTGCGCAAGTGATAATCATGAAGGCATTGAATAATGTTATTATGTTAATGACTTTGATTAGTGCAACTTACTGTTTCTGAAGACAAATTTTTGTACAGGTATTTTGCTTGGTCTCTCTTTATTTGTCAGGAGTCCATAAAATTCAAGGGGGACATCAATGCTAGAATGATATTTGTACAATATGTTTTCTAACGATTATCTTCATAAAACTCAGCTAAATTACGCGGCCTGTTCATGCTAATATATCTTCCTTCAAATATTATATATTAAAAGAAAAGTGTAATAAGATCTGTAATCTTCACCCATTTGTAATCATTCACCTGAAATATAAAAAACACATACATAATTATTGATAAGCTTAGGAATCTATGGATGGTTCATATATGATTTATTAGGTTTAATTTACGATCATTAGATTGATAACTTTGAGCTTGGAATATTATTTTTCTAGGAGGCTGATTCTTCAAGCTCCTCAAGAAATTTACAAATTAGTATTTGAGCTAATGGATTAGGATATAGATTAGATAAATACCTGAATATTGAACCCTCATACTTACAGGGATAATTAACCTTGTTTGGGGACTTGATTGAGGTTATTTTCTTTGCGCCTTTGACCATCGATTGATTGAACGTGACACTTTCAAGATATTAGTATTATTTTCGGAATGCGAAAATATCTTTAGTATTATCAGAGTACTAAATATGAGTACATTTCTTACTAAATTTGGTAAAAAATAAGAGAATTAATTTTTCCTATTTTATTCACCCTTTATGGTATTGATATCTTCATTTCATGCTTTTATTTTATTTTTAATGAAGAAGTACATAATCTTATAATAGCAAAGATATATTCGAGAATACCTACTTATGGATTAGTAATCGTTGGTTGTGAGGAGATTAACTTATGTCATTCAGTAATTGGCCTACTGACCTATTTTATATTGTTAACAAAGTATTTTATGTGGGATTTCATTAAGACGCAACTTACGTATTAAATTTATTTATTTTTAAACATTTTTAGTTTATTTAATAGAAAAAATACAAGTTAATAGAATTGGTATAACGATAAGGGTTTGACTAGTTTATATTAAATTACATGTTCAATTTTTACTATTTTAATAAAAAAAAATAGAGAAAATATAGGTTGCTGGACTGAAATTGAGCGATTTACATTGTGCTGTAATTTATTTTAAATTGTTGACAGTTATGGAAATACGTACATAACTTATTGTTGACATGATTAAAAAAAAAAATTATTGCCTCGCAAAAGAAAAAATAACACGAAAAACATGCGATCTGCGATCTGATTGTATATATATTTTTTAAAATTATAATGAAATAAAAATACATAAAAATAGAATGAAAGTAATTTAATATGAATTTTAAAAAAGGTTAAAATTCATGCTATTTTTGAAAAGGAAAAGGCAAGGGTATTGATAGTTAGGCGGGTTCGGGTAGCGGATATCCATTTCGTTTGGTTTCCGTTTGATTAGACGCCGTCTTTGTCGTGTGATGGGGTATAAATACAGTTGACGGAGAAAAATCGCGGTGGGAGTATTAGTGTTAGGGTTTTGCAAAAACTTTTGAGTTTTGAGTTTGAGTTTGAGTTTGAGAAAGAGGGAAGAATGAGCAGGAGCTTGGGAATACCAGTGAAGCTACTCCACGAGGCTTCGGGTCACGTGGTGACAGTGGAGCTCAAGAGTGGAGAACTCTATAGAGGGAACATGATCGAGTGCGAGGACAATTGGAACTGTCAACTCGAGAGCATTACCTACACTGCCAAGGTAACCCTCTTACCCACTTTTCCATTTCTGATCTTTCGCTAATCTCGAACCAGCTTTTTATTTTTCTTCAGCCTTTTCTTTTTAACTAACCCCAAGGACTCTGTTTGTATGTATATTTTATTTCATAAGATCAAAGAGATATTCGTTGTTAAAGCTTTAGTTTTGATTTGAGGCAAGATGTATTCATATTTAAGCCATATCAACACGATTGAACTTGTAAAATTATACCCAGACATAAAAATGCCCCAATTAATTATAATCAAGGTTAATAGGGTTGGAAAATCCAAGTTTGAATAAGGTTGCTAGGAATTGATTTGGCTATTGCGCTAAGAGACAACGGAGCTGTGTGTTTGTCATTACATAGTCAGGATAAAGTTGCATTGGGTGTAGCAAGCCGGTTGTAAAAAAGAGCTATTTATATGAGATGAACTAATTCCCAACTAGTTTGGAATAGAGGTGATGTTAATGTTGATGTGTGTCATTACACATGAGTATTCTACACTTGAATATTTTATCACTAATAACTGCTATTCTTCAGAGTTCAGACAGCATTGTATGTTCACAGGTATTTTCATTTGCAAAATTTTAGCATCAAGAACAATGTTAATGCCTAACTTCAATCCTATTCTTAACATTTTAAATAAAAGGTGGAGTGTGGAGTCTTGAAGTGGCTTCCTAATATCATACTTGGAAAATTAACTGCTGGAGAATGTAACTGGCCAACATTATGAGG
The DNA here is from genome assembly GCF_033153095.1 of Gastrolobium bilobum. NCBI lineage: Eukaryota > Viridiplantae > Streptophyta > Magnoliopsida > Fabales > Fabaceae > Gastrolobium > Gastrolobium bilobum. The sequence continues at coordinate 323,129 of NW_026898358.1, read as the reverse complement.
GTGAAGTATAAGGACCCCTTCAGGTCGATTTGGGTTGCACCACTGCTATTTATTATATCTTTTGGTGCTGTTACAAGCGCTTAATCTAACACTAACCAGCCAGAAACTTGTATTACGGTCTTATATCTTAAGTTATTGATTTCTTTGAAATTGAGATATGACTATCCACTAATAAAGATTGGGGCATGGATGTTGAGAATAAATAATAAGAGGATCTGTTTGTAGATGCTGACACTTATGGGACCTGGGGAGGCGACAGCTGCCAAATATATTATTTTTTAGTCTCTTGCATGTACATCACGTGGTTTCAGACATATGATTAATTCGGATATTGCCTAACTGTTAACCCTCAATTTGTATGCTTGTTGTCTTTCCATTTTTCTCTATAGATTTGATGGGATATAGTGGTTCTGGATACCGGAGCCTATGGGAGTGCACTTATTACTTTTTGGATGTCATAGTCTTGTAGAGATTTTTAATATATCCAATTTCAAGTATATTTGTTAAAATGCACACTGTAATTCATTTTAATTCATTTTAGTTGCTGATATTGGCTAAACCTTCCTCAGGATGGAAAAACATCGCAACTTGAGCATGTATTTATTCGAGGAAGCAAAGTCAGGTATTAATCATATGTTACCCGGAAACTTTATAATTTTATATTCCATACAGTGTTGTATATTGCAATCATGTTACTGATAGAGACTGGGTCAGATTACATAGAATTTAAGAGAAGAAACTATAGCATTCCACTGTGACTACTGGTATTATTAGTATGATGGCTGTAGCAGTATATGGTGTTTACTTGAAAATGGAAATAAGAAAACAAGATAACATTTGAGAGGCCCTGAGCCCTTCCAATTCCCTCCCAGTTCTTTGTCCCCTTTCCACAGTACTCTCCTCCCTTTTTTATATTTTCTGTTACAACAGAGTTTTCCCTCTTGATTCCCTTATGTCCCTCTAGTTAGTTATACCCAGTCACGCCCATTTTCTTGCTTCCTAGGGCTCTGATCCCCTATGGCTCCTCCTTGTGTACACCCACAAAATAGGAGACTTCCTAACAGTACTCCCCCCTAAAAGCTTTCACCTTGGCCTCAAGGTGAAATGCAGGGAACTGATCCCGTGAGGCAGTCATGGACTCCCAAGAGTTTTTAAAGTCAGGGAGGTCCTGCCATTGAACAAGGACTTGAGGAATTCCTTCTGGAATGGTCTTGTAGTTGAGTACGTCTGATGGTTGAACTGTTAGCTCCCAATCCCCAAAATTTGCCTTAATTTATCCTAATCCTTTACTCCTTTAAGCCAATCCAGCCCTAACTCCACATCAGCATCCACTAGTACAAATAGGAAAAAATCCTGTTGCACAGGGATACCTTGCACCATTGTAGTCACCCCCTTTGATAACTTGGCTACTGATTTTCCATCACCCACCTCCATGAAATGTTGAAGTGTTTCTGTTGCCAACAGTTTCAGCTCGCACTAGTCACTACCTCCTTAGCTACACAATTGTTGGAAGCCCTGCAGTTGATGAGAACCACCACTTTCTTCCCTGCTATTTCTTTCCGTAATTTCAATGTTTGGTTGGATTTCATTCCCATCATGCTGTGAACAGACAGTTGCAAGGCTTTCTCTTCTGGATCTTGTTCTTCTATCTGTTTTTCTTCCCCTTGAGCTCCTTCCTCATCCTCCTTAGTTTCTACCACTAATAGGTATAGTTGTTTGAATTTGCACATATGGCCAGGGTTGAATTTCTATCACACCTAGAGCATAATCCCTTCTTCATCTTCTCATGCAATTTTGCCTCAGACAATCTCCTAGATCCCCCTCTCATTATTATTGGAGCTTTTCACTGACTTAGTATCAGCAAGATTTCTATTATTGTAGTTAGGCCTTGAAGTGAAGGTCCCCTTCAAAGCCTCAGTCTGAATGTTAGTTCGAGGCCCACTGTCCACCATAGTGGATCTGGATTGCTGAGCCACTCTGGCCAGGGTACCTCCCCATGAGTTTACTCCCTTTCCCAGTCTAAATGTTAGTTCGAGGCTCAATGTCCAATGTAGTGAATTTGGATATCTATGCCTCTTTGACCTGGGTACCTCCCCATGATCTCTCCCAGTTCCCCCTTTTTACAGGTCCAGTTCTTGTCTTATAGCAATTGGGCCTGGTCCATCAGTCCAACCTGTGGAGTTTCAATTCTGCCCGTATATTATCATGGAGCCCATTCAGCCATACGTCACAGAGAATCTTCTCATCAGTGTGACGAAGGGGTCTCCTGCAATCTTCTCTAACTCTTCCCAGTAGTCACTTACTGGACCCATCTGATGCAATTCTAGAAGCCCCTCACATGGTTGAGCTATGGAAGGTTGAAAACATCATATCACTGCTGTATGGAACACTGCCCAAGTCGCGCGTTGTCAGTCCGTCCTTCCCACCATTGATACTATTTTAATGCTTGACGGATCAATGCTAGAATCACTGTCGGCAACCACTCGCTTCCCTCATTGTGTTCATGCGAAAGTATCGCTTAACCCGATTCACCCACCCATATGTATCACTGCTGGAGTCTCCAGCCTCCTTCCTCAATCATTCACTGGCTTTTGGTACATTCTAGCCGAGCCTCCACCATTCTCAACTGATCTTCATTGTTGTCGGCAGGTCCTCCACTGCTCTCTTCTCCCTTTGCTGCTCTTATGTCCGATCCCATAAATCACCTCCCCAAGGGTTGTAGGATCTCCTGGACATCATCTGTCTTTGATGGACCCTTGCAACATGTATATAGGCTTAGGAAGGCTGGGAAGGGGGTCCTGGCCCATCAGGTTGGAGGGGGGATTGGTGATGAGATGGAAACTTGCAAAGGTGATAATGGAATGAGGGTTGTTAGGGAGAGAGAGAGGAGGTTGGTTGGAAAAGGTGTTAGCTGGCAGGTTCTGAATGGAGAGCAAGAATTGGGGGGGTAGTGGATTGGGTGACTGGGTTGATATAAAGAAAAGAGGAGGAAGGAAAGAGGAAAAAAAGAGAGAGAGGGGGAGGGGGATGCAGAAAGGAGGCATATGAGAATTGAGTGGAACTTTGGCAATGGAATTGGGAACTCTAGGATTGGTTGTTTCTTGTAGAGGGAGCTAATTTTCTTCTTGTAGTTTTCATCTCTGTTATCTAGTCCATCTTTTTTCTTTGATCTTTCTGTCTGAATTTAGATATTGTATCTGTGACATTTGTCTGTAATTGAGATTCTGTTTCAATGAAGTATTGCTGTTGGGGGCTGATTCCCATTTAGTTACTTAGTACAAATTCTCTGGTACCATCAGTCTTCCTTGTACGCATACCATGAAGTTATATCCATTTTTCTAACCTCTACTCTAGAAGTTCTATCCATTGGTCAAACCTCCTCTTCCAGTGCTTCCATTCTTATAGAGTACACCATGGCTCCCCTCTGATACAATTTGATAGAGACTGGATCGGATCTCACATAATTTAAGAGAAGAAAGTATAGCATTCCTATGTGGACTACTGGAATTAGTATGATAGCAGTAGCAGTATATGGTGTTTAGATGAAAACAGAAATAAGATAACAGGGCATTCTAAAGGCCATGAGCTTTCCCTATTCCCTCTCAATTACTTCTTCCCCCTTCCCCTTACTCTCCTCTCTTTTTTATATTTTGTGGTACAACAGTTTTCCCTCATATCCCGCTACTTAGTTATAGCCAGTCACACCAACTTCCTTGCTTCTTAGGGCTCTAATTTGCTATGGCTCCTCTACATGTCCACCCTTGCAATATATGGCTTCATAACAGTTACTCAGCAACTATATAATTTTATATTCCAAATATGGTTGTATATTACATTTTCTGTGTAAGTACAGTGCTTTGAAGTGATAAGAATTTGACAGGTTTATGGTCATACCAGACATGCTGAAGAATGCTCCTATGTTTAAGCGTTTGGATGCCAGAATCAAGGTACCTTCTTATTTTCACTTGATTAAGTACCCCGTATTTGTTTTGTGTGCGCTTTTGTATTTTATACTTTCTGAATCTCTTGAAGGGCAAGGGTGCATCACTTGGTGTTGGTAGAGGCAGAGCAGTTGCAATGCGAGCTAAGGTATTTACTTTTTTGTTTTTCTCAGAAAAAATTCTTAGTTGATTACTGTAGATCCAGTCTTAAAAAATTTTGTTTAACGTTCCGCTAGTTGAAGGACCTATTAATATGACATGTGGTGTAACTCCAAATGTTGGTTGTGTAGGCTCAAGCTGCTGGCCGTGGAGCTGCACCTGGAAGGGGTGTACCGCCAGTGCGGAGGTGATCACCATAGTCTCAATTTTCCGTCTGTTGGACGTGATAATTAGGTTGTTGTAGAAGTTTATGAGAAAGAAATTCAAATTGAAATTGCTTATCAAGACTTCATAGATTACTCTCTTTATGGATGGTACTGAATGCCAAATTTATTCTCATCGCCCCTAATATTTTGATCTGGTATTCTGTACGTGGCCCTTGGAATTTTGTCCAAGGGATTGTTTGGTAACTATAAAAACTGATTGCTGTAGACCACGTCTGAAGTTTTGAAGTCATAACTAAATGTAAAATTTAAATATATAGAGAGAAACAAAAGTTAGATAAAGAAGCTTTTAATTCAAATAATAAGAGAAAGTAAAGAGATAATGTAAAAAAATGAAGAGAAAAAAATCAATTTTTTATGTAGTTATGATATTGTACTAATTTCTACTTTTCACCAGACTTTGTGTAGTACAATTTTCCCCCCTCAAAAAAAAATAGTACACAGCAAAGAATTTCTTAACCCAAGTCAAGCATCTTTAATTCAACTTCTGGATCTCTGTGAATCTGTCAGTGGACAAGTCGTTGCACTTTTCTTCAGAGATTGTTCTAAATGCTGTGGGAGGATAAGTAGAGTGAGAAACTCATGGTGAAATAGGAATCTACATGGCTGTATTACGTTCACTTATCCTGCCTTCAGCATTTGTCTTTTACGGCATCCTCCGTTCAGATGGAAAACGCACAATTGAGCTGCCAAAAACTTTTCAAAAAGAAATCGAAAGGATGAAATATCTCTTATACTTTAATAAAACGATAAAAAATTAAAAATTAAAATCATGGAACCAACAAGTCTGGAGAGTGGAGAGGACCTACATTGGATTGACCAATTTTATACATAATGTTTTTAGGTCATTTTAACCCGAATAGTGTCTTATTGACTGATATGGTATATTTTTTTTCCCCTTCTGCATCTACCCTCCAATGTATAAATAAATAAAAAAAGATAAAAATGGGAATTATTTAATATTCATGTTTTCTGAGTGATGGGATCGAAACTATATAAAAATAAATTAAAATAATAATTTTAGGTTTTTATTCTTGACAACGAAATGATGAAGTCGAATATCATCAGCAAGCAAATATAAACCTTAAAAATTAGTTAAATGAAAAAATATAATTGGCAACCACATAGAGAGAAGTAACATTTGATGATGCACCAGGGCCCATTGGGCAAGAGGAGGTGAAGAAATTCGGTGTTCCCTTTCGAAAAGTGTAGGATATAGATCTTCTTTTAAATGATATAACTTATATCATCTCATTCTCACAAAGAAATTGGATCCACGTCTTTATATTTTTTTGTCCATTCTCTTTCCTCCTTTATCTATCTCTTTCTCTCACTTAAAAGGGTAAAGTGTGTGTCATTTTAAAGGATGTAAAGTTGTGTCATTTTAAGAGAGAGAAAGAGATAGATAAAGGAGAAGATAGAGTTGACAAAAAAAATAAAGGTGTGGGTCCCACTTCTTTGTGAAACTGAAAGGATATAAGTTGTGTCATTTAAAAGGATAAATATTTTTTTCCACTTAAAATGACACAACTTTACATCCTTTTAAATGATACACATCTTTTTCTAGATAAAAAAAAAAAAACACAACACTTTTCAAAAGGGTGATCCCTGGAACATTTAAATTCTTTTCGTGGAGACGAGGCTATACCTCAGGGTGCATGGAATTTCTTAAAAATAAATAAGTTTATCTAAATACTGATTTTTATGTAAATACGTTTTAAAATAAATCTGGTTCTTAAAAAATATTTTAAAGTTGGATTTTTTTTTCTAGTGCATCTTTTTTATATTCTCTCTCTTTTTTAATTAGATCTAATGGTAATTGTTGTGTAAGTTTTTTATTAATTTAAAGAAGAGATTAATGTTTATCATATTGTAGGAAATAATTTTATCTCTTTCATATACATAAAAATACGTGGAGTTCTTGTTTTCATTTTCTCTCTCTTTTCCACGTGAGTTCCACATATTTTTATGTATATGTAAGAGATAAAATTATTTCTTACAATATGAAAAATATATTCTCTTTAAATAATTAAGATGCTAATCATGTTTATATGTTATGATGAAAATGATTTGCGATTTATGATTTAAGACATAAAACATATATTTTTAGATAAACTGTACATAAATATTTACCAAGGTGATATAATTTCAAAGAAAAAGAAAGTTTAAAAATTATTTGGGCCTTACAAACATAACAGGTGTCGTCCCTCATCACCGTATATTTGTGAAGTCCACATAATCAAAATTTAATATGTTTTAAACTATATTACATTGATTAATTAATTCTGTTTCCGCGGTCCATTTTAAGTTGTTATTTAAAAAGAATGTGGTTAATACTGAAGGGTTTTAGTTTGTCCTTTAACATGATAAGAAAAAATTTCCTACACATGTAATATTTTGTGGGATCCGTACTTTTTAAAACAACAACAACAAAACTAAAGCACGCAAAATGAATCTCTATAACATTACATAATTATTTTTTCTACAACATAACTCTTATAAAATTACTTTTTCTACAACATAACTCTTATAAAATCTTAATAGTTATGTTACACTCGCTTAAGTGAGTTTCTTCATAAAAAAAAGTTCACAACAAATAATATATTATTACATTATTAAATAATTAAATAACAATAATACTTTTTACTGACCAGATATCAAAAGGGGACAATGTTATCCTTTGTTTTTTGTGCATCGGATCATCTCATACCCTGAAAATCAGTGAATTTTTATTAACAAATTATAAAAAAAATGAAAGGCTCGAGCGTTAGCATAGATATGCACACATCAGCTAAAAAAATGACACTTTGGGTGCATCTAAGGATTGTTATACCATAAAATTTTGTGGAGGGCACACGTTTCAAAGATACATTAGCTTGCGTGTCAAGTTAGCAATGGTTCACTTCATATTCTAACAAATGGCTCTGGCCAGATTTAAAAGAAAACGCCAGAAACAAGATAAGGAACCATGAGTGCATGACGTTCTCAAATATTTTAATGATTTTTCAACGTAATCCGACTCTCTTATTTATCTATCTCTTTTTATTCCAACCAGGGAATACTAAATTATATATTAATTAATATAATTTTACATTCCAGAAAATATCGGCAAGTACAAAATCGAATATAATAAAAATCAAATTTCTTGACTGTCTCAAGTTAAAATAATCGAATTTATATCATTATTCATGGTTAATTCATGGCATTACAACATAAATAATTTTTTGTAATAAGAATGTTACGTGCCAACGTTCGAATTCTGTACGACATAAACCTAACAACTATATTGACCGTTAAAAAAAAAATTGATACACCTGTCAACTCATGATTTTTATTTTTAAAAAATAAATAATAATAACAATATTTGAAGTGAATTGAATTATATAACAAGAAATTGAAAAATAATTATAATTAGAGAATAAGAATTATTTACAACCTTTTCTTTAAATTTTCTTCCCACATTTAAATCTTTAAATGATTACTAAAGTGTATTACAATCTTATTACTTTTTTTATTCCTTTTTAGTAAATTAATTGAATAATTAATTAAATATTTAAATACCAAAATGATAATTTTTCTATATATAATCAAATAGATATATGTATAAAAAAAATCAAACAGATATAAATTATATTATTATGAAATTGAAACGTGGAGTTTGGATTTCTTTAGTTTCTCACTAAATAATTCCTTATTATAATATTAAAAAACATTTTTTTTATTATAAGAATATAATAGAATTTAGAAAACTATTAAATAATTTAAAAAATTAGTTTGAAAAATGGTAAATTTCAAACTTCTAGGAGAATTAAATGCTTAGGATTTCTTACTTTTTTTAAATGTAAAAATTTACTTTTTTTCCCTTAACAGACAAGATTGATATCATTTTAATTTATTAAAAAACAAGTGACATTAATTTAAGCATTTAATTGCAAAAAGTGATATCAAAATCATTTTTTAAATCTGCCCAAAAAACCATTTTTTAATGCAAGAGCCGTGAGATTAAAGAATTAATTAAGAGTAAACACTCTTTTTGGTCCCTAGCAATATTAACGAAATTCATTTTAGTCCCTGACAATAAAAAAGTACCAAATTGGTCCCTACAGTTATGAAAAAAGGGTCACGTTAGTCTTTCTGTCAACTCCTCTGTCACGGTCAAACTAACGGTGCCCATGTGGTACATTATCTGCTGACGCGGACTCCACGGTGGACACGGTGGAAAGCTGGACAACGACGTTTTGAATCAAAAGGAGTGCAAAGCTTTCAAAAGGACCAAACGACGTCGTTTTATTCTTGAGAAATCAAGAGGCACCAACACTGCAAGTAACCGTGGAGACTCGTTTTTTTCACTAAGTTATTGCATATGATTGGAAGACCATTGTTGACCTCCACTGGAAGCTTCATTGAACGGTGAGGGTTGTCGAAGACGGTGGTTGCAGGGAAGGCAATCGAGCGTGAACTTTGAAGGTTGTCGAAAGGCTGGTCCTGTGGTGGTGAAGGGAAGTTCGAGTCTGCTGGTTTTCTTACATGCAGTAAGGTAAGTGTTTTTTTAAAAAAATCTTCAATATTTGTGGTCCCCCCTCACCTCATGTTGTCTATTCTCTGTTGGAGGATGGTCCCCCATGTGCGCTCCATTGTGAGTTATCATGGTTAGGGTTTAAAAAAAAAATACTCATTTATGTATGTGGTCCCCTTCACTACCGGTTTGTAAAGTATATTGCCATTTTTTAGTGCATTGTGGTCACCAATTTTTTAGTGCATGCATAATTTGTAAAGGTGCAATTTTTTTCCACGTTATTGGCTTGTCCCCCTCTCAGCAGTGATGAGTTTGATGTATATAGTTATTGCCATTTTTTAAATTGGTTTGTGGACCCTGATGTTCGCATGAATTTATTGTAATTTACAGCCCTGTGTTGATTTTTTTTCCAGATGGATGAATATATAGTGATAAGGTATTATCATGGGGATGTGTTGAAGAGAGATGATAAAGGGGTCCTAACCTATGTAAATGGCAAAGTGGTTGACTTACCTGAGATGGATGCTGACTTCGTCAACCTGCGTGACCTTGATACTCTGTTCAAGGGTTATGGGTATGAGACGTGTAAGCAAATGTTGTGGCTCATGCCAAACGCAACGGATTTAGACGTAGGTTTCAGGCCTTTGAATACGGACGCTGATATTGTGGAGATGGTCAAGGCTGCATTGAGTAATGGCAAGCTCATAGAAATTTATTTTGAAGATTGCATTGCAACCCCTGTCTATGTTTCACCGGAAGAAGTTATTGCACATGCACATGAGGGTGGCAGTGGTGGGAAGGAGGATGAGGGTGGCAGTGGTGGAGAGGAGGATGAGGGTGGCAGTGGTGATGGATTGGAGGATGAGGGTGGTAGTGGTGATGGGTTGGAGGATGAGGGTGACAGTGATGGTGATGAGGATGATAGTGGCAGTGGTCATGGGTTTTCTACTGACTCAGAAGATAGTGTGGAGGATGAGGCATATAAACCTCCTCCACCTATGTATGATACAGAAACAGAGAGTGAAGAGGAGTGCAAGGGGAAGGGTAAAGCTGTCGAAAAAAAGGGTGTTTACTCATTAATTAATGTTAATTTTTTGTGATTAAGGGTCACGGGCGGGTGCATTGAGTTTCGGTATTGGAGAATTTGCTAGAGACAAGATTTGAAATTTGAATCCCTTACTTAAGCAAACCCTTGAAAGCTCAGTTGACAACTGAGTTACTCTTGAAGATTATTAGAGTTAATTTTTTAATATGACCAAATTGATATATCTCACAATCTTTCAAAGAATAAATTGACCCGAGTTATCTTTCAAAGACAAAATTAATATTAAGTAAATCTTTCAAAGACCAAAATAGAAATTACTCTCTTGTCAATATATAATATGATTATTAATTTAATTTTTAAAATGAATTTAATACATTTACAAATTTTCATTTGACTTATTTATGTTGTTAGGAAGTATTTTGTTAATTAAAAGTGTTTAAATTAAAAAATAACATGCACTATTAAATTAAAGAGATAAGATATTGTAACAACTAATTAGGGTTACTACCAATCAATTCATCGTTATATGGATTATGTTGATATAATGTTAATCTCTTTCTATAATGAATGTTATATTTAATTCTATCTTTGTATGATTATGATTCCCCATATTTAATGTGAAAGCATTAAATATGAGAAATCATAATCAATGTGAAAATAATATAAAGTATTAAATATAGAGAATCATAACTATACAAAGATAGAAATAAATATAACCGTTGGATAAACATAATTTATCTAATGACAAAATTAATTGGTAATAACATTGATAATAATCCTAATTGGTTGTTACAATATTCTTTCCCCTAAATTAAGAGTACAATAATAAAAAATTAAATTACTTTCAAATGAGTATAGTCTAATTTAATAAATAGGGTTGGATAAAATATTTTTTTGAGTGTCTACTTCAACAAATAAATTTAAAATTAAAAGGTTGGTATAAATAATTAACAATGCATAAACAATGAAAGAATGTAAGATAAATTCTAATGATTTTATTTTAAAAAAATTATTCATAACTATTTTTTGGATAAGATCTTTTAGTTTGGAGATTTGTTTATGGGTAGGAATTTAATGATAATTATTTAAAAAAAATAAAAATGAAGAGGACAGCAATTAATATTTGAAATATGGAAAGAGAGAGAAAGGACGGAGCCTTTATAAAGAGCTAAAGAGTCGCGATTGCCACACGAAATAGCTTTGCTTCTCTCTGTCTCATTCATATCTCATCGTCTCCTTTCATTTCTCACACTCTCTACCGTTACCATGGATCCCTACAAGGTACCAATTCCTATTACCTTCTTTTATTGCCTTCTGTCTCCGATTTTGCAATTCCTAAATTCCATTCATCTCCTTTTTCTTTTTTCTTTTCTAAATTTTTTTAATCTAAGGGAAAAAAAAAACTGTCTCTTAATCGTTCCTGCTTTCAGCGTTTCAATTTTTCTTGGTTTGTTCAAGTCTTGATTATGTTAGCTGGGTTTCTGATGGAAACATGACAACATAAAACATGAGAACTCTATTTTTTGTTATTATTTATATCATGTCTAAGGATAATATAAACATTAAAAGGTCCGCATAGTTAAATGATTATTTACATGATATAGCATTGGTATTACGAGGGTATTACGAGTTCGATCTTGTCTCTTATTTAATTAATAATTATTCAAGTCTTTGGAGTTTTTTAGTACAGATAAATGAGACCGTGGATTGTCTATTCTTTAAATCTAGTGACCTCTAGTCTAGTACGAGGGGCGTGACAGAGTATTATAAATATAGCTTTAAGCTTTAAGTTTTGGGATTAAAATAGTTCTTTACAAATAACAGCTTTAAACTTTTGGGCTTACATAATCATCTCGTGTGTCTCATCAATCGTGTGGGTTTGAAATTTGAGCTTTGTGGAGCTACTTCTACTGTGGTGTGAATCGATTATGAAACCCTGTTTGCTGACTAGTGTTATATGTTATACAGCACCGTCCATCTAGCGCCTTCAACTCTCCCTTCTGGACTACAAATTCTGGTGCTCCTGTTTGGAACAATAACTCTTCTCTAACTGTTGGATCTAGAGGTATCAACTTACTCCCTTCCCTGTGATTAACCATCACCGACTGGGTCTTGGGTCATGCTTGTTGCGCAGGAACACATTTGCATGGCTTCTTATTTGCTGAAATTGTTCAACTTTCTCTGGGGAAGGACTTTCTTTTTAACATAATTTGATTTCATGCCAGTGAAGTAGAACCGTCGTAAATAGTTGTCAAGTAATGTTAGTGCAGGATGTGGTTTCATGTTCATATAAAACACTAACCACATGTAATTGAGTATAGCAAACTCCTCGGTAATTTTGTCTTACTGAAGATCCAGAATGCAACAACACCTAGTGGCACAGATTGATTTTTTGTTTTATTCATACCATAGAAATTATATGTGTCCATGCATACATAGTTTAATATTTTCTTTCATGTTGCAGCATGCTAGCTATAACTATGCTGAAAAAAATTAATGAGCCTTTTTCTAAATTTTTGTTGGCGGAGGAATAACTATGCTAAATTATTGTTGGTGGGGAGGGGGCTTATCTATCTGTCTGTTGTAAAGTGAATTTGGCTGAATATTATTCAATCAGAAATTTTATATTGTTTTACCCCTTTTGGCAGGTCCAATTCTCCTGGAGGATTATCATCTTGTGGAAAAGCTTGCAAATTTTGATAGGGAACGGATCCCAGAACGTGTTGTCCATGCTAGGGGAGCTAGTGCAAAGGGTTTCTTTGAAGTCACACATGACATTTCTCACCTGACATGTGCAGACTTCCTTCGAGCCCCCGGAGTTCAAACTCCTGTCATCGTCCGTTTCTCAACTGTCATTCATGAGCGTGGTAGCCCTGAAACCTTGAGGGATCCCCGAGGATTTGCTGTCAAATTTTACACCAGAGAGGTAAAGATTTATAATTATATAGCGTGATTTAAAATTATCTTCCAGTGATTGAATACAACTATTGTATTAGTTTAATTTTCTCTTTATCTCTTTTAAAGCAATTCCCACAGTAACTGAGGGAGCTAATTTAGTTGCTGAAATGCTGTTGCAGTTTTGTACTATACATGATACTTTATTCTTACCTTGTGAACGCAGGGTAACTTTGACCTCGTTGGAAACAACTTTCCTGTCTTCTTCGTACGTGATGGTATGAAGTTTCCAGATATGGTCCATGCTCTTAAACCCAATCCCAAGTCCCACATCCAGGAGAATTGGAGGATCCTTGACTTCTTCTCCCACCATCCAGAAAGCCTTCACATGTTTACCTTTTTATTTGATGATTTGGGTGTCCCACAAGATTACAGGCATATGGATGGTTCTGGAGTTAACACATATACCCTGATCAACAAGGCTGGGAAAGCACACTATGTGAAATTTCATTGGAAACCCACGTGTGGCATAAAGTGTCTATTGGAGGAAGAGGCCATTAAGGTGGGAGGATCCAACCACAGCCATGCCACTAAAGATCTTTTTGATTCAATTGCTGCTGGTAACTATCCTGAGTGGAAGCTGTACGTTCAAACAATGGATCCTGATCATGAAGACAGATTTGACTTTGACCCACTTGATGTTACTAAGACTTGGCCGGAGGACATTTTACCCCTGCAGCCCGTTGGTCGCATGGTCTTGAATAAAAATATAGATAATTTCTTTGCAGAGAATGAACAACTTGCATTTTGCCCTGCCATTGTGGTACCTGGTGTATATTACTCAGATGACAAGTTGCTTCAAACCAGGATATTCTCTTATGCTGATACACAAAGGCACAGACTTGGACCAAACTATCTGCAACTTCCTGCTAATGCTCCCAAGTGTGCTCACCACAACAATCACCATGAGGGTTTCATGAATTTCATGCACAGGGATGAGGAGGTAAATTAATGTTTTCATTCTTATATTTTCTTATTTGTTTTCTATATATGAAGCCAGTTTCCTTGATAACTACCTAGTGCTGTTAAATGATTCATAATTTCATACACGCTTTGGTTGGGTCTTAACTCTTATTGTGATATAGCAACTTCTTCTTTAGTTGTATACATTTTTTTTTATCTAGTTACTGAGTGCTGCCAAATTATAGGTCAATTACTTCCCTTCAAGGTATGATTCTGTTCGTCATGCAGAGAGATTCCCCATTCCTCCTGCTATCTGCACTGGAAGGCGTGAAAAGGTTAGTTTTGATCAATTGCTTAATAGGAAATGTGGAACATCTGTTGGTGAATGAATCCACCAGCCAGCCATGGGTTTCAGTTTAGATTGCCTTCTTAGTTCATAAGTGTTTGTTTGTCTAAGAAACCACACATTTTTGAATTCTAACCAAAATTTCTGAAAAATTTCAATTAGAAAATTAGACAAAACATATCTTTCTTTGTTATCCTTTCCTGATTTAATTAGTAAGATGAAATAATGTTGTTGAGCATATGCAAATATGCAGTATGAAAAATTGATCTGACAAGTATAAGGAAGCAAAGAAATAGACCCGCTACAGTGGTTAAGTATTTCATAGTTGTTGATAAAGTTTGACGTCAAATAATACAAAGGTTACCTAGGGTTTATTTTTAGCATTACTTTGTGGATAGAAGAGATTGATTATTAGTTCTTTTATAAAATATATAATTAAGAATATAAGATCTTAAAAAACAATAAAATAGCACTCGTAAAACTGTTGAAATGCTGCCTATATTAGTGCAAGAATCTGTGAACAACTTTACTTCTTAACGCAGTGCATAATTGAGAAGGAGAACAACTTCAAGCAACCCGGAGAGAGATACAGATCTTGGGCACCTGACAGGTTCCTGTTATAAACTACTGATATGATCAACATGAAAAATGTTTAGTGATGTCTAACGTTGGTTTTGGTTCGGTTATATCTCTGCTGTTTTCTTATTTGCAGGCAAGATAGATTTATCCGCCGATGGGTTGAGGCTTTATCTGACCCACGTGTCACCCATGAAATCCGCAGCATCTGGATATCGTACTGGTCTCAGGTGAGATTTAAACATGCTAACTTTGTAACTGTAGGAAACTATAGAGTAGAGATTAAATAAATCTGCACTGGTTTGCTCACGGTGATGTTCTCTGTGGGCATTGCTTCGCAGGCTGACCGTTCTCTTGGTCAAAAGTTAGCGTCTCATCTGAACATGAGGCCAAGCATTTAAGGTTGTTGCAAACCCTGGGATTGTTGCAGGAGTTGCAGATATGCTTAATTGTATGATAAGGATTTGGATTTGGATAATTTCAAAGGACTAATCCTTTTCTTGCAGTATTATATCGTATATCAATAATTCCATGTATGCAACTCGGTTAACTTTCTCAATAAACGCCATTTGTATGTGTTAGTATTTATTTAATGGGAAATAATACTCTCATGCCACATGAGATTACATCATTTACTTACACAAATTCGTTTTTCGTGTTAATTTTTTTTTCTTTTTTAATATAAAATATGGGATCCGCATTTAACTTCTCTCTACTTTTTTTCTCTTCTACAATTCTACAGCATAAGAAAACTTAAACCCTTATTTAATTTCTTGATCGCTGTTTCCCTGTCTTCTGGTGGTTGTTTACTTATTTATTTATTTATTTATTTTAGAGTTAGGTCCTCGTAATTATTATCCTAATAAAGTATTAAATAGGGGATCTTTTTTATTAAAATAAATTGTTTTTTTCAAAAGCTTTCTTAAACAATGGTTAATTTTTGTTTTAAAATAAATTAATTCAAACGTGTATATGACGAAAAAATATATGTATTAATATTTTGGGAATATGAAAAAATATTTATACTTTTTGTTTAGTAATTAAGAGAATTATTAAAAAGATGATTAAGAAAGATAAAGAATTATTCAAATTTCCCGTCCTCTAACATTGCACGTCCCTTAGCCTTCCATGCTGAATCTTATTAGGCATATTCAGACATAATCGGCTGGAACTTTTGTTTAGAAGCCCAATGAATATTCCAGTAGTTTAGGTCCAACGAGTTATAGACTTATAGTTAAGCTTGGTACGGTCCAGTAGGTATCTTCTTTGAAGTTTGATCTATTTATCTCAATTGTTTTCTATAACCAAGTTGATTGCATTCATCAGCATTGTCTGGTTTGTGTTTAATAATAGCCAGGAGTAATGATCTCATCAACAAAGCATTACAATAGGAGGAAAATAACGGCAACAATGATAGGAGTAACCACTTTCAATGTCGCCTCTAGAGCTGTCAAAACGGGCCAGTCTGGCTCATTTAACCTTAGCCAAAGTGGGATAGCACCAAAAAGTTCACAGGGCCAAAAAGTCCACAAAATGATAAAGATCCACACGCGCCAAAGTCCTTTGGGTTAGGGTTAGGGTTAGTCCCCGGCCTTCTAAAAAATAATATGTATTTTTTAAAAAAATATTTATAATAAAATGGTGCATAGAAATTATTAGAAAAATAAAAATAAATAGTTTTTAGAAATTGTCACTTTTTAAAAAAAGTATTGCATAGAAATTTTTTCGTAAATTTTTTTGATAGAAAACGTTTCTGTGAAAAAATTGACGAAAAAAAAAATCGTCAAAATTCTTTATAGAATCTAAATTCCGTAAACAAATTTGACGAAAAAATTTCCTTTGAAATTTTTGAAGAAAAATTTCAGTCAAAATTCTTGACGAAAAATTTTCCGTTGAAATTTTTGACGATAAAAATTTATGTTGAAATTTTTGACGAAAAAAATTTCGGTCGAAATTTTTGACGAAAAAATTTCCGTCGAAATTTTTAATGAAAAAAGTTTTTGTCGAAATTTTTGAAGAAAAAAATTTCCGTCAAATTTTTTGACGAAACACATTTTTGTCAAAAAATTTTGACGGAAAATATTTCTGACAAAATTTTCGATAAAAAATATTTCTATCAAAATTTTAAACGGAACACATTTTCGTTAAAAAGTTTTCACGAAAATTATTTCTGTAAAAAAGTTTGAAAAAATATTTCTATAAAAAATTTCAACGAAAAAAATATTTTTTCAAAAATCTTTACGAAATCTAAATTCCGTTGAAAGTTTCACAGATACATTTCCCTCAAAAATTTTGAAAAAAAATATTTTCGTTGTAATTTTTATTGGGTCACATTTTCATCGAAGATTTTGGACGGAAAATATTCCGTCAAATTTTTTGAAGGAATTCTTTCTTCCGTCAAAACTTTTGATAAAAAATTTTTCGTTATAAATTGAGTTGAATATTGTAGCCCGCGGGCCAGCTCCAACCTAACCTTATAATGAGAGGACTTTAAAAAGATGAACTTAAAATGACCCTATTACATAGAGGGCTAAAATTTTATAAGGCTGACCCTAGGGCTTGATGGGCTGGCCCTAGGGCTCGAGCCCTTTTTGGCAACTCTAGTCACCTCCAAGTTGTAATGGTCTCGTTGCGTCCTAAAAATCACCAACACTACTTGTTCAAAGCAACGAACAATTCCTTGCTTCTACCCATTTTTTTTAGTAGACAGGGAGGGGATTAAACCCCAGAGAAACAAATTAGGTACTGCAAGAGTTAGGTACCTGGGCACCTTTGAGGTCTACATTCAAAATATTCATTAGACTCATTTTAGATAAATACTCATTAGACTGTTATGGTCATAGACAACAAGTTCTAGAATTTGGGTTTATCAAAGTAAAAGGTTTAGTATTCGTTGACTAAGTTAATGCAGTAATAAATTGTTAGAGATATATATAATTATTAATATAACTTCATTCGCCAGCTTAATTTGTTGGGTTGAAATGATTTTTAACATGATATCAGAGTTGATCAAATGGTTACGATTTTGATTCTCACTGTCCCATATTCAGTTAATAAATAATTAAGCATTAGGCCGGTCACCCTTCAAGCCCAATGGGCTCTCATGTGAGGGGTGTATTAGAGAAATATAAAACCAATAATATAGCTTCACCCAACACCTTAAGCTTTTGGATTGAATTGTTTCTAAAAATAAATATTATTAAGTAATTTTTTAGATAATTGTCTTCATATATTTTAAGGGAAAAACAAGTATAATGTTGTAGAAAATAGTACCTCTATTCTATAGACACACAAAAGCACATGGGTTTCACTTTTTTATTTTCTCTCATCACTCTTTTCTCTTAAAAAGATCATATTTTTTATTCAATTGCAACTTGTTTTACCACCTCTAGCCACAAGCTTCCCCTGGACTTGCTTGACATAAACACCTGGCTAGCCGGAGCAAAACCTGGTTCTGATACCCCTTTCAGACAGGTTTCGGGGAAGCACGTGGTGGGAGACCACCATCAATGAACTAAGACTACACTATCATATCAAGTGAGTTCATCCTACTTATATGAACTTTACTTAGCCTATTACCAATCAATGTAGGATTCAATTACACTTGAATATTCCAACAATCTCCCCTTTAAGTGTGAAACTCAATATTGGTATGCACCCCCTCAATCGAGTACTCAGACTCAAAGTACTCGACTCGCCTCTTAACCAAACATCTAGCTAGCTCAAGCTCAACCTGGCTCTGTACCACTGTCAGGTGGGTCCAGGGAAAGTCCATGGTGGGGGACTAACACCAATAGGCTAAGCTAGCCAACTATAATTACCAACTATGTGGTACTCATCCCACTTGAATACCCAATAATATCGTCCTCAAATGTGAAACCCAACATTGTTATGCTCCTCCTCAACTGAGTACCTCATGACCTAAGTACTCATCCCGCCTCCAGTTAAACACTCGGTTAGCCCAAGCCCAACTTGGTTGACTCTTATACCACTATCAGGCGGGTTTAGGGGGAGCTTATGGCGAGAGATTTTCATCAATGAGCTAAGGCTACACCAACTGTTGTAGTAAGTGGGGCTGACACCATGTCACAACCCAAAATATTAAGTCGTTCGTGAGTCCTCCCACTTATATGAACTTCACTTAACCCATTACTAACCAACCAATATATGACTCATCACATTTAAATAACTCAACACAAATAATATGCAGTATTATTTCCACGTCATTTTCCAGCATACAGAAAGAGACATTGCTTTTCATTGAGGATTCGGGTTGCCGTATGTGATTTGTGGTGGATCTCCTTCGTCAATGGCCTCATCACTATGTGGGGATCTCTTTGGCGACAAACGAGTTCATCAATTAAAAACAATTAGGTTGATGGATTTTATTCTTATTTTAGTATTATAAGTTTAATCTTTAAACAATTGGATTGGGAATCTCGCGGCGAGTTTTACGATTTTCGCTTATAAAAGCAAACTCAGTAACGTAATTTTGTATATGAAATTCTGAATAAATTAATGTTGGACATGGCAAGTTGAAAATAGACCACTTTTATTTTCATTCCCATTAAAAGAGAAAAGAGTTTATTTTATTATGTAAATATTCATCATTAGATTGTAATCTGTGAATCTCAAATCTCACGTGTACTCTCATTTCCCTATGTGTACATTTCAAGGGTATTGAATATGGTACGATATATATTTCCCACATGCGAAATAGTATTTAAATGTGAGTGATCCAATGAAGTTATGTTAATTGAGAACCAGAAATTTAATGGGGTCTGAGTATGGTAGAACCCATTATAAGCATATGAGTTTGAAAGGAAAGGTATGTGTTTATGGCAATGGAGAGACAGAATATCAGCTAGATTATCTACAGATTTGATGATCCCTCCCTCATATGGAGAGATTGTTTATATAAGAAACCAAAGGGATGGAAAAAGAGAGAGTGATTTCTTCTTTTAGGGATTCTTAAATGACTTGTTAGGAATTAAAGTCATGTTCGGTGGTCCCCCCGTAACATAAGGGCGTTGTACTCGTAATGATATGAGATACGTGTGTAAAAGGTTAGAATATCTTTCTTCTTTTCTTTTTTTTTTTTTTTTTTTTTTTTTCTTTGGTACATTAGATATACCGAATTCGGTATATATATATTTTTTAATTTGAAAAAATTGTAATATGATGAGAAACAAAAAATTCGAAAATGATAATTTTTTTTTTAATTTGAAAAAAAAAAATATACCGAATTTGGTACATCTAATGCACCAAAATATTTTGGCAAGAGGCATGGTGAATCAACCAATTCAGATTAATCTTAAGGAGCAGCCGATTAGCCAAAACAAATTTTAGCAACCGGTCCAAGATACGATGTCCAAAATAGTATGAAAAGCCAATATGCACGGTAGCGTTTGAAATTCATTCAAATCTACAGATATCCTCATCAATCCACTTGAATAAGTATTTATATTGTGGTAAAAAAAATGTTTATTTAACTCAGTTCAAATGAATTTTTGTAATAAATTAAAGATTATAAATATTTTTAATAAATTTAAATTCCAACTATCAAACTAGTAGACAAATCCTAACATAATATGATGCCGTATGTATGATGTATACCATAATACCAGTACTTTCTGATATATTATTTTAAAAGAATATAAATTATAAATTAAAGATGAATTTGAATAAAAAAAAAGATTCATGGCAAATAGTTGAGATCTTTGTATCTGGCAATAAAATAGAAGAAATTCTCCTAATCACACGTCATAATCTGCAAATCAAACATTTTTTTTATTTGTCGAGTTTCGTTCGACATGTATTGCATGACTGGGTCAATGTGGAGGTGCCCTCGCGTCATTGACAATGCGAAATTGCTATTAGTTTTGATTTGTTAATGATACAAAGAAAGGAACTTAATAAATAGCTTTAGTTTATTAACACATACATATTCATATTTTTTTTCTTTAGTTTATAAGTAGCTTCTAGTTTAAAAATAAAAAGATTCAACAGGCTCTGAGTATGCAAGTCTGCTAATTTGTGTAAAAGTAAATTTATTGATAAATTTAAAAAGTATAATTTATTAACTTACGTAGAAATTAGTCTGTTCAAATTATTAGGAGTGGTCTAATGAAATGGACTTGGATATGCACAAAATTATCCGTTCAAACCTAGAAAAAGAGAGAGAAAAGAGAGAGATTTGTGTGTTTATATATTGATCTTGATGCCAAATAAACTTCTCAAACAAGTTTTTTAGCATTTTCAAATTGAGGAGGGATATTCTTACTATCAATTTTTTTACTATCAACTCACTGTCTATCTAATCACCAGTTGATCAATATTTTTTTTTTTCAAAATTTTTTTAGCATTCTCTCTCTTTGATTCAATGATGATTAGATAAATAGTAAGTTAGTAGTAGAAAATAAATTTTGGTAGTAAGAATATTTTTCTTCAAATTAGATTGAATTTTTTTTATGTCAAATAACACATCAAACTTATAACTTATATGAAAACGAGTTAGATTGAAAAATAATTATTTCAAATAACACATCAATGTTATATTTAAAAACCATATGTAACCGTTTACCAAAAAAAAAAAAAAAACCATACGTAACCTAACTCGTTTTCATTAACTTGCATAGAGTGACGACTTGCGAATAACATGCATCTGCACCGTTCATTGAGAATTCGCCTTATCCAACGATCAGTGTTGTTGTGCCTGTACCGGTCTTAGTCACGAATGATATACCAGAACAAAATTGTGAAGAGGAGTTGAGGTGTCTTTCCTAATCAAAAGTCAAAAACAAAAACCCACAGTCCCATACGAGCGTGAGCCTGACGCTTTTTTTTTTTTTTTTTAAAAATAGGTTTGGTCCTTTCGACTAAACCGCCAAAAAAAAAAAAAAGGAATTGGCAAATTGCAAAGTAAAGCGTAGATTGTGGCGAATGTGGGACGAGCAACAGCAACATTTCTTTGACCCACTGCGAAGGATTCTGATTCCAACTAATATATTATCAAAATGAAAATAGGAACGTAAAAAAAAACATATATTATAAAAAGAATGGTATATGGATATGATTTGAGAGAGCGTTATCGATTACACAGACACAGGTTTGTGTCGATGTGTGGAATGTGGATAGTTTAGCTTAGTTTGGCTTCTGCATTGACTTTACCGCGCGAGAGAGAGCGCGTCTTCCAAGGACAAATGGCGGGTTGTGTGGGGGATAAGTTAAGAGTCCACATCAGCATCTTTTTGTCCTTCTTTGCTTAGAATCTTCACCATACCATACAGAAGTAGAACTACCTAGTCCAACATAAAGAGCTGCATTCTTGTTTCTTGTGGTGGGGCACGGTTTCCATTTTCACCACCAAGGTTTTTTTTTTTTTTTTTGCTACCCGCTCAAGTTAATTTTTGCCCTTTATTATTATTTTTTAAATGTTTGGGGGAGGTGGCATGAAGTGGAACATTATAAAACAGAACATTGCAAACAAAAAAATAATAATAAAATAGTAAAAACCCATAGTTGGGTGGGTATCTACAAGAATCTTTACATGGGTGAGAGTTATTCGTGTTCCTTTTCTGCTCAGCTTTACATCATCATTATTCACTAGGTTTGGTCCCTCTCTCTCTCTCTCTCTCTCTCTCTCTCTCTTTCTCCTTACAAAAAAGATTCGTTTCATTCTCAAGGCCTGGAATATTGTTTCCTGTAAAGTGTGTTTATTTGAGTTGACAGTGTTGGCAAGAGAATCTTCCTCAGCACGGCTTCCATATTTCTGGTTCAAATCTCTTTTCTTTTTCATTTTTGCTTTATGGATTTAGACTTTTTTTTTTTTTTTTTGAAATGAAAAAAGAAGAAGAAGAAGAAAGAATCACCTAATCTAATAATCATCATTTTGTCTCTCTGTTTCTTATTCCTCCCAAACTATTCGTTGGCAAGATTTCTGACATTATTGACAACTTTGGACACAGGACAACCTTTGAAGAAGACTGAAAGACAGATATTGCCTACGCTAAATCATACCCTCTTTTGACAAGACAAGATTTTTTAGATCTGTTTGGCGGTTGAAACTTTTCCATCAAGATTCTATCGACAGCAAGTGTGGTTTTTGGGAGAAAGAAGCAGAAGCAGAAGCAGCTATCCATCATGGGAGATGATGATGCTATGACATCTTCTGGTACCATGATGGAAGCTCCACCTGATGGAACAACCTCAATGGATTTTGATTACATGGGTGAACTTTTCTTAGATGGTTGCTGGGTGGAAACCTTTGCTGATGGATCTGATATGTTGATGCAAAGTCCTTCTTTTTCAAGCCCTCTCTTTGACTCTTCATTCTCTTGGCCTCCCTTGGAGACCAACGAGCCACCCCACAATGGTGAATCTCAGGAAGAAGCTTCTTTTGGCAACCAACCAGTTTGTCAGAACATAATTGATGTTGCTGGTAGTTGTAATCAGGAGTATCGGTCTGAAATTCATTCAGTTGAAAGTGCTTCTGAAGTGGTCAGAAGGTGGTGGATTGCACCCACACATAGTCCAAGACATGGATCTTCTGTAATGGAGAAGCTAATAAGGGCCCTCAAGGGGATAAAAGATTTCAATAGGAACAAAGATATGCTTATACAAATATGGGTTCCAGATAATAATAGATGGGGTGAACAGATTCTGATAGCTAATGAACTTCTCTTCTCGCTTGAAAGCAGGTCTGCTAATCTTGCAAAGTACCGAGAAATCTCTGTGAGATATCAGTTTTCAGCAGAGGAGGACTCGAAGAGGTTGGTGCCGGGATTGCCTGGACGAGTTTTTAGGGGTAAGGTTCCTGAGTGGACTCCTGATGTTCGATTCTTTAGGAGTGATGAGTACGCACGAGTTGACCATGCTCAAGAGTATGATGTGCGTGGAACATTGGCACTTCCAATCTTTGAACAAGGTAGCAGGACTTGCTTGGGTGTTGTTGAGGTTGTGATGACTACCCAGCAGATCAACTATGGCCCTGAACTTGAGAGTGTTTGCAAAGCACTTGAGGTTTTTCTCCTTGTTTATTTGCTTAAAATTCTGTTGTGTTTTCTGTACGTAAATATCCCAAGAAAACTTGAATCAGAGAACAATGATATTCAGTTGCTTTCAGCATGCCATTTGATGTTTCTGAAGGGATAAACTGCACTTGTTCTTTATTGCTCAATTTTTTTTTTCTTTCTATATCCCTTTTGTCCAATCAATAACACCCCCAGACCCCCCCAGGAAAACATATCCTGGTCTTGTTTGCAAACCCGTATTTGATCGGTAATCTCATGTTTTCTCTCTTGTGATTGAGTTGCTCTTCTTTACATGTTTCAGTATAAATGCTTATGGCAACGAATGTTAAATTAACATGCCACATATGAAAAGCTCATCCAAACTCATTAATATTAGTTTAATGATTGGAGGAAAGTTGTTAACTTGCAGGCTGTTGATCTTAGAAGCTCGATACATTCAAGTTTTCAGAATGTGAAGGTAAATTGAAAATCATTGCCGGGAAATATTTTAATGATCTCAAGGTCTCAATTTCCTTGTTACAACTGGTTTTATTTTAGCAGGCATGCAACAAGTCCTATGAAGCTGCACTACCCGAGATTCAAAAGGCGTTGAGATCTGCATGTGAAATGCACAAGTTACCTTTAGCTCAAACATGGGTCTCATGCATCCTACAAGCAAAAGGGGGGTGTAGGCACTCTGAAGATAATTATTTACACTGTATATCTCCTGTGGAGCATGCTTGTTATGTTGGTGATCCCTCTATCAGGTTTTTTCATGAGGCTTGCACCGAGCATCACTTGTTAAAAGGTCAAGGTGTTGCTGGGGGAGCTTTTATGACAAATCAACCACGCTTCTCAACTGACATAACTTCCTTAAGCAAGATAGACTATCCACTGTCTCATCATGCAAGGTTGTTTGGATTGCGGGCTGCGGCTGCCGTACGCCTCCGAAGCATCTATAGTAGTACAGATGACTTTGTTCTAGAGTTCTTCTTGCCTGTAAATTGCAATGACAGTGAAGAACAGAAAAAGATGCTTACTTCATTGTCCAAGATTATACAAGGAGTCTGCCATAGCTTGCGGGTTATAACAGATAAGGAATTAGAGGAGGAAACTAACTTACCAGTTGATAAAGTGATAGCCCTTCCAGACAATGGCTTTGCTAGGACTGAAATTTGGTCGGAACTCCAACACAGAGTGATGGTTTCCTCATTGGATACTGAAGAAAAATCAAGTGAAACAATGGGTACAAAATTCTCTGACCTGAGACAGCAACAAGAAAATCCTATTTTAAAAGGAAACCTTGACTGTGTTAGGGAATGTTCTACTTTTGTTGAGGGTAACTTATCAAGTGTGGGAATAAGTAAAACGGAAGAGAAAAGAAGGGCCAAAGCAGAGAAAACTATCACTTTGCAAGTTCTTAGGCAACATTTTGCTGGAAGCCTAAAAGATGCTGCGAAGAATATTGGTGGTAAGCCTTGTACACAGTCTGATATATTATTAATTTTAATTAGCTCTGCCTATAAGGGAAGAAAAGAAAAAGCTTTGATTACAGTCGCATTTAGTCATAAGTGTTCGAAAATCAAGTGTGAAGGAGTTTTGCATTGATTGGGAATGGGCTGAGTTAGGACCATATAACTGTTAGGCGGTTAGGATTAAACCCAAAGTGGGTGTGTTCAAGAGCACATCTTATCTCAAAACCTTAAGACATTAAGTCTATGGTTCTTTTCACTTATATGTTTCTTGCTTATTCCATTTCTACCCAATGCGAGACTTTATCACTCACACTTGAATTTTCAACAATCTCATCCTCAAGTGTGAGTTCTAATATCTATCAACTCCCCCTCAAACGGAAGCTTATTTGAGTATTCACGGGATTGTTAACCAAGTGGGTCAAGTCAAGCAAAAACTTCTTCGAGTATTCACTGAGTTATCAATCAAGAGGGTCAAAGTCAAGACTCTACAACATGGGTTTGGCAGCTATCAAACCTAAACACCAACCACTATCTCCAAAAACTTGGTCCAGCAAGCCAATTATCTAGCACAGACCAAATCATTGGCTCTCATATAACTATTATGTGCCAAGAATGTTGGGGGACTCTTGATTTTCCAATAATAAGTGCAGAGCGGCATATGCAAGTGTCTTAGCGGTTAGTTTTTCTTGTGTGCAATCTATTAGAAGTCTTTCATTAAAACCATGTTTTGAATTAAAATTTGCAGTTTGTACCACAACTTTGAAAAGGATCTGCCGGCAACATGGGATAAAGCGTTGGCCTTCTAGAAAGATAAAAAAGGTTGGTCACTCCTTACAGAAACTTCAACTTGTCATTGACTCAGTTCAAGGCACCTCTGGTTCATTTCAAATCGATTCCTTCTATTCAAAATTCCCGGATCTGGTAGCTTCTCCAAGTTTATCAGGAACCAACCCATTCTCAACTTTGAATCATAGTGATAATAATATGAACTCATTAAGCACACAGCCAGATCCTAGCTCGTTGAGCCCAGAAGGTGGTGCTTCAAAATCACCCTCTTCTTCGTGCAGTCAACATTCCATTTCAAGCCATTCCTGTTCCATCATGTCAGAGCAACAGCATCACACAAGTAATGCTGCTGGTAACACAGATCCCATGGTTGGTGAAGATTCTACTGTTGGGGTGTTGAAGAGGATCAGAAGTGAAGCAGAGCTTAAAAGCCTGAATCAAGATAGAGAAAAGCTCTTGCCAAGATCCCAAAGCCAGGAAACACTTGGTGAACATGCTAAAGCTGAGTATCACCGACCCTTATTAAAAACTCAAAAGGAGGATGCTCAGAGAGTAAAAGTTACATATGGAGATGAGAAAACCCGGTTTAGAATGCCAAAGAATTGGGGTTACGAGGATCTTTTGCAGGAAATTGCTAAGAGATTTAACGTTAGTGACATGAGCAAATTCGATATCAAATATTTGGACGATGACTCTGAGTGGGTATTACTAACCTGTGATGCTGATTTAGAGGAGTGCATTGATGTTTGTCAATCTTCTGAGACTAGTACAATCAAACTTTGTCTACAAGCTTCTAGTCATTGTATCAGAAGTTCTTTAAAATTTAGATAGCAGTTGCCTTTTCTGATTGTAAATTATAAGTTCCTTTGTCATGTATGTGAGTCTTAAAAGTTTCTAGTTTAAACTTTAAAGGCACCGATTCTTTTTTTGAAGAAATTTATTATTTCGCCATACTACGAGGATAAACTTTTGTTTGAGGGAAATAACGTTTCTCACGTTAGAAGAGATAAAATTATGTTTTATACATACATAAAAGTGTATGGGGTGTTCATGTAGGGTTATATAAAAAGAAAGAGACAAAAAAGAATGTGGATCTTACATATTTTTATGTATGTAAAAGATGAAATTATCTCCTACAATATGAGAAACATTAATTCTTATACTCGAAGCAATAAGTTGGTTCAACTTTTGTTTTCTTAGTATAATATTAGGAAAAAATGTTTATCCTTTTAAATGACACAACTTATATCATTTCACTCTCACAAAGAGGTGGGACCCACACCTTTATTTTTTTTGTCAACTCTCTCTCTTCCTTTATCTATCTCTTTCTCTCTCTTAAAATGACACAATTTTACATCCTTTAAAATGACACACACTTTGCCCATAATATTATTAGTAAGATTTGAATCTCAGTTTGAGTTTCTCTAGTTAGGGCTTGTGTAGTGGATTACCTGGACGGCTTAACTTATATCATTGTTTAGATGAAGGTTTGTTTAGGTCCGTCGCACTTTTGGATTTCTTTTGGGAGAAATAATCCGAAGGCAAAAAAGAATATATTGACATTTTCATGCACACATCATCATTTATTCATTTATTTTAACAGAAACTCCAAAGGATTCGTTAATTGTTGTTTCCAACGCGGCAATCATGTAGCTGTCGTATCCATTACTTGTCTCCATCACATTTCCACCGGATGATCTATGTCCATGACTCACTTGCAACCTTGGTATCTTACTTAACGAATTATTAGCTGCTTTCCGATTGGAAGTCAGTAATTCATACACGTGAGAAGACAGAGAAGAAGCAAGTGACAGTTTACGGTGTTTGCAAATTTTTTGATAAATATGCTTTATTGTTGAAAAATAAGGAGCTTAACTGCAACAAACAATAGAAAGGACAAGATGATTTTTTGACACATGACTTTAGTACAAGGAGCTAATGTATAATTTAGAGAAAAAATTAACAGAAACATTCAAATATTGGAGAATGTATTTTTTTATTGTAATCTCTAAAAGATATAAGATTAACTAATACTAATGTTCAATAATCAGATGGTTAATATTTTTAGAATAACTAAATTAATTAATATTTATAGATTTTTAAAATTGTATTTATAACAAGATTTGAATTTGGGGTTTATTTTATTTTTCCCCCCATTGTTGATAGTACTTGTTGTTCTGACAGTACTTATATAGAGATTAAAAGGCATAGCTAACTGTTACCCAAAAAAAAAGGCATAGGTAACAAGCTTCAAATCTGACTAATCTAAACTATATCTTAGCACTATAATATGTCATAAACATCTATAATATGTCATAAACATAATGCATCTGAGGAATGAAGGCTTAACTTATCAAGAAAAAGACCAAAAATCAGTTATTGGCGAAAAACAAAAATCTGGGAAGACTTGACCCAAAGGAAACATCAGCCACTACCAATGAGAACACTCACATACTTTATTTCGAGTTTTAAGAATATTATATTACTGTAAAATATGTTGATTACATTCTATATCTCAAATAAGAAGGGAAAAAATACTTTGCCAAAAAAAAAAGGAAAATAAATATAACATTGAATGAGTTACAATTGTGTCCATTCAATTCTGCTTCATTTCATCATTTCTAAAAAATTCAAACAATGAAAATGAATATCATTTCAATACCCCCATTTCATTCTATTCTATCACCCCATATCATAATATAGTTAGCCTCGATGCCAGAATCTGGATATTTATGCAGAGCAAAAGGAGGCAGAATTATGCGGACCATCAAACCATGCTGCTCAGCTAAGAATTTATCTAGTGCATGAAAAATCCATACTGTCATACATCATAATGTTTCTCACACATCATATTCAAAATGTTAACAAGAGAAATAGTAATAAAACTGAAGAGGGAAAGATAAATCTGCCTCCTAGTTGAATGTGACATACAGCTTACAACTGTCCGAGAGTGTTTACCATCATTTTCCCCTGGAATTTATAAGAGGAAATTATTTCACTTAAATTTAGAAAAAGAAAACTACTAAAAAGATGAGAGTACAATTTTCATTTCACTTACGTGTTCATCATTAAAGTTATGTTGTCTCCTTTAAGAAGGATCCTCCCTAATCAAAACAATAATATCACGAAATGCATGAGTATGTAGCAAGGGCAAAAAGAACAAAAATTGAGAAACTTTAGCATACCTAATGTCTTTCTACTCTTTTTCTTGACGTTCACTTCTTCAGCATCATCTAGAACTAAATTCATGTATTCATCAAAACCCTGATTAAGAAACAATAAAATAAAATGATCCTTAACCATCTGATCAAATATTCAACTTTTTAAATGAGGGTATGCTGTGTACAATGACAACAACTAAGCTTTTTCCTCCTCGATATGAGCTCATGAACCAAAAAGTTCACATAAAATCCTGAAGTCGACAAATTTTAGATCAGACTGTTATAGATATAGCTCACATCACACAAAGCAGGAGAACAATCCTAACTACTCGTACTCTGGTCCGGCCGGATGGTCCTACCCCGCTAGCTCAAATAGCTCCTCGGGCACATGGAGCACATAACTCCCTTACACACGTCCCCTCACGCTCCCCATGCACGCATGACCCTTTACAAGTCATAGGTCACGCAGTCTCACGCCTAATAGGGCCCACATG
This sequence comes from Gastrolobium bilobum, assembly GCF_033153095.1. Lineage (NCBI taxonomy): Eukaryota > Viridiplantae > Streptophyta > Magnoliopsida > Fabales > Fabaceae > Gastrolobium > Gastrolobium bilobum. The sequence continues at coordinate 293,537 of NW_026898358.1, read as the reverse complement.
GCTGGAAACAATTATGGCATCACGCTTTGCGCACTTGGAGGGAATATCCAACCTCCTATATAAAGGAACCCTAGCTCCCTCACTATGGATCTTCTCCATTTGCTCTTCATAGTTGTTACTCTACTGAATTCTCACCTCAGACATAACACCTCCCCCCTTAGCACCCTCAGTTAGTCTGAGGCTAGTACGGTGGAACCATGAAGAGATGAATACTTTCCATCTCTTAGAGTCGACAAAACACAATTTTGATGAGTACCCATGTAACAAACAAGCATGTAAAATAAAACTTACAATGATTCGACCCTCAATCCTCAAATCCTTTTGCTCAAAGAGCCAAATCTGAATGCGCGCTTTCTGTGAAAATTACAATTACAGAAAGAATATCAAGTTAGACAAAGAATAAGGGAAAATAGGGGAAGTCCAGAACGAATCATCAACCGAAAGGAGTGTAGTGTAGGTAAGGACTTACGCTTTGAAGGAACCTGAAAATCAAGTTCTGAGGAAACCAGGAAAACAATGACGTTAGGTTAAAGCAAAATAAAAATCGAAAGAGAAAAAATGTTTGAGAGACATACAATGGGCTGGGTCATAACCCTCTGAACTTTGGTGCTCGCCATGGCTGCCAAAGTCAATGAACGAATTGCACGGAGAGTGGTTTAGTTCGCACTTGCAGAGACGGACCTAAACCCTAAATTGCACGGAGACTGGACAATGAAATTTTTCACTACCAGGTTTGATGCTGTAATTATATCATCAGAGGTTGTATAAGAAAAACCAGACACAAGTATATTCTAAATATACACCGAGTCAGATGTACCAATTGACATTTCTAAAGATGTTATTGTTATCTAAATTATACTCCCTATTTCTTGATATGTGAAAATATGAACTAAAAAGATTGCTTGACAGTGCTCTGTTTAATACTGTACATAGGTAAATGTGAAGAAGAACACACACACACACACAAACATTGGCTATGAGTCTATCAGACTATGACATTGGTACTAGAAAAGACACATCAACTTACTCAGAACTCAATCTAAAAACAAAGATCCAATATAAATTAACCCTCGTTTTAAAATCATATAAACTAAATCAGAACTCAATCTAAAAGGAAACAGCCCAATATATGAATAATACTGCACACAATGAAAATAACCAAAGAAGGAAGCCAACCCTAATAAGTGTAACAAAAAAGCATAGACTATGAGCTTTTTTTTCGAAAAAAAAAAAAGACAAAAAAAATGGCAGAGTTGAATTGAGAGAGGCAAACCAAGTTGTGGTTGGGTGGCCGGCGACGTGTTCGTGAACAGCTCCGGCGGTGCGCACAGCAGCGGAGACGGGGGAAAAGAGTATGTGTCGGCGGGGAAGAGAATGAAAAGAAAATAAGGGTGCGTTTTGGGCTTCTTTAGGCCACTGAACCACTTTTCATTCTTTATTTTTTTTTAATTCAAAACTTAAAAAAAAAAATGAATAAAAAAATGTATGTGACGAGACAATAAACTGATGCTTTATTATTGAGTTACACAAAAAACCCAACAACTGACGCACAAGATTGAACTATTAAATTATGGGAGATTATTCTCTTATTTTATATGAGATAACTATCTTATGTTATTCTTATATAAAAGGTTGTGTTACCACTTTTTTTTTTAATGAATGGTGGATCGATCAGATCATATTTCTATGATAAGAGATACTTATATCTAATAATATAAGAAAAATAAAGCTCTTAAATTAAGATTATAATCCATTTATTAATCTAATTTTTAAATCAGCCTATACCAGACTCTTAAGTAAAAAGGTTGGTTCAGGCTAGGCCAATAAAAGGCCAAACTGCAGGCTTTGTAAGTCGATCCAGCGCAATATCACCCCTAATTATTGTTAGCGCTAGTTTGAATTGCTTTATTAAAAAGGCAATTTTTATGCCTCGCTTCTTTTAGAATTGTTTTTTATAAAAGTTAGAGTTATTTAATATTTAATTTTTTAAAAATATATTTGACTTTTGACTTCTGCTTATTTTGAAAGTTAAAAATTTTTGACTTTTTTTGTGACTTCTGTTTTTTTGTTAAAGCAGACATCCAAACAGAATTTTTGTATAAGTTCTTTTTTAAAAAATAAAAAAAAAACACACACACACAGCTCTTGGCTTAAAAAAACTCATCCAAATAGGCACTTAAACTCTTTACACTATCTAATTTCAAAATAAAACATATATGTAAAATTTTTTGCAAACACCGTTAACTGTCACTTGCTTCTTCTATGTCTTCTCCATTAACTCTAATTATACACATAAATTTAATCATGTATTTTAAAATGGGAAAGGTTATATTTACAAATTTTTTATTTTAATCAAGAGTGTATAGCCGGTCATACTTAAGTGTAATCTGTAAAAAAAATTTGTAAACGGAGATAACTTTGTTTAATGTTCACCGAAACGATGTCGTTTTGCGGCAAAAATATGATGTATTTGTAATTTTAATTTATTTCAGGGTTATATTTTTTAATTTTTCAATCCCAAAACGATGTCGTTTCACTGATCATTAGAAAAAATTATCTAAAGTAATATTAGATACTTTTTTCCCTTAGTTAAAACCAATGCTTTTTATTTAAAATTTAACTTAAAAAAACACTCATTTTCTCTTTTTCATGATTTTTATTGTATATATCTTTCTCTCACTTAAAATGACAAAAAGAACAAACATCAATCCCAATAAAACTCTTTTATTAATATTAAATATTAAATAATTTTAAAGTGAAAATGAATTAAATTAATGTATATAAATTAATTTGTCACGTCTAATTAACTTTAACTATTGTAGTGCATGATTAAAGGAGCAAATAGCATTAAAAATGAAAAAATAAACGTTTGTCATTTTAAATAACACAATTTTATGTCATTTTTAATGAAATTATGTCATTTTGGTATGTTTTTGCATTCTCTCTCCTCCCTACCCCCGGATAATTTTATAAAAAAGAAAAATGTAAAAAAAATACTAAAAACACACAAAACAACATATTTTCATTAAAAATAACATAAAGTTATCATTTAAAATGACAAACACTTAACTCTTAGAAAATATTATTAAACTTTTATTTTATGAACGCATATATCACCTGAAAATTCGTGACTGCTGACCAGTATTACTAAAACATGCTCAACTCCGCCCGTCGAACCGGTTGAACCGAGACTTGAAATCCTAACCGATTCGGTTCAGTTAATTAACTGGTCATGCATGTAACCCGGTCAAAAATCAGTGAACCGGTAAAAACCCGAGTTCAACCGATGCGTATTGATTTTTTGGTTGAACAATTTTTAGAAAATTATGGCAAAATATTCAACCATAATTGTACTCCTAATGTTCAAACTAGACACCTAAGGAAAGTAAAGCGACATGCTAACATTGAGCCAAATTACTTTGGTTATTTTATTACTTCTATTGATATATTTATTATATATCTTTACATAAATTCAATTAAGCGGTTGAATCAGTTATCCAATATCCCGATTCGGGTTTAATAACATCGCTACTTACTAGTGTTGTTAATATTTGGAGTGTTTTCTTAATACATTATAGGGGTTCTATTTTCTCATGTTGCTAAAGATATATATCTTATGCTAACACATAATATGATGGAATCTACCACAAATTAAAAAACACAATGGCAAAATTTTTAATATGAGAAAAATAAGAGATAATTTTTTTGTGTAAAATAAGAAAATAGTTTCCATACATTATATCATAGGAAAATCATTTTCTCCTATTAGAGAAGAAAATAACCCCTATTATCTTGTGTCAGACGCAGAAGAGTAATTTTCTCGGTGAAAACTAAACCCCTATATCATATTAGCTAATTAAGTCGTCTCATATGCTCTTACGTCACGGACTGCAGTGCCCCTTTCTTGCTTTCAAAAGATGGAAAATGACTAGGGATTTTGCCGCATTTATTTCTGTCAACTTTCGAGCAGTTACACTACCGAAGAGACATTGCTGTTGGAATCTTTTTTAACTGAAGATTCAAAACATTATTTATTATCGAAGCGAAAGTGATCGTACTGATAATTATTTAGGTGTGCCATACTATAAGGTGAAAATGGAGAAAATTTTCCCAAATCGTTTTAATTATTTAGCTTTTTTCTCCCACAAACTATCATTTTGATTTGATTTTCATAAACTATCACCTTAGCTTTACATACAAGAGATCATTAAATGGATATATGAGTCACGGTACAGAAGTTGAGGGGCTGATAAGTCAAAATTGGTGTACTTCCTATCTTCTTTTTCGCCTAAAACATTATGCACTTTACAGAAATACTTGTGGACGATCTATCATCCAATGCCTGTAAGTTTATAACTAGCTACGAAGAAGCTGATGAACGATTTTCCCCTTGCTCAGTGATTGTACATCTTGAGGGTGGACCAAAGATGCTTAATACCACCTGGCAGCAGACAAAAAAAGAGAGCATGAGAATATGTTTTCGATTTCAAGAACAAATTTCAAAGATAGAAACCAACATGTATTAAACGTTTATTAGTTAGTTGGCTGTGTCAAACAAATTTGACACAAATAAATATCCTTGATAGGAAAAATAAAAAGCAGAAAGATACACATTAAGACTTTATCATTAAAAAAAGCTAATAGGAAGCAAAGTAGAACCACTCAAAAATCCGGTGATTCTTGACTACTGACAAACAATAGAATTTGTTTAAACTAAGACAATTAAGTCTAGGGAATAAAGTTTCGTTATGCACATTCTATCATCGATTTGCTGAGAGAATGTACATGGTCATTTTTTTAAGTACATGTATCTTGTCAATTGTAAACATTTATTGGTTGATAATTTTCAAACTAAATGCTTGGAGTCCATCAAGTATAAACAAACAGCGATTTAGTTACAGGTCCTTACAAAAAGGATTTGGATCTTCTAGAGTTATGGTGCACTTTAAAAAGTGAACAACAACACACAAGATAAGAAAATCGATGGTTTAGAATTTTATAAAATACAAGCACTTGGATAATCATGTATATGTGCAAATCTACTCCCTCAAATTTTTTCATCAGCAGTTACTATATGTACTTTAATTTCCACAAACCACAACCTACACTTGGATCGAAATTCTTATGGGGGAAAAGTATGAAAATCGGAGTGATCCCCAATATATAATTACAAAAAGTTCTAATTGGAGGTTGGTCAGTGACAGCAGGCAAAAGCATTGGACAGCTGGCATAATGTCCCAGGGGGATCACATGAATGATTATGGTCAGAGACTTGGCTAGTTCATATTACGAGTAATGTATATGTTTTAGTCAAGGAGTCGTGATTTTGAAAAACTTCATATTTTCAGTGTTAAGACAAGTGCTTGATGAAATAGTATCCCCACTCAATACAAAAAAAGTAGCCTAATGTAGTAGTGTAACTCAGTCACAGCTTTTCTGGCGCTTTATCCTCTCAATGCATTTTCATTAATCAAAAAGACAAATTAAGAAGGAAACAACACTAACCGGCAAGAAAACAAGTCCGTGCAGAAAACCAAGAAGTACTAATGACAAGTACATCTGAAAGTAATAAATCTGCAAAACGCAAAGGTTAGTTATCACAAAGTAATATAATATACACATATATATCACAGTCCGACCATAAACTAAGTGTGAACTTATAATACCACAAAAACTTCTGTTCTTGAGAAGCAAAGAACAATAACTCCGACCAGCTTTGTTAGTGTGATACCACTGCAATTGCATAAAAAGTGGAAGCTATTCAGAAAATATATCATACATAAATTCAAGACAAAACAATATATGAATGCAGATGTAGATGTGCACAGTGACCATGAAATTGGTGTCAAAAACAGTACAAAGTCTATCATGGAAATGTATTGAAAAGCAAACTGGAGGGAATAAATTCCTGATTTTGTAAAAAGTGATCACTAAGGGTCCTTCATAGCCAGGAATCTACTATTCACTATTTCCTATACAGAATTAGTAGCTGCACCAAAGAGCAGCATGAAGAATATTGACTTTTTCCCTTTGCTGTGCGCATACACGTGTGCAAGTCAAGAAATGGAACAATAAATTTCTGCTAGCACAAAATCACCTGAAGACTGAAGCACCCATCGTGCCCAGTGCCTCCTTAGTACGTTGTTCTTTATCTCCACTTGTTACCTGTAATAAGTTACGGAATTGGTAGAAACTAGTTCATAAAGAAAAAAATGATCAAGTTATGCAGTTCAAGAATTACAGAATTAGGTGATATTGCTAATATTTTTAGTTGAAAATATGCACCAAAATACAGGTATACTATACTAAGAAAAAAATAAAATAAAATATATATATATACAAAATCACACACACACACATGCAGTGTGCTACTAACCGTGAAAGCATGAGTCATATGCACACAAAACTCAACAGCAATTCCCACTGACATGACAAGGTTGACCACCGACACAGCATTCAACTGGATATTCAGAATGGCCATCACACCCTACAAAGCATAGTCTTGTAAGTAAAGAAATTAACTAGGTGATTTGAAATTCTAAATATCAAGCACCAAAAAAATATTAAACAATATGTAAAGAGAACTATATTGCATGTTTCAATTAGCGGCAAAGGGAGAAATCAAGTAACAGTTAAAAGAAGGAAACTTACCATAAGATCAACGACAATCATAGCCATCACCAACAAAATGATTGCTGAACTCCATAAACTACATAAAGGTTGAAAGCAAAGGAGGATCAAACCAAAATTTGACTCATTCATCAGACAATAACTCGTTGATACTTCTATTTAATTCAGGAAGATGGACAGAAAAAAAAAAAGCTTAAAACATATGCTAAATTAAGCTCATTGTCACCTGGATGTGATAACCAAGCACACAATAAATACTGCACCTGTTACACATCATTGTATGATTAAGTTAATATTTTACAGGCTCAACATCAACATCCATAATAAATAAATCGTAGACTGTAATCAATACGTAAGTAATTGTATAATCTAATTCCCCTCAAAATTTTCCCAAGATCCATCACCTCCCCCCAACACAAATGTTTTTTCCATGATGATCACACATATTTTTCCCATGAAAGTAACAATTAACAGCAATATGCACAGAATTCTGACCAGACCAGGTCAATGATGACATGAGAAAATCCACAAGAAGTCTCAAATTTTAAGTCATAATACTAACCAATAGCTATAGCAAGGTTGACAAGTGCAGTCTTCCATATATTAAGGTATTGCTCAAAAAACATATAAAACACTGAATATGGGAAGATCTCAATCTGCACCAGAAAAGGAATGTTAGATTGGACATAGTAAACGTGGAAAAGAGCTTAATCTCTACTTCATTCTTTTTTACTGCAGCAATTGCAAGAGACTGATATTCTCATGTACTGCAAGAAATGAACGAGTTAAGACTTTCACTCACTTTAATTAGTATTACATTTTATTTCTACATTATATTTCTACCTGCCAAAAAAATTTGATTCAGCAAGTAGAACTGATTGATATATTACCTTTAAAGAATCAGAAACTCTTGAACTGAACTCTCGAGCAGCCCTCATGGAATTAACATAGTCAATCTAAAACAGTTTAACTGTTAAACCTGGAGCCCTTTGAATTGACAATAATCATAAAACAAATAATATAAAAATACAACCTGCTTGTTGAGGGGGGTATGATATGTACGGAAGGATGATGCTTGGATAATGCCACTGTCATAGCCTGACAACCAAAACAGTCAAATAATCCATAACATAGTCAGATATTACATTCTCTGGAACTTACACTTGTTCAGGCTTCAGGGGAACCCCATGTCAGAAGTTGACTTAAAGGAGAGAATTTGAACAAGACTTAAAAGTGAATTTGAACACAAGAAAAGAGTGTCTTTAAATCAACGAACCTTTCAGTTCAACACTGCTGGTGTAAGCCCCATGACCACCTTTTGCACAATCAGCAGATGGCAGAGCACTAAGAAACCATGGTAGTTTCTCCCTAAATTGTGTTGTAGATGGTCTATCATTATGGAGATCTGAGTGACGGAAACACTGCATAATTGTGAAGTGTTTCATTAAGGCCTCAGAACAGAAACAAGAAACTATTCAAACAGGAGCACAGTAAGGAGTCTGAAAAAAGATTTTCCCAATTACCGTTGTGCAATCTTTACATGTTCCAACCGAAACACAAGACCCTTCCCCAGGAGCACAGCAAGGAGGCTGAAATGGAAAGTAACTTTAGTTTGTCAGCCACCACAAGATTATTTTAAGCTTTCAAGTTTCAATACAGCAGAAAACTCTTATTCTCTACATTTTTCCCCTCATAATTTTTTGATAGAAAATTAAATTTATTAAAGAAGAAGAGACTTTTCTTTCATAAATTTTATTAACCAATTAAGGAAAATCTCATCCTCCTGGAATTCATCCCATTTCTTTGCTCTGATACCATAGAATGTTGAGTTTTATTTGCAAGGTATGGGACTTGGAGTCCCACATTGGTTGTATGGGCAACTAATGTGGGGTTTATAAGGCCTTGGGCATTCTCACCTTTTGAGCTAGCTTTTGGAATAGTGCATCCCAAGGTCTCATCAAATGGTATCAGAGTATCCATCACGTGGAGTTGTGCGTGGGGGCACACACTAGGGAAGCATGGTGGAATGTTGGGTTCTATTTGCAAGGAATGGGAATTGGAGTCCCACACTGGTTGTACGAGCAACTAATGTGGGGTTTATAAGGCCTTCGACACTCTCACCTTTTGAGTTAGCTTTTGAGGTGATGCATCCCAAGGTCTCATCATTAATTAAGTCGTCTTTGAAAATATTCTAGATTATGCAGCTGATAATGAAGATAAATGAAGTAACAAAATTCAAAATCTTAGGTCCAACACATTAAGTAAATGGGTAAATCCATGATCATTGATCTTCTTGTACTATTGAGCACATTCCCCCGGATCATGACAAAATTTCTATTAAGTCACTATAAAAATATTGATATGTAAGAATCCTAACACAAAACATGAAGTCATGAACAAGCATATATTTATAACAGAATTGGAATTAATCATACAAATCACTGGCTTACTAAAGTGTGCACCAGACCTGATCATCGGGAGGGCAATAACTCCCATTTGTGAACTTCCTGCAGCACCCAAATGCTTCTGGAGATACCCACACAAGAAAATCATCAAGCCATGAGGCAGCTGGCTTGGAAATATAACTTTCATCTGGTACTAGGGCCGCTCTAGCAATCTACAAGGTAAAAAGACAACATCCATTACAAGGAGTATCCAGGTTATCATGGATCTGTAGGGAATAAAACAATTACCAACTAAGATAAACAAGTAGATGGATGGCATGGACTACCAGCTCAATATAACCAAAATAATATAAAAAGAAAACCAGATGTTTCATTAAGAAATGATGGATTTGTAAAGTTAAATGTCCCACAAACAACCAGAATCAAATAAGCCAGCTGCTAATGTTTTACCTCATTTAAAAGAGAGTCTGAATTGCATTGGCTAATGGAGCAAAGCTGATCTGTATGTGTTGATTCTGAGCTGAGGTGAGGAAATAACGTTAGAACCAATCATCCTCATCATTAAAAGTACAAAGACAAGGTTAATCCTTTCCCTTCAAAAAGATATATGCCCCAAATAAAGTTTTAAACTTAAGTGGCTGGAACACAAACAGATTTTTGGTCGGGTGAAACAATTTGTGATCAATCATCAATCCCACCTCATAACAAAGGATATGTACATAGTAAGACACAAGTTACTATGTTTCATACTAATGTCAACAGTAGTTTATTTTATATCCATATATATATGCCTATGAGCAAGAAATAAACATTGCAAAAATACTATGACTGAATATGGAAGTTCAACAAATAACATTATATTATGGTTTAAGAAATTTATTCATGCTGCCACCGACCCCATTCATAGTAGGACTGGACCATGAGTGGCATAGACACCAAAAAAAACACTTTATTGTCAAAAGATATCCATATTGGAGCAAATTATGTATATGCATGACTGGGCTAATCTGAAATGTCACTAAACTTCAAGATGCACTGATATTCCTATCACTAACACATGCATGCATGTATCCCAGAAAATTAACAAAATCAGTAAAAATTTATTCTCTAAACATAAAGGTGGATGCAGAACAAAACATTATATGACAAAAATACCTGTAATTATAGTTCTTTACAACAAAATACAAAGGTGGTCCAATTCTGAGATATTCTGAAACATTATTAAAATACCCCTGCAAGAAGACATATATACAGTTTGAACACATTGTCATGGATAAACAAAAACATGAATATATGAGGCTAAGCCAAAATGTTAAACCTGGAGATATGAGTTGCGGGGAAGAACAATCTCCTGCTCTAAACCAGGTTCAATTCTAGTGCTTAATGCCTATATGGTTCAGATAAAGACAAAAAAGTGAGAGAGAGAGAGAGAGGAAGCAATAAGAAAACAATGCATTAGAAGCACAAATAGGTATGGTTTAACTAATCTCACAGCTATAGAAACAAATCCAAAGACTTACTATGCTAGCCAATGCAAATCCCGTAAAAATAGCAATGACAACTATTTTTACTCCCCAAATACTAAGAATGGGAGCATGAACCTCCTGAAAGGGAAAATAAAACACCAGGATAAGAAACCAAGTAAAACAAAGGAAATAATGAAGTCAACACCAAAAGTTGGATAAAAGAAGTTATTGAATTCCAAAAGCATGAAAAAGTGACTAAACAAACTCAAAATGTTGACAGAAACACAAATAGAAAACCTTAAACTTTAAGGATAAGTTAATTGTCTGCTGATTGCTTGACAAAGTGTTGTAGCCTTCATTATTAGAAGATTACAGAAAAAAAGAAGATCTTTACATCAATACAAGTTCGAATCCCAACAACAGTATGAAGCTTAGCATACCCAATTACTCTCTTTACAATAATAAAATTTATAATTATGGCCAGATTAAAAATTAAATACTTCATACAAGGAGCTTCACAAAATTGTAACATTATCCATTAGGCTTAGTCCTCTATTACTAACCAATGAACAATTATTGCTAATAAAGATAATGCTAAATACCTTCATATATCGAGCCAATAAACCAGGCTTTCTTTGTCCAATACCTGAGAAGTTTTGAAAAGACAAACTTCAATAGAAGTAACCTAAGTTTCCAATCTTTTTTTGATTAAATGACAATTTTGGTCATACAAAGATATAGTTATTAAAGAGGAGAGGAGAGGGAAAGCTTACAATCAAATTGAAAAAAAAGATACAATAATAAAAAGCGGAAGTTTCATCTCCGGTTTAATTTTTTGCTATACCTTTGTCGTTGTCTGCATGCAAAGAATGCACTTTTATGCAAGGAAAACAATCAACTCTCTTATCCTCTGCTCGCAAAGAGTCAAGAACTATCAGAGCTACGAAAGCAGTAACTTGCAGGAGAAAGTCCAAAAGAACAGCCAGTGCTGCAAAAGAACACGGGAAGGGAAGCTAAGGATTAGCATTTGATGATATACAAAAAAAAAAAAAAAAGGATTAGCATTTGACACAAGAAACAACTGAGACTATTGCAAAGATATAAAATTCCAAGAGGATAAAAACTTACCTGCAAACATGGAGAACACACGACACGCAGGCATGGAAATAAAGCTTCCGACTGCAAAAGCTACTACCTCTGATAAACTAGCCAATGTTATTGATGGTCCAACTTCCACAAGTGCATTGCTTATCCTCACTTCTAAAGGCAACTCCAGCTGTTGCCTTTTCACCGCATGAACTAGTATACACATATTATCCACACCAACCTAATGCACAGAGATTCAGGAAGACAAAACAGGTTCAAAAGAATGGTAAACAAAAGTTGGAATTGGTGAATTGGAATATAATGTCTGAATTGAAAGGACCAATTACTAGCTAGCTAATATATTGTTCGACTACTACATAACTGTAGATATGTTATAATCCATTTCTATAGAAAGTTAAATTATGACACAAATAGTAGCGCAGCCAGTAACATGTTGGAGAGGTAGGAGAACAATCATCTGCAGAACAATTGCAGCTTCATTGATGTTATTCATCTGGCTTGAACAGAACAATTGTATATTATAGGATAAGATGCATTATTGATTATCTATATACTAATAAAGATAACTCTTTGTAGTAATTCATAATAGTTCATATGCTTATTTTGTCACAAGAATTCCAAAAACGACATTATCATGTTTTTATATTTGTATTTAAACAAAGTAATTAAAGTAAAGGTTATAAATGTAATCAAACAAATCAAATAAAATCCAATAATTTAGCATGTTATTTTTATCCTAAACTTTTTTACTTCTCTACTTCAGTTCTCCCTAAATTTTAACTATGGTGTTGTTTCACTTTTTATTTTTTAAATTAATATTTAAGTTGCACCAACATTTTCAAAGAAGAACAAGGAAACATTCTTAAATTGGTTCAATATTTTTGGATTCTAAAAGTATCTTGAACACAGGTCACACTAGAGATGTAAATGGTATGTACCACCCATTTGCCAAACCTATTTACCCTACTGTGGGATGGTATGGGTGAGAAAAACACACTTAAATGGATATAGATGCAGGTATAGTGGAAGGCTTTTTTTTGGGATATGGGTTGGTATATTTTACCATTTTACCCAAAGATCCACTCCTATATATCAAAATTAGTCTCTTGAGAATGACTTAATCTTTTAGTCTGTTAGAAATATAATATAAAAATCATTCATGTTCCTTCACGTAACAGCTTAACCTTTTGGAAGAGTTGATTGCGACATGGTATCAGAGCCTCTATGACCCAGTGGTCTAGATTTGATCCTTGTCGCCCGTATTCTTCTAATAAATATTGTGATATTTCTTAGCATATGTTTGGTGAGACTGTGCGTTATTTACCTATCAAGATCAAAGAGCTCTTGCCTGAAGGGACGTGTTAGAAATATAATATAAATAACATTCATGTGTCTTCACCTAACAGCTCGAACTTTTGGAAGAGTTGATTGCATGACCCAGTCTACCCCTTCAAACAATGACACGTCATTCTGAAATTGTTTTCTTTTAAATTTTAAATTCAAATCTTTTGAATTAATTATGCATATCTTCTTCATATTTTTTAACATTTTATCTCTTTTAATTTATATTTTTTAGATTCTTCCTAGATTAATTATGCATGTCTTCTTTATAATTTTAAACATTTTCTCTTAAATATTTTTTCTTTTTTTACCCGAATTTAAAAATACCCTTGATTAAAGGCCTATGTCCTGACCTGCATTAGGCAATCAGGCCTAGGCCTATTTACTATGTATAAATAAAATACAACCTTTAGATCATCCAAAAAGCCTTTTATGCCTAATGGGGCAGCCTATTTAAGTAAATACAAATAAAATATCGTTATTATTATTACCATAATTTCTTGGAAGCTCATACTTGTTGGCCTATTTATAAAGTTAGGTATAAAGGTTTAAGCCTATTAGCCTATGTAGAGATAGATATGCTAGCCTATTTAAAGGCCTTAATATAAAGTATTCCATTAAAAGGACCAGGCCAGGCCTTAAAAAGGTCTATGTAAGGTAAAAGGCCAGTCTCAGACTTTATGTTTGAGAAATAGGCAGACCCGCTTCCACCCCACATGCAATGCGCAGGATACTTGCTAGTATGTATAAAAATAAGTAAATGAATATTATTTTATTTCATGTCAACATAAAAACAATATTTGGGTGTTTTATGAAGCTATGGGTATAGGTATGGCTTATGGATAATGGATATTCATTCAGGTGTGTTTTTAGAATAAAACTCTATTTTTTTCTCCATTAATTTATTGTTATGCACAAACTCCTTTACAAATTTGAAGAACGTAGGATTTGAATTTCAAAATTCAAATAAGGAAAGCTCCATAGGTTTTTGTGAATGAAGATCGTGAAACATCATACCCAGGTAAATCAAACAGATCAAATTACAAGCAGATAAAGAACAGTTTCTCAAAAATAACACAACCACCAACCCAAACACCACAAACAGCAGCAATAATGAGAAATATATGTTTCACTGATAGCTATCATCTGATAACTTTATAAGCAAAAGAATACTTACAGCTAGAACAAGAAATGGGATAACTTCCATGATGATTAATGTAGATTTTACACCAACGGCACTAAAAATTCCAACTGATCCAAGGACAGACACCATAACAAGCATCACTCCTGAAAGACCAAGCAATACCTGTAATCCAAAATTTCACAATTAGATATTTAAGTACATTAAAAAAATCTATCTCCACATGTAAACTGCTTAAAATCAGAAATTCATTCCATAGTAGTAATGACGGAAGATAAAGAAAAAAGATGGTTTGATAATGTGGTTGGTACAGCACCTTAGATGAAATATAGAAAGACGAAGGATGAGGTGTATCCCCTAAAGTAAGAGATATATAAGCAAACATCACAAGATAGCTAACCTGCAATAAATGAGGTACAATACAAGGATTAAACAATTTACCCCCACAAACAGAAAATATTGCAAGATTTTGGAAATCCATGACATATAACTCATTCACATAATTCCATAATCATGCTTCAGACTAAAAACTTTGGTTTTTGCTTTTGTTTTTAAAAAAGTATTATTTAGGGCAAGCAAGCATCAACATAAAAAGGAAGGGGAATATTACCAATATAGTAATAGCATCTGCAGTACTTTCTCTTTTCAACTCTTCCTCAATGGAGCTTTCAGATGAAAAAGCAAGTGTCAAATTTCTGGATTGCACCATTGGTAACAGCTCATCCTACCACAAAGGACACAGTAAATACAGGAAATCAAGGAAAATAAGTTGAATGATAGGGATGGCAATGGGTCAGTTCCAGGATACAGAAAATCAAGGAAAATAGGTTGAATGATAGGGATGGCAATGGGTCAGTTCCAGGATACATGACCATGTAACATCACAAAGGACAAGCACGCAATCTACCAAACATTTTATGCATCTTTTTATTGTTCTTTCTACATGCAAGGCCCTATATGGGATGGGTAAATTTGACCTAACTGTGAGTACTAAGACTCACTAGGAATCAAACCCAGCACCAAGTATTTCCTAGAGATGGATGACATGGCAGCAACCTGGACCATGTTCCTTTCTGCGGAAGCAAATTCAGCACTATAGCTTAAAATATAGTTTACTAACTATGCAGGACAAGTGTCTAAGGGGCTGTGGGTCAACTACAGGTCAAATGACAGTGAAGATATGAGTTACTCAACAGTGAGAGGAAGAGAAAAGTATAAATACATGATACAAACCTTCACCAACTGAATAAAGGTCTTCTCCCAAGCAACTGCCTTTGAGGTTTCATTACCTTCTTCATCAATAGCATTATTTACCGGATAAGTTACAATAAACGCAGATGCCTGTCTTGAATAAATCACAGTACAGTTATCATATGCCCCATAAAATACAATTCATTCACATCCTAGAAGAATAGAGAAAGTACCCCAGAAAAATCATTCCTAGAAAAACCTCCTAATACAGTGCTTGGATCTAGAGGACCTTCAAATGCACTCATACATTGATCTGCTGATGAATAATGCTGAATGAACACAACATTAGAAAATGATTAGGTCATTTTGCTATTATATTGTATGCGCATGATAGTCACTGCATATGTCATGTATAAAGTTTCATATTGATGCCAACAGATAGTAAGAACGAGAAAATCATCGATATTAGGCAAAGACGCAAAGGTTTTTCCCCATAGCTATAAATTTAAAAATATCTTCAAAAAGATTTGATGTAATGTGCAAAATGAAGTACAAGTTAGAAACTCTAGTCACTACCATCCACGCCATGTCCCCAACTTTCCCAGGATAGAGAAAATCACACAAAATTCAAGAT
The DNA here is from genome assembly GCF_033153095.1 of Gastrolobium bilobum. Classification (NCBI taxonomy): domain Eukaryota; kingdom Viridiplantae; phylum Streptophyta; class Magnoliopsida; order Fabales; family Fabaceae; genus Gastrolobium; species Gastrolobium bilobum. The sequence goes on along the minus strand of NW_026898358.1, from coordinate 277,622 downwards.
GATTTTGATCAAAATGATATTCTCCTAAATGCATTTAACATCCATTCGTATCTATCAAACACTGGATAAGTATGCTTTAAACAGAAAATTTTTGCTTATGATATTAGAATATAAAACAAATACACCCAAAAAGGCATTCCCTGTAGTAGGCCAGGCTCTAAATCTCTGATTGATTTGCTTAAGAAATTAAAAGCATGCATAAAATGACATAACTGATCGTTGGATATAAATGTATGGTACGGAAGGATATCTTGAGAATTATTTTTCATGCGAACTTGCCAAATGACAGCAGAATTAAGAACATCTACTTCTACAATCAACTTCAAGATGTAAAGTTAACATTTGGTACCTCGAAACAATAATTGAGATGTTCAACTCCCCCATAATCATCAAAATTTTTGGGGTCCATTTTGAAGTACTGTCAACCATGAGGGGGAAAAATTGCTAATCAAAAGAAGCTAAAATCATACAAATTTATTACAAGAATGAAAATGAAACATTAAAACCTTGGCACAACGGTTGGTGTTGTCACCATGTGACTCTGACGTCACAAGCTCAATTCATGTAATCAGCCTCTTGCAAATGCAAGGTAAGGCTGCCTACAATAGAGTATAGTACAATCCTTCCCTGGATTCTACGCATAGTGGGAGCTTTACAGCACAGGGCTTCCCTTAGTGAAAATAAAACTTCAAAATTCTCTATCAATAACTATACCTGCAGGACACTTTGAGTGGCACAATCTTTGTCTAGTGGCTTCATACAGATGTCTTGGAGAGATACCATCAAGCCAGAATAATTAGCACGAATTGTATCAACCTGACAGCAATGCCTTCAATCCAACATAATCATCAAAATATTTCAGTAGTACTACTAGAGGGAACACTTACCTTTTTTTGTATTTCAAACAGAAACCTAATGTTGTCCTCTGACACAATTCTTGGTGATGTACCATTCACCTGATCCGGAACTGTTGCTAGGATGAGCTGCAAAAGAAAAAAGACTGTCACTGCTCAAATAAATTAGCAATAAATCTTGCCTGAAGATGATTACATATTGCCTCATGTTACAGAATTCAGACTAGTGTTGACTTATCAGATCAAAGTAATATCAACATTAAGCTATGACAAGATTTCTTAGTATAAATTACAATTATACTATATACAGCTTCATCACTTCATGCATTTTGGCAAAGAATGTATCCTGGTGAAGCTTTGATAAAGAAAAGAGCAGTTTTTTCCACAAACATGTTTGTCTTTTGGTACATTTTATACCCTGAATATGAATCAAGGAAGCTAAAAGCAAAAGAAATAAGAAACATGCATCTTTTTTTACAGAAGAGGAGGGAAGAAGTCACTGAATAAAATAAAATTAGAAAAACATTGCTAAGGCGGAGTCATTGCAAATTGTACTGACAATGAACTTGATAAGTTGATTTATTATTATGGGGAGAAAACAAAAGAAAATCAGCCAATATAAGAACCTGTTCAATCCTGTAAAACGGAGCAAGATGGCTGTCAAAAAACTGCTTCTCTTGTGCTGCTTTACTCCCAGGTCCTACCCAGAGCTGAAAAGTGCAGGGAGTTATTTTCACAAACTCAGAACTAACGTAAAGAAAGATATAAAAAAATAAAAAATAAATGTTCAGAAACCAAGTAGCCTAGACACTTAACTACTAAACCATAATAACAGAATCTTAAAGCTATTTCTTCCAGGCCTATGAATTTTTTTATTCCATTTGAATTCAAAATTGCAATGGTTCATTACACTTCTTGATACTCTTGCCAGAATATTTTTCAACCAACAATTTCCCCCCATTAAAAACAATTCTCAAATAGTGTCACCAACCTTATTTTCATCCATAAAATGATAAAATAAAGAACCATGGGATGATCAAAACTAAAGCAAGCTTTGTGAAAATACTTCTGTATTGACTTGCTTAATCAACAATGGGAGGTTACAATATATACAAGTAACCTAAGTAAAAAAGGAAACAAGATAATTACAATATCAATACTACATAAGAAAAAATGGAAAATAATTCTATTTGATTCCTACAAAAATCAGGGATATGATATGCTCAATATATGGAAATATTTACAATTAATTAATTCTGATTTCCTACAAACTTCACTTTCAATTTATGTCCCCAAAAAAAAAGGTCAGCCTCTTGAAAGAAATTTGACCCATCTGTAGAAACTGAAAACAGCAATAAAGTGGGAACTCAAGTGGGTGCAGGTCTCAAGAGTGAAACAGACCAGCAAAAAAGTCAAGCTACAAATACAAAGAGCATTGAAATCAATGGAAAAAAAATATACACCAAAATTTTTTAAGCCAGAGATAAAGCGCCAATTGGTTTTTAAGCTTCAGAAGTGAGATGAAAATTCATTCATCAGACATGGAAATCAGATACAGCTGTGGTTGACCAGTACAATTTGTGTACCAATGCAAAAAAAAAAAAAAAAAAAAAAAAAGGAGAAGAAAGCCAAAACCCATCAGAGCAGAGATGGGGCAAAGGATCCACAAAGCAGTAACAGCAAAGGGAAGTTAGTTACAAGGGAGTCCAACTGACAAGCTGTGAATGGAGAAGGGGAATTAGGAGGTAGCGGAATTGGGGATTGAGTTGGTTATAGGGAGGAAGAGAGAGAGGGAAGAGGCATGGATTGTGTGATTATGGAATGGGGAATTGGGACCTCTTGAGCACCTGGGTTAAGGGTTCTTGGGAGTGAACTTAGATTAGAATTGTAGTCTTCCTTCTGCATTTGTATTTTACATTCACTGTAATTAAGGGATCACATGTGTTATGTGATCATCCTTATTGGTAGTTAATTGTTGTATTTACTGTTTCATTGTTGTTGAATCTCATTGTAGGAGCTTGTCTCCATTTTTATCGATATCAATATATAGAAGCATGTTCAGAAAGAAAATAGAATTAAACAAAGCATTTTAAACAATAGAGAAGCAACTATGTGATACCTTCTCAGGTCGTGTTTCGACCTTGAATCGGATCAGACCTAGACAAAGTAGAAGAACTATAGCCAGAGATGAAGCCAAGACCATAATTGGATTTCTGGCTACATATGATCCATATTTCCTGATCATATTTGCAAACATGGGGTCAGATATCATTTTATGGAAGTTGATATGCATATTGATAGCATAGGCAATGACCTGTAAAAATTTGACATGTATCCTTGAACGGCTGAGAGCCGGACTCCATTTCTATTTTGTGGAACATCTTCAATCATCTTATAATGATAAACATCAGTAAAAACAAAGTCAGAATTGGCCAGCCATGCACAAGTAAGAAAAGGGAAGACAATTCTCAAACATGTCTATCATGAAGAAATAGCATACTATCATGAACCTGCAAAGGGGGGTTCTCATCCTTCTCCATATTAAGAGAATACGGCATATCACCACTAATGACATTAGACCCCGATTTTGTTCTATATGTCGGCTTTCTTTCCCTTATCCGATGATACAATCCCCAACCCAAGAGCACACAAATCAGTATGATGTATAAGACTGCTAAAATCAAGTCGACACACTTCACCTACAGATAAAGTCATGTTAGTTAAGAACATGCAGCAGCCTTAAAGCACATCTTATTCATCATGAAGAGCAATTAAATGCACCTGGTAAATATCAAAATCATTATTATATGCTCCCTTACCATTAAAGTACCAACTTTCACGGAGCAGGAATCCTTCTTATGGGTGGAAGTTGCTGCTGAATTAGAGCATACTGAAGCTGAAGGACAGTCACCACACGAACAACCAAGAGAAATATCACTGCATGAATAAGTTGAAACATTCATAGGTTTCATGCCAGATGACTTGGTTGCATTTGGCTGGAACGTAATCGCATATGGTGAACCAAGACTGCTAGGGGCTGCTTTTCTACCGATGAAAGCAAACCACTCTGCCAAAAGCAATCGCAGTATAAGACTTTCAAGCAATACACTAAAAGAATAATTTTATGCAAGCAACCCCTATCGATATGGACCATTACATTTGTTATGTTGCTACTGTATCACGTGTAGTTAAATTTCCACAAGGATAGTCACAATAGTTTTTTCTGCATAGACAATACTATACAAGGGTATGGGCTTCTGTTAAATAGGGAAAGGATGGTATGTCTTACACGACAAAATGTAACCTACTCGAAATAAAATGCATTGTTTGCTTCAATCATTGCACATATTCTCATTTCTCAGAGCTATTTAAGAAAAGATCATAAACCAAGAATTTCGATGCATCCATCTACTTCCCATTCTTAATACTTGAAGTATACAGAGCAGTCAGGAGAACAATTAAGGAGATGTCCTACAGATATATGTATCTTTCCAAAATATCTTTGGCACACCATATGCAGAGCATACGCAAGACGTTATACTTGCTATTTCAGTGACAGACTCTAGAAAACCACTCCCCAATTTAACCCGACTAGCGAGTGTGGGGTGAGTGCAATCCTTGTACGCAGCCTTACCCTTGCAAAAAGGTTGTTTCCCAAATTTGAACCTGTGGCCTTTCAGTCACAAAGGAACAGTTTTACTACCACTCCGATTCGCCCTCTTTTTATTTTAGTGACAGACTCTATGATCCTTAAATCAGAAAAGCTAATTTTACATCTCTGCGTCTCTATAATTCACCACTGCAACATGAAATCATATACAAAAGACATGAGTAAGAGGAAAAATATTTGGTTAAAGATTTAAAAGTACAATTTACCTTTAAAATTTTGAGCACCACCACCAACAAATTGTATAGCTCGAGAATTCACGGTGCCAAACTTTACATCCTTGCAGGACTCATATAACCCTTCACCAAAAGCATCAGTAACAAAATAATCAATTCCACCCACTGTCAAATTACCGCCAACCTGAAAATTGTAATAATATCAGTAACAATTACATTGTAAAAGTAATGCAGGTGGTAGCAACTTGTGATTTGCATCCAAAATACTGATAAAAAATAATATAAAAAAACAAGAACACAAAATAGGCGCTTTCTCAGTTGTTCAGATTTGTTAGTATTGAAACAAAGAAGAAGAGTCATCTCATAGGATGCCTATTATCAGCTTTTTTATTTTTATAAAACAAGAAATATTATAATACAAGACTAACAGTGAAGTGCAAGAACAGAGGACAAGTTATGCACCTAAATTACAGAAAACAATACATCTTGTGTTTGAGGGGGCAGCTAACACATATTTAAGATAAATTTCTTGCTGTTTTAATGAATGATAAAAACAAAACTGCATAAATGAAATTACATCATTATAGTCAAGACAATCAAATGAAAAATGAAAAGAACGTGCTGGATCTTACCTTGTCAACTGAAGTCACATTGATAAATAAACTCTGATTTGGAGAGCATGTAAGCTCACAGAACAGATTCAGAAAGTTTCTTAAGCATGCTGGACAACCTACAAGAAAAGGAATTGCCTGCCAGAATACACAACGTATTAAAGGCATATGCGCAGATTTTCAAAAAGCTGGAAATAATGAGTGAAAAGCAAGATGAACTAGAAAGATTGAGAGACATACAAAGGCAAACCATTACCATACAGTATATTAGTATCTATAATATCCATAAAATCTTTAAAAAGAAAGTAAGAGAATGAGAAGCTGTGGGATCAATTCAAAATATTATGTTCATGATGAATATGCATCAATAATATAAAATTTGATAGAAGATTTACCTGTTGGACTTGCGCCTTTAATGTGTCAAACTGAGTTTCTGTACAACAAACGTTCCCAGTAATTGTTGGACACAAACTTTGGATCTTTGATGAAAGCAAATCATCTGGCTGGGAAAAACAAGAGTTCACAAGATCATGACAAAATTTAAAGCTTTAAAAGTTCAGACTGTAAGATGTGATGCACCTATTATGCTTAAAAGAACAGAAACCAACGTTCAATATCAACTATTAGGTCACGGAATAGGAAATTAAATAGGAAAAAAGAGTTTGAAAAGATGATTATTTTATAAAGGAAAAGAAAAACAGGAAAATGAACTCAAGAATAAAGATAAATGCCCTTATATATACCTTCAAAGCTGGGGAACCATATGGACAGTTCAATACTTTACCATCACTGCGCTTTCCACAAATGTCATACATTGCACAATAATCCTCAGAATGCCTTTCCCTGTATAAAAGAAAATGGAACTGAAAATTTCTATGTTTTCCAGATCGTAACATGAAGAAATTCCAACTTCTGTCCTGTACGTAGTGCTAATGTAGGCAAGAACTAAGTACTGTAGATATACACAAACAAACAGAATTGCAAAATTGGAGCACAGCAGCACACAAGAATCAATTGGTTTTCGGCTAGAAACCCACACCATAGTTATAACATATAAAGAAGGCTTACCCCGATGTTGTGGCATTGGATGTCAAAAGAAGCCTTGCAGACAAATTTTCAGCTTCTATTAAAGATAAAATTAGACAAACCTGCAAAATATGAATCGCATAAGTTAGCAATTTAACCAAACAAAGTGACCAATGCAATTGATTTGCAATTCAAGCCAGCAAACATAGCCTGAGCCACGTAAAATGGATTATGTCGTACTCCACCAAATATCTTGTTTCCCTTATTATCTTCAACAAATAGTTAAAATATTTAAAGCATCATCCTCCATTCCCGAAATCTATGAAATCTTTAAACGTCCTACTTCAATTTTCAACTCTCCATTTTCTTTAAAAAAAAATAAAAATTCAACAAAAATATTGATAACCAAGCAACAAATTAATTGCTCTCTTTCTCTCTTGGTAACCAAACACAGCATGAATTGCATCCTCTGAATGATAAAGACATTAGGTGGCGAACGCGGGCATAGAATCAGAAAGAAAAAAAAAAAAAAAAATCAGAGGTGCAGCAGAAGAGTAAAAGGTGAAGAGAGACAGTCATTGCCTGAAACAGAGATATGAACGTGAAAAACCCTAGACGAAGGTCCATTGCGAGAACTTTTAGCTTCCGGTGCAAACAGTGATAAGTGTGCTGTGTGCGACGCGACACAGAGGCAAAAAGAGAGAGAGAGTGAGAGATAGAGCTTCAAACCGTTTGCTGTTGTACCTTTCTGAGAGTCAAAAAACGTATTTATAAGATTACACTCTGAACTACTCAAAAGTGACAGTGGCAATCTCATCTCTTCTGACGTTGCCATCTTCCCGAATTTTGAGGGAATTTACGTTAAAGTATTGAATTATTTATGACATGTAATTAATGTTTTCTATGTGTTTTTTCCTTATTTCATTGATCTTTATATATTAAATTATTATTTTTAGTATTTATTCAATTAATTTAATTGTTAAAAAATAAAAAGTATAAATATTATTATAATCTTGAACATTTTTTAATCTAAATTAATCATGCATTTATTTTTTATAATCTAAATATTGTTATATTCAATAACATTATTTAAAATTTTATTTACATTTACTAACATTTATATAGCACACAGAATAGGTAATAATATTTATGAATTTTCATATCACGTAATTGAATATAGGGCCATTTGTTGGACATGATATGATAATAATAAATAGGATAAAAAAAAATGAGATCGGTCTAATATCATATCTTATATTTGATGTGAATAGAATAAACAATGTTATAAGATAGTGTTATCGTATCCTACATTTGAAGCGAATCATACGGTGTCATTATATGATTCGAATAGACAAAAATACTTCTTTAATATAATTTTATATGAGTTTTAAAACTAATTTTTAAACTACTTTTTTTTACGTATTTACACATTAGTTCTTAATTTAAAGTATTAATAATTTCAAAAGTCTCAATTTTAAATAAATATATTAAATTATATAAATAGTTTGCAAAAATTTTAAAATAAAAAATATATCAAGACCAAATAAATTTTAAAAAATTATGTTTTGAATTAATTGTCAATATTGTAGCAAGTGGCTAGTAACAGTGGTTGGTGGTAACGACGGCTGGTGTGGCGGGTGGCTAGTTGAGGTGGTGGAGGTAATGGTTATTGGCTGGTAGTAATATGTAATGGTGATGACACCAGTAATGGCCACCGATAATTATGGCGGTTAGCTAATGGCGATGGCCAGTGGTGGTTGATGTTATTGTGGCAGGTGAAGGTAGTTGGTGAATGTGGTGGTACTGATTATGATGGTGGTAGTGGTAGCTACTAGTGGCACCGATGGTTGGTTCTTGTTGTTTGGTAATTAGGGATGGTGGTAGCTAATGATAATGGTGGCAACCAATAGCTCATGGTGATGATCTAGCTAATGGATGGTGGCAACGACAGTGGACGATAGAGGTGATCAATTGTCGATAGCATGTCAATGGCAAGGAATAATCCCCACGTGCCCAATAAAAGTTTGTAGAAGAAGAGCATATTACTTTTTTTTTGTATACTGATCCTAATTACCTCTATGAGGCGAGTCGCCTCCTAAGTATCCCACAAACTTTAACTCTTTGAGCAGGCTATAATATTAATTCTTAATCAAAATTTAATCACAGTTAAAGTTTTTCACCCCTTTCCAAAAGTATATTAGATGGGAAGATAACCTACTCATTATGTGTTATCAACCCGGCTATATCATATCATGTATATTCCTAACTCCAATCTCCACTTAAGATAAGATATATTGATGATAAAATGAGTGAATAGGATAAATATATCACATTCTATTACCACACCAAACAATGGATAAGAGGCTAATATAATAGCCTACCTTACCCTGTCTGCTTTTGGCCCTTAATATTAACTATTTAGAGGTTAGTACTTTCCTAAATTTACAAGGTGTTAAGTGTATCTCCGTTTTAGATTAGTATCATTTTTTAAGGATTTGATTGTGATTTACATTGAAAAATAAAATAAAATCTTTAAGGCGATTATATATATTTTAAAAAATAACTTAGACAAAATAATTTTAATATTTTTCACATATTAAAAATAGTAATTTCTGAAAAACTATAAGAAATTTATATTGTAAAATTATTTTTTTGAATAAATTATTTGGACACACTTTTAATTATTTATTATTAAATCATTGACATAATAATTATTATAATTACTATTTAAGAATTCTATTATTAATTCTAATAATCTTAATAATTTATTAATGCATCGTGATATTGCAAACAAATTTTTCATTGAATGATATTATCTCTACAATTTAAACTTTAATTTTCATTTAGATAACTATACGTATGAAAAGAGCATTATTCGCTTTTACGTTTTACTTAAAAATCAACCATATTAATTGTTAAATATTCAAATTTTATTAATAAATTTTAAAAACAAGCTGTATTTTAAAATATTTTACAAAGTCTCTCACACTGTTACTTATTAAACTATTTAATATAAACTTTATTTCTTATTTTTAAATATAATTTCGCTTAAACAATTTTTAACTTTTTACTATATTATTATAGTTTATTTTGAATACTTTTTCTATTATACGTTTTGCATATTAAAAGTTAGAAACGGAAACTGAAAAATAATCTCAAATCAGTTTTTTGCTATTAATTAATGTAATTTTATCCATCTATTATTTTGTTTGTTTGACTCTTTTAAACAAATCTCTTTCTTGCAACTTGTTTAAATTCCAACAGCAGAAAGATGAGGTACCTTCAACATGGGTTCCATTTGCCGAAAAGCAATAAATATGAATGTGAATGGAAAGAAATTTATTATAAGTAGGACTGACAATGATTGATATACATTCACCTTATTTATAAAAATTGCACAAAAGTTAAATCTTATCATTTATTTTTCTCTCTCTTTCTTTTTCTATGGTTGCTTTTTTAATTGAGAAAATGATGTGTGTACTTGAATGTTACGTGTATATATTATTATTCAAATAGTAGTAGATTTGAGTCATATTATGAATTAAATTTATGGGGCTAAATTTTTTAACAGTGGTGTCAAACAAAAAAAAATTGACATCACATTTTAACCGCTGATATCTATTAATTTAATTATTATAATTTATTAAAAAATTAATTAATAAATATAAATCAATAAATTATAATTGTTAGATTGAAAATCAATGGTTATATATATATATATATATAAAGTAGTCACTTAACTCATGAGTAACATTTATTTTTTAACAACTTATATGGGATTAAATAGTTAATATTAATTATTATCACTTTTCACAATAAGACTATCTTTATTTAAGTAGTTTATTGTGAGAGAAAAAATGTTGACCATTAAATATAACAACATAAATTATATGACATTTTCAAATTTTTATTTAATTTCTAAATAAATTTCATTTTTATTTATTCATATAAAATTGAACAATCAAACTTAATTAATTCTCTCCATCTCTTATATTTAGATATTATTCTCACTTAATATATCCAATGCGGAAGGCACTTAGATGTGTTGTAGGTGAACGAAAAAGACGTGTCTAGAAATGGAACCAAAAACAAAAGAGTTCAAATAAATAAATAAGAGCCAACAATTTAAGGACAGGTCCGGGGAATTTCTTCTTGTATTTTATGATTACCAGCATTTGGAGGTTTTAATAAATAAATAAGATAAGTGGGTAGCCCCAGAAGGGCAGAGGTGATTTTTTTTCCCCATGACTAGAAGGACAAGTTAAGTCTGGGAGATCTTTATCAGATTCCATATCCTTGTCTTAATTGCCACTGTTGGAGTTATAATTGAGCAAGTAATAGCTTGTGCAATACTTGAAGACTATAATTGCAAATAAGATAAATATAAGATAAATAATGAGGAGAACAATATTCTTGAATCCATAATTAGATATCTTAGTTTTTTTTTAAATTACTGTCATTTAAATTAAAAAATAGAAAATAGGAAATATAAATAAAAACTTGAAAGTTTTTTTGTTTTTTTCTCTCAAATCAAATATTGTTGAAGTAAAGATTTGAATTTTAGAGTTTTTAAATTATTGTTGTGATCCGTAAATATTTGTTAAGATAGGAATACTTAAAATAGGATTCTGTTAGTTTGTTAATAGTTTGTTTATTTGTTGAGATCCTTTGATAGTCCTGGATCAGTCCCTTTATGTATAAATATTCACCTCAAGTTGAGGTTAAGTATGAATGAATTGAAATTATCAGAGATTGACAAATATGTTATGAATTATATTTATATCTTAACATTCTCTCCAACAGAAAATAAAAGAGAATATTATAACAACTCAACCTCTAGAGTGTTAAGTGATAAAATTCCAACAATATGATAATCCTATAATTCCATCAGGAACAATTACACTCTTGTCAGGACTCTACTCTCAAGTACACATTTTTTGACTCATTTTCTGTTGTACATCATTGGATACACACACTCACATGTTGAATATATGTCTATTATTGGTGTGCAGTGATTAGTACATTGACTTTATATCTATATGATATCTCTGAACGCACACATCTATCACTTAGTGTGAATATTTATAGACTACCCGAACCAAACAAAATCCACTGTTAAATTCTATAACAGTACTTTCACATGACCTTAATATATATTAAGCACAAACCCTGCCTTCAAAGTCTTTTAAACTTTATCAACAGAATCAACTCCCATTAACATTGAACAATTTAGATATACCTAGAAAGAATATTAAAATGAAGGAAAAACTCTTCAAAATTTATCTCAAAATAAAGAATATAAGCTATTTTTGTTATTTTCTGCGTACATAATTTTTTAAAACAATTACAAATTCATTTTGAAAGGACTGATTAGAAATCTTGGAACATCGCGCGTGTTATTAAGAGTTGTATATAATTCACATCAATTATTTTGAAACTTAATAGCCCAATACTTAACGCAAGAAACAGTGCACTTTACCTATATCAATAATGGAATTTATGATATACCCAATTTGCTTGCTGGCACACCGATATTGGTTCACTTGTCCCGAGAATGTGTTGGTTAACTTAAACCGTATGCATATGCATAATGGATCTTAAAATAATTTAATGGATGTCATTATATATTACCATATGAGGGATGAGAAATGCATGGACTATGGCAGCGAGGAAAGTGTTGTTGAGGCAAGGTCGTCTTCTCATGGTACACTCTTTCTGCACAATACTATATTTTTCTTGCTTGATTTTTTATTATCGAGCAAGTGGTTAGAGTTTTTTTTTTTTTTGATATTTATACACAATAATCTTTGTGATGTAAAAGGGTAAAGGATTTTTAAAAAAAAGTAAGAATTATTACTGCAACGGTTATAAATTAAGTAAGTACAAGAAAAATGATCTTCCCGCCAAAAAGTAAAGTTAAAAAAAAAAAAACTGTTTACAATTTATAGAAAGGAAAGTCAAATATACATGATGTTGTGTTTGCTATAAGTTTTCATTTGAGTTATGGGGAAATATGGGTGGGTATTGAAAAAGATCATGTTTAGTTCAAATTTTGAAAAAAAAAAAAAAGACTAATTAAATAGGAAACCTAAGCAATTAGATTTGTGTTATTTTTTTGCTCAAACTAGCTATTCACAAATATCACTTTGGGTGTGGTATTTTAGGATAGGTGAAGAAGTGATATTTAAAGAAACCAAGTTATTGATATTGGACTCTCATTTTTAGGTAGTGGTTTGTTTAAAAAATATTGATAATAGGAGTGTTTTGGTCAATTCAACCAATTTTTCTATCACTATTTTACATTCAACCAAACATAGACTTTGCAAATTTATATAAATTTTCTGATAATATTTGGGTGAACCAAACATTTTTTTTAAACTTTTTCATCAAACTCATTTTCCTATTATTTTCTCATTAATTATGTTTTCCCAATAAAAAATATATCCTCTATCAAACACCCCAAAATCATAATATCCGTCATCATTGGTATTGTTGAGGCCATCAATATCATCATTTCGTATTGGCTTTGACTTTTCTATCCATGTTATACATGTAGAATGCCCTGTTAATTCAGTTGTAATCAATTAGGTATGCATGGATAATCGATCATTTCTTATTTTAATTCCGTTTTTGAAGGTAGACATTTAAGTTGTGAGGAAAAGGTGAATTACCCACAACACAACTTCAATTCCCCTCCACAATAAATTAATTACTAGAGTAGTAGTATGCGTTGTTAGATATATATTCCGATGATGAAGGGACCAGCTGATACCCACATCATGAGAAATCACAAGGAGGAAGTCATGAATTAGATTCGTGTAATCACAGCACAGGCCGAATATTTTACATGAGCTAATCAATGTGTTGATAGTTCTTTCCGCTTTTGCAATCACAGCTTGATCGTTTTCTCATGCGCATAGCGCATGTATCTGCATGTGTCCAAAAGTGTACATGTCAAGCAAAATGGTGTCTTAGACCGGACGCTTCTCATGTTCTCGCGGATGGTTGAATTAACTAATCATTAATTTGGACACTTTTTTTTTTCCAAATAAATATTGCAAATTAATTAGTTACTAGCAGGGTGGGTATCTACGTACATTCAATCCCAAAAATTAGTTCAAAGAATGAGAGTGTCAAAGACCTTGTAAACTTCACATTAATTGTATGGACAACCAACGTGAAACTCGTAACACGGGATCGAGTAGTAAATATATATATGAAGAAGAGAATTAAAGATGGTCAAAGCACATGGCTACACATGTCATGATGAGCTATAATGGTGTAGGCTGATGTATGAATATTCATATATGAATGAGGATTTGGACAAATTAGTAAAAGAACGGGAAGAGGGGGACTTTGAGCAGACAATTCAATCATTAAGTTGTGTAGTTAACCGTTGAGAGAGAGGAGTGAGTGGTATTAATGATGGGGGAGTGTGAAAGTGGAGCCAGACGGAGTCATTAGAGAAGCAAGAAGAGAGATTGTAGATATGTGGGTGGGACCATACACCCAAACGCAAACTACATCAATTCGCATTATGCGGCCTGTGATGAGTAAGTACTATGACTAGTGTGGTGGGATTAGTGAACTCATTTTTTCAAAGAGAGAGAGACAGAGAGAGGAGGGGGGTAATGGGTAATGGTGTTGGGTAAGGGAATTGGTGATTAATTACTGAATTGTGAATAGATTCAAGGGAAGGTGTGTGGAGTGTGAACCGGTGCGCGCTTTGTGAGTAGTTGAGCTTTACTATAATGGTAATGGGGCCAATTGCTTTTGGGTTGTTTAATGGAAATTTTGGAGGACCCATTAGGCGTCATAATTGCCTCTCATCTGACGTTATTCACGCCTCGATCATGCAAATCGCCAAACGCCGCGCCCAGAGATGCATACGCAAACAACCACGCTCTTTCAAAAGTAGATTCTCGCTTTTACACCTTTCCCACCTAATGTTCTCCCACGGCGAAGCCCCAAAAGGAGTTAGAGTTGTACCTCACCTTGTTTTGGTAGCAACTAATCAGGGGACAAGTTTGAATCCCCTCATTAAATAAGGCCAAAAGAATAGTTATAAATGTATAATCTTTGCTGTACGCGTTTGGATGGAAATTACGGAGAAATAAATGTTCATTAGTTATAGTCATATATCTTGAAATTGATGTTTCCGACTTGAGCATAAGTGCATTCCGTAAAAGATATTTATGGTCACGGGTACTAAATGAACCGCAAACCTTTCAGGGATTTTTGACTTGATTTGTGAAGATCTAAACTTACATCTTTAAAATTGATTGTTAGAATCAGGCTTATACTTATATAAAAATTTGTTTTAATAAAAAGGCCTTAGATTCTAATTCAAAAGTCTGATCTTAAAGTCTTTTAGTCTGATCTAGTATATTAACTTTTATTTTTATTTTATATTTTTTATACTGCTCATAATAGCCATTTTCTCTCCTCAACTCATTTCACTCCATTTTATTAGTTAAATAGATTTTTTTGAATGATTTTGTTCTATATTATGCTATTTGGATATACATTGAATTCTGAATCTTTGTGGAATTATTAGTGTTGTTGATCGTATATTTTGTTTCAATAAAATTTTGTTGTCTTATTATTTTTTTAACAGACTAAACCAAACTTTTATTTTTGTAAATAAGTCAGGTCACAGACTGCTAATTATATTCATAACAGGTAACAGACTAGGCTAGGCTGACATATTTAAATACAAGCTTAGCCTTTTCAGAGCAAAGCACGGCCCGACTCGGTCCATTAACACCCTTACTTGTGGTGGCTCTTTGACCATAATGGAGTTTTCTCACACTCAATACACCAGTCTGGTATTGGGCAGCAAAAATTTTACCACTGGGAGGTGTTATGTCCCACCGAGTTTGAGACATCCCCCCCTCCCCCAAAAAAAAAACACTTTTTGTTTTCTTAAACAAAGAGTTCTGCTTCCCCAACACCCCCTCCCTTACCTTGGGGAACTTGGACGACATACCACGTGGCACAATTTTAGTCGTTTGAATCCCTTTCTTCGCCTTGTAAATAACATTTCATCCATTCATAATTCATTATCTCCTTTTCCATTAATCAGTATTCATTAAGCATTATGTAAAATATTTGCATATAATTAATTACACATGCTTATGTTAGGCTATGTTACGATCATGGCAAGTATATTGATTGTTTCAAGTAATAAAGTAGTGAGAAAGATTATCGTCCCACGAGAACTGAAGTATCAAGTACTATTCGCATTAGTCACTTTAATTTGGACAATTCAATTTGGTTGTTGATAATAATTGTTGAATTAAAATAAAACGAAAAGCAATTGTAAAGATAAACAATCAAAAACATGTAAAAATGATTAAAGAACGATTTAATAATTATAATAAAGAACTGTAGTCATGGTACACTTCGCCTTTGATACCCCCTTATCGATCTGAATTAATTCTTATTATCAATTATTTCAATGGTTTAGACAATTCATCTTCTTTAAATTAATTGGTTAAACCCTAATGTCTTAGTGATTTAATCCTTTAACCCAATTAGAATTCTAATGTCTTAGTAATCCTTCTAGGATTAAGCAATAAGTTCAATGAATTAAAAAATCTGCAATTCGTACAAGCCTATGTCTACATTATGCACAAATTATTATTTTAACTTAGTCAAAATTAAAACCTCAACATGTTTATTGTGAGCTCTAACACTCAAAACCTTATAAGATTGATCAAGTCTAATAAGGATATAAAATTTTCCTTCAAGGTAAAATAAAACTGATTGAAATAAAAGAATTATAAAAACAATTCAAATACCAAAGAGTTTCACATCAGATCCGTGACCCTAACTACAAAAGAAAACTAGCAAGACATATTAATGTCTGACTTAAATAAAATAAAAAAATAGAAGAATATAATAAGATGAGGAAGAAGAAGAAGGATCAATGGTTGATCAATTTCTTCACGCTTCCTTTTCTCTGATTCATCCGCCTCAGCAAGAACTTACAAAACTCTCAATTGTTGCTCTCCAATCCTCTCTTATTCTTTTTGTCAAAAAAAAAGAAAAAATTACTAAAATAAGGTTTCTTTTTCCCTATTTATACATTGCAACAAATCTTCCCCAAATCTCTCAAGGAATCATTTTTTAAATAAAATTTCATCTCATTTAAGTGTTGCACATGACCTCCGCGCGGTTAGCGTCAGGACGGCGCGAAGAGGCAGTGAGTTGAGTAATTATCACTTTTTCATGGCACGGATCGCGCCATTCCTGTGCCAATAGCACGGAGAGGCAGTGAGTTGGGCAATCTTCAATTATCCACGCCATTCCTACTCCAATTGCGCAATTATGCAGTTTGCCAAACTTCTTTTTGTGAATTAATTTTCTTTTCTTACACTTTTCTTCTACAAAACACAGAAATTCAATGAGAATATGTCTGAGCATGGATTATCAATATCTCTAACAGATATTAATATTTATCGTTCAATTAATATCAAATCCTTACTCGTTTTAGTCTAAAAAACTATATATGTTGGAGGCATATCAGGAGAACAAAAAAGAATTAAATAAGTCACCAGGATTGGTCTAGTGGTGAAGGATTTTGGTAGTTTATATTAGGTCATGTATTCAATCCCCACCAATATAAAAAAAAAAACTGAAAAAAAATAAATTAAAAAACTATAACAACCATTCACTAACTAAAATAAACCCTAAATACCATAGTTATTAAAATCGGACCGACCCGGCCGAATCGACCCGGGAACTGGTAAATCGGTCATATAACCGGTCCGGTTGAAGCAACGGACCGGCCATGCATCAGAATCGGTGCGACCCGACCGGTTTTCATAAAAACCGGTGACCCGACCCGGTCCCAAAAAAAAAATCTAAACTTTTTGTTATTTAAAAAAAAAATAAATCATAATAGCCATATTTGAATATTTTTTTGCTTATTGACTTATATAAATTATGTACCTACAACACTGATATTATCTCAATTATGTACTATGCATAAAATTTTGAATTATTTTATAGTTAGAGATGTCGTTTTCTGAACCTAAAGCTCCATATCACGATTATTATATTTTTGTTTAATTTTTTATTTGATAATAATATGTGATTTATTATTTTTTGTATTAAAATATTTGAAATTTTTATCATTTTTTTAAATATTTGAGTATATTTATAATTTTTTAATATAAATTATAAAATTACATATAATTACCGGGTCATGCGGTTGAACCAGTGACCGGGTACCTCGACCGGGTCAAAGACCGAGCCGGTTTTAATAACATTGCTAAATACTATTCAGGAATTATTTATTCTAAATTACATTATTAAAAAACTAAACACTACTCATTATACACTAATCATTATGTATATTCTCTACATATAATTAACTACAAATGAATATATTAGGATAACACAAAACAATTAATTTCAAAACTTATAACAACTATTCACTAATTAAAAGAAGAAAAAAATATTTGTTATTTTAAATGACACAAAATTATATCATTTTTAATAAAACTACGTTATTTTAGTGTGGTTTTTCATTTTCTAAAATAACATAAATGACATTTCCCTTAAAAGAAACCCTAAATATTATTCATAAATTAATTATGGGCAGATGTTATTTATCGAGTAGATAAAGGGACTCTTACGGCTGAGATTGTGCCAGACGCTGTTTAAGTTCCCTTGGGGGGAGGGTAAAGTCTTGCTACCCAGTACCAAACCGGTGACCCTCATTTATACTTTCATAAATCGGGCAGCTTTGTACATCATAGTTTATCTTCTTGAACGATAAGTCTACATCACCAGTTAACGAAGTTGAATTATAAATCATCTAAACAGTTTCTAAAAAGCAATATAACATCTATTTTTTTGCTAAAAATTTAAGAGGATGGATATTCTTACTATCAAAATTTTCTACTATTAACTTACTACCTATCTAATCACCATTATATTAATATTTTCTCTCTCTTCAAAAACTTTTTAACATTCTCTCTCTTTGATCCAATGGTGATGTGATGGGTAATAAGTTAGTAGTAAGAATTTTTGGTAGTTAGAAATCCTCACTCAAAAATTAAAACCTATTATTTTTTACATTTTTTATTTAGTGTTTGTTTTTGTAGAGATTTAGTGTTTATTTAATTACTTACAGATTGATACTAAAATTTAAATATTTATTTTATGAGTAATATTATACTTACAACTTGTTATAACTATTTTTATTATTATTGAATCGAAATCAAATTAATAATTATAAAAAGACATTAAGTGAAAGTTGTTTAATTTGATTTTAATCTAATAATAACGAAAATAACTATAAGAAATGGTGAGACAAAATAGTTATAAGTATATTCTATTGCTTATTTTATACTCTTTCATTACAATTGTATTTTAACTCTTTCCAACTTTTTGTTATAAAAAATATATTTAAGTTTAACCATCGAAGGGCTTCTTATATAGTTATCATAATGTTCGAGGGGTTAGTCTAACAAAAATACTTGTAAGAATGTCTTAACCAAAAGTAAAAAAGAAACTTTAAACAATTATTATGATAATTACTTTCTAAATTTAATATAAATAGTACAAAAAATATGTTAGTAATATTGTTCAATATGTTACAACATCAACGTTATTTTTATTATAAATTAATTAAAATTGACAGTTGATAACCCCAAAAAATACCACTAGAGTTAGCCTACTGGTGTTTAATGTGTATTAAGTTTGCAGTTCAATTCTTATATAATGTCCAAAAAAATAACCCCAAAAAAAAAATTAACAGTTAGTGAATATCTTAATAAATAATAATATTTTATATATTTAAAATTTTAAACATGTGTATCAAAATATAAATTATAAATATTGGCAAATAACTTCTTATGCTACCGAAGAAGAGGATAGTTTTGTACTAAAAAAAAGAAGAGGATAGCTTGCAACAGATAATTCCTATACCGTGCCAAAAAATATTTTATTTTATTTTTTAAAAAATAGTGGGCCATAGGATTTTATTTCTATCGCATGAAAGGGAGAATTTTGCTGCAACACCAAATCTTTTAAATCCTATAATATTTGTTTAATGGGGAAAGATATTGTAACAATCAAATTATGTTACTACTAATCAATCTCACCGTTAGATCGCTTATATTGATTCAACGGTGATGATTACCCATATTTAAAGTGAAAGCATTAAATATGAAAAATCATAATTATACAAAGGTGGAAATAAATATAAAGTATTAAATTTGAGAAATCATGATCATACAAAGATAGAAATAAATATAACCGTTGGATCAACATAAGCAATTTAACGATGAGATTGATTGATAGTAACATAACTTAGTTGTTACAATATCCTTCCTCAATTAGGGATAAGATATTGTGACAATCAAATAATGTTACAATCAATGTTACTACTACATCTTAACCGTTGATTTCCGCCAATCAACGGTTATCATTTTTCAAATCAAACTCATTAATTAATTATTAATTCGCAATAAATGATAACTGTTGATTAGCGAAAATTAACGGTTAAGATGTGGTAGTAACATTGGTGGTAATAAAATTATATATAATATGTTGAAGTTGATCCTCACAGCAACGTGATACAGCCTGTCAATGTCGTATTTAAAATACACAGTACAATGTACCTAAAAAAATATACACAGTACAGACTCCAGGTTGTAGAAGTTTATAGTAGCATTTAAGAGGTGAGCGCCCTGAATATTTAGGCCGTTTGGATTTTTTTTTCAGAAAAAAAAAACACTTTTCATAAAAAAATTGTTTGAATACCTGTTTTTTTTTAAAAAAAAATTATAAGAAAATTGAAAAAAAAATAAAATAAAATTTGAAAGCTGAAAATTTTAGCTTCCAAAAAAATAGAAGCATTTTTTTAAATTTAAATAACTTAAAATTTTAAAAAATATTTCTAAAATAAATAAGGCATAAAAATAACTTTTCTACCCATCCAACTATCTGAAGAAAATGAATTGACTGAAGTTTCCACTTAGCCACCAACTAACTATCCCAATAACTTTGTGAAAGCAGGACAAGTAATAATATGTTGAAGGATTCAAGAAAACACAACACGAAAGAACTTTCTTATATAATGGAACACACTTTGAAAACATCGAACCGCACAGAGAGTGACACTTAGAAGGATACTGCTTTTAGCACTTAGTAAACCATAAGGTTTACCAAACTTCTGTATGGACCAGAGAATTCCTCCAACTGCAATGCCGTTAATGCTTACTGGACCCCAGATTTTGTGAGATATATCATACATTTTTTTACTTTTTTTTGTATAATATTTGGTTTGGATAAGGGATGTAACCGATAAATTCAGTTTTATTAAATCTCACTAGGCGTGGACTCGGTTGGGATACTTAATTATTGATTGAACCAATGGATTACTGGTCAGTCGGTCAGTTAACTCGGATATATATAAATATAAATATATAAATTTAATTATAATCTTCATATTTAAAATGAGTTAAATAAGGTCCACTAAATAAGCTAAAAAATATGAAACACAAATAAATGAAAATGCACACTATTATTATATCAAATTAAATTACAATTTAGAATCCCCATAAACATATTCCTCAACTAGAGGTGGCAACAGTGGCGGACCCAGGAAAAAAAATTTATGTCCGCACAATCAGTGGCGGGGTTCGGGGGCAGCGCCCCAGAATTTTTTTTTTTATATAAAAGTTTAAATCAACGCTTGAACCCGCTCATAATCTAGTTGCTTCCATAACAAGCTGCAGACAATAGTTTGACCAATTATTTTTCCCCTAAATCTTATCAATCCTTCAAAACAAATATGAGAATATACTCCAGTACATCCATACATCATCATTCTATTTTGGGATATGTTATTTTACCTAACATTTTTCTGCCTACCTTTGTCTACCACTCTCCAATACCGTTAGATCAAAATCTCAAGAAGAGAGAAAAAGATAAATGTTAGTTAAGATTCTGATCTAACGGTGTTGGAGGGTGGTAGGTAGAGGTAGGCAAAAAAATGGTAAGTAGAATAACCTATCCCTTCTATTTTATAGTGGTGAATAAAAAAGTTAACACTACCTATACAGAAGTAAAACAAAATCACAGTGAAGGTCTCGTCTCTAGATATTAACTTATTTGAGAATGTCAGACCTACAATCAATCATCTCTTTTTATAAAAATAAAAAAGGAAACAAAGGATGAAGAGAACGTGGAAATGAGTACGTGACAAGGGAGGAAGAATAAGTTTTCTTTCTAATCAATGTGCGTTGTTTTAATCATCTTCGTACGTTGTTACGTTGCTAACTAATATAAGAATAAATATCATTTTTGGTCCCTAAAAAAAATTTGGTCCTCACTTTAGTCCATTATAAAAAAAAATTAGTCACCTGATCCCTATGGACCCACTTTGGTCTTTCTGTGGGACTAGTGTAGGTCTTTTTTGAATTTGTGATGGACCACGATTTTAATTAAATTGATCTACTTTAAATTTTTTAAGGACCTCGAGACTAATTTTTTTTTGTAAAGGACTAAATTGAGAATCATGTTTTTTGTTAGGGACTTAAAAAATTATTTACTCCTAATATATATATTGAATCAAGAGACAAATAACAATCTACAAAAAAAAAAAAAAAAATTAAAATCAAAAAGTTTATGACCGCACTTGCGGGCATTTGCCCGCAAGTGGGTCCGCCAATGGGTGGCAATATGGGTTGAACCCGACGGGTCAACCCGTCAACCCGCCAAAAAGGGCGGGTTGGGTTACATATTTCAACTCACCAACTCGTCTCAACCCGCTCTGTTGGGTTGTGGGTCAAAACGGATTGGTGGCGTGTCGAGGCGGGTTGGCCCGCCGAGTCAATTTTTATTTTTTTTTTACTATTAGATAGTGTTTTATTTGTTTTTAAGCTTTTGTGATATTCAATTTTTTGTTATCTTAGTTCTCTCTAGAAAAAATATAGAAAAAAAAAATTATTTATGACAAAAGTAATTTATGTATGGAGATAAAAACAAGTTTGTAAAGAATATATGACTAAATATTAGCATACATTTAGACTTAAGATTGAAAAAATTAAGGGAAATGAGATAAGAAAATAAGTAATATTATAATATTACTAAAATATAATTTATTTTTTATTTTTTATTTTATTTTTTATTTTTTAAGCGGGTTGACCCGTCAACCCTCCATAAAACGGGGCAGGTTGGGGATTTCAACCCAAATTCAAGATGCGGGACGGGGCGGGCCAACCCACTTTTGGCAGGTTGGCGGCCGGGCGGGCCGACTCGTTTTGCCACCTCTACCCTCAACAACATTAAACTCATATTTTTCAACGGTTAGAAGGATATATATAAATATAAATATATAAATTTAATTATAATTTTCATATTTAAAATGAGTTAAACAAGGTCCACTAAATAAGCTAAAAAATATGAAACACAAATAAATGAAAATGCACACTATTATTATATCAAATTAAATTACAATTTAGAATCCCCGTAAACATACTCCTCAACTAGAGTGGTAATATGGGTTGAACCCGACGGGTCAACCTGTCAACCCGCCAAAAAGGGCGGGTTGAGTTATATATTTCAACCCACCAACCCGTCTCAACCCGTCCTGTTGGGTTGTGGGTCAAAACGGGTTGGCCCGCCGAGTCAATTTTTTTTATTTTTTTTTACAATTAGATAGTGTTTTATTTGTTTTTAAGCTTTTGTGATATTCAATTTTTTGTTATCTTAGTTCTCTCTAGAAAAAATATAGAAGAAAAACTTTATTTATGACAAAAGAAATTTATGTATGGAGATAAAAACAAGTTTGTAAAGAATATATGACTAAATATTAGCATACATTTAGACTTAAGATTGAAAAAAATTAAGGAAAATGAGATATGAAAATAAGTAATATTATAATATTACTAAAATATAATTTATTTTTTATTTTTTAAGCGGGTTGACCCGCCAACCCGTCAACCCTCCATAAAACGGGGCAGGCTGGGGATTTCAACCCAAATTCAAGATGCGGGACGGGGCGGGCCAACCCACTTTTGGCAGGTTGGCGGCGGGCGGGCCGACTCGTTTTGCCACCTCTACCCTCAACAACATTAAACTCATATTTTTCAAATCCATCTACATTGAAATGACATATGTCAGCCCCTCTCTCTGGTATTAATCTTTTGTATTTAGCTGGTATAAGTGGTTTTAGTAGAACTCGTTGTATTTCTTCCTTTTAGCCTGTGTTGGGATTTTAACCCCAACCAGGATATAAAAAAAAAATTTGACACGCATCACATTCTCTTAATTTATTATTCCCTAAATTACTTCAGCATTGGAAGCTGAAGTTTGAGGTTATTGTAGAAGAATATACTAGCAAATAAAATTACAAAAAATATTAAAATTAGTTCTACATTTTTTTCTGACAAGATGAAATAATTTTGATTTTTTATAAAAATAATAATAATGCATGACCCGATCGAGTCACCAGATTTGGCTAGGTGCGATGCATGACTAGTCCAATACTTGACCCGAATCAGTCTGATGATCGGTTCGTCGGGCCAGATTTCACAACAGTGGATAAATCAATTCCCTCAAAATTTTAAGTTGCGAAATTTTATAATATTTATCAAATAAAGGGATATCGTTTTCTTATGTTGTAGGAAAAAAATTACCTCATGTTGTAGAAATAAAAGTATAAGTTGGATCCACAGGTAAGAGGAGAGAGAAAAAATTAGTGGGACCAACCCCTTCTTGTGTGTGTAGGAGAGTTATTTTTCTCATGTAAAATGAGATAAATATACCCCTTAAATAAATAGGATAGCAAATTGAATTCTAAATAATTTTAATTATAAAAACTCTGATATGATATAATGAAATCAATTAGCTCAAAAGATGGAAAATAAATAATTTTTAATTCTCCTAAATATTATCTTTGAAAGAAATTTAAAATTTTAATTATCAACTTGCTCCAAATAAAATTATTCTCCATGTAAAATACCTGTACTTTTTAAAAAATAATAATAATAATTTTATTACGCTTTCTTTTCTTCTTTTTTGGGGTGAATTTTTATTACACATTTCTAAATTCTAACAAATAGTGCAAGCTTTTACCATTTCATGAAAGGAAGAACACGTGGTGAATGTCATAGCTGTTGTGATCCGCCAAGTCTTTACAACCTAACATTGATTTTTTATTTTTAAATAAAAATATTTTTCCCCCGCCTAAAACAAGTAGGTGTATTTCCACAATTTTTTTGGTAATTTTTTTTTAATTTAATGCAAGAAAATTGCATGCACACTCCTCATATTTCATTTGTGCAAAAATTTGCATCATATAAAATGTGTATTCTTGGTATGTACATTTAAGTTGCACACACATTTCATTCGCCTCTTACGGAAGGTGACAAGTGACAGATATATTTTAACTTTTGCATAAATTAATGGTGATGCGCAATTTAAATATGCACAATTGATATGTATGTTTCATTTGTATTAGATTAATAAATAATTTAAAAAAATTAAATCGATAAAATTTATTGAATTCTGCATCAAAATGGTTAAAAAGCTCCTCCTTAGAATAAGAGTCCTTGTGTTTGGCCTTTTCAAAAAAGTAACTTTTATTTCTTCTTTATTTTATAAGTGTTTTTTATAAAAGTCAAAGCTATTTATATTTTTATAAAAATATTTAGTTTTTTAAAAAAATAATTAACTTTTGACTTCTGCTTTTTTTAGAAGTTAAAATTTTTAGCTTTTGAAAAAAAGTAAATTTTTGGCTTTTGTTGTGACTTCTAATTTTTTTAAAAGCAGATATCAAAATAAACTAAAAACGAGAAGTGTTTTTTATTTTAAGAAAAAAAATAGTTTTTG
The DNA here is from genome assembly GCF_033153095.1 of Gastrolobium bilobum. NCBI lineage: Eukaryota > Viridiplantae > Streptophyta > Magnoliopsida > Fabales > Fabaceae > Gastrolobium > Gastrolobium bilobum. Next base: position 252,433 of record NW_026898358.1, on the reverse strand, counting down.
GAGAAAAAAAATCATCCAAACATACCCCAAGTGATGCAACCTATTACGGTGAGAAAAATTTGAACGATTTCCTTGTAGGATAATAAGCCAGTGGCGGAAACTTGTACCGTATCATGAAAGGAAGAACACGTGGAGGATGTCACAGCTGCTGTGATCCGCCAACGAGCATATCTTGGTGCTAATAAAGTATGTACTCCTTTGCTAAAAGTAAAAAAAGTTGATGGTTTTGAAAAAAAATAATCATATAAGGAAAGATAAAATGATAAAAAATATATATTATATTTTCAAATTGAGTAAATGATGCATCAAATCTTCAATACTCTTGTAGTACGGAAGATATTCCCACAATTTTTTTTTCCTTTTCTTCCTCCACGTTGAAAATGAAAATAGGATAGCCGCGATGACAGATGAAATGAAACGAATAGAAGCCTTTGCCTCAACCCATTCTCCTTTTTTTTTTCTTTTTTGTTTAAATATTAAGAGTCTATATAATTTGTTAAACATAAAAGATAATAAAACATAAATAAAATTATATTTTATTTAACTGTTTAAATAATATAAACACTTGATAAAAAAATTCAAGAAAGAATACCAATTTCTAATTTTTTTATTTGTTAGTCAACTAAAATTACAAAATTTTGGCCGTAATACAAGAGAAAAAAAGATGAATAGTCTATACTTTTTACATCACAACTTTATTAAATATAAAGTAAATTGTATTATAGTAAATCTTATTTTATTTTATTCATCAATATTACAAAAAATTTAAATTTATGCATTGGTTATTAAATACATAAAAAATATTTTGTAACTTAATTACTTGTGATAAAATATTTTATTTGTTATATTTTTTTAAATGCATCAAACCGTAACTTAAAATTTGATCGGAATTAAATTTAGAAGAAGAGAGGATGCATACAGTTTTTATAATTTGTGTCAACTTAAAGTTATTTTTTTATGAGTTGAATATATTTGTATATTAAAAGAATTAATAGAAATTAAAAATCGATATAATTCAAATGTTTAGTATTTTTCCTATGATGTTTTATCTCAAATATGTTATTCTGAGATTTGGAAAAATATAGGAAATTGTGGGAAAATTCATATTGCAACATCCCAAAACGTTCTACGTTTTTTTTTTTTCTATGCCCCAAAATATTTCCATAATTCAAACTTAAATTTTTATCATATTATATTCTAAATTGAATCAGCAAAAACTCCTGGGTACAAACTTGCGAATCCGTTTTCCTTTACCTTGATCAGAAAAGCAAAGAGAAACGGACTTGATAGTTTTCCACTAAACTCTCGATACAGTGTCTATGTAGTTTGGACCTTTGACTCGATTATTTTTTAATTAAATTTTCATTTCATTGTGAAGAGAGAGAGAGACCTCTCTCTTTGCAAATGTATTTGGAGTCTACGAAGCATTGATACTTCAAAATTCCTAACGTGTCGTGTCCGACACTTCCCGATACTCCAATACTCATTGCAGAGACTCAAAAAATGTTCAAAGTTTACGTTGCGTTGCATTTTGAGTTTCAACTATTAGATTCGTTCGATTATGATTACTATTTTATTGAGTTTAATATAAATATTTGGGATATCTTATGTTTCTTTGCAAAAGGTATTATAAGTTTAATTTTATTTTTTTGTTAAATTATTGAACATTAAATATAATATACATTACATAAATTAAAATTATATAATATCAAAACGTGTCATAACGTGTCAAAATTCAACATTTTTTAGAATTAACGTGTTAAAATATCGTGTCGTGTCATATTTCGTATCCCATTGTCAATGTGGTGCAAGATAATTTGGGTTTCAGTGCCTCGTTTAATCCTTGCAAAATAAAAAGAGGCAAGAGCTGCGAGGCTGGCAGAGTCGGTTATGAGTCATGACCACTTAAGCCCAAACAGAAGGAAAAGGCCCGCTTTGATACTTTCATTAAAATACGGGGGCAGTAGTATAATAGGCCCAATCGAAAATACACAAGAGTATCCCGAACGACCACATTAGAGAGAAAACAAAGAAAAAACATAGGGTATTAATTTTTTCATTTTACATGAGAATATTTTCTCATGTTACACACACAATTCATGAGTGGAGTCTATAAAAAAAAAAATGAGAAAACAAAAAAATTAAGATGGGTCTCACTTTTTAATTGTAAGTGTAACTTGAGAAAATTTTCTCACGTAAAATGAGAAAACTATTTCCCAAAAACATATTATAGTTGAGTTATAAGATTCTAAAATTTAAATCACTTGGAAATGCTGATTGAGTTTTGTAATTGGCCACCCTTTCATCAATTTGAGGGTAATTCAAAAGCAATAGCGTCTGCTGTTAGTTTAAATAAAGGGTAATTCAAATGAATTATTAGAGGTGTGAACGAAAATATAAAACTAAATATTGTGTGTGTAATATGCTTAGGCATATATAAGTTTTAAATGTCTGAACATTTCATACGGTGAGAGATGTGATAATAAATATAAAAACTAAACAGCGTACATATTAATTACGTGCTAAAGTTTATAAAGATCTTTACATAATTTGCCGAATTTCTGAACTAATGTTCAACAATAAAAGAAAACTAACATGTTACTCAGTTGACAACTTTATCCTCGCCTTGCCTAATTGTTGTGGTTTTCAACTTTTCATTTATCAGGTGAATAAAGTATAAATTTAATAATTTGCACAAAATATGACAAAATAGGCTATTTGAAGTTTGAACATTCATTCTCGGAGAGTTTACAGCTAAAATAACAAGTATATATGCACATAATAAAGCATAGTATAGTTGAAGGGATCGAGGATATGGAATTTACCTAACTCTTAATAATATAACTGCTTAAAAAAAGACATGGTGGTGGTGGTGGATAGTGGACTACTGTTGAGAGGAATGAGATTGTGATTTGGAATAACCATTAATGTTGCAATGAATTGAAGGAGACCGACGTTGGTTATATGTGGGATCCTCGTCTGGTCGTTTTGCTGTTTGATGAACTGCGCCGGCTTTCTTCTTCCCTTTGGGTTTATATTTGATGCTTCGAACCTTTTCTAAGGTTCCCAAAACCTCCTCCATAGATGGTCGTTTTTTTGGGTCAGGTTCTAAACATTTTAGTATTAGGAGGGCTACTTGAAACGCTGCAGTTATTGAATATTCTTCGTCCATATTTGGATCGACGATCCTTTTTAGTTTCTTTTTGTTACCTAGAGATGGTTTAGCGAAATCCACCAAATTCTGCTCACCCGTAGGCCGATTTGTGTCTAGTGCTATCAAGCCTGTTAACATTTCCAGCAGAACAACACCAAATCCATAAACATCGCTTTTTACGTAGAGATGACCTGTCAATTTCAAATTTGTCATTATATGTGCAAGCTTTCCCCACCAATTATTATTATTATTATTATTGATGAATTCTTCATGAATAAATTATATTTTTTTTTAAAGTCCAACGAATTATTAAAATCCCAACTCTAATGATCTAGTGATTCAAGTCCACCAATCTATTAGGCAAAACCTATATATATATAGAATATTGTAAGTTATATTTAACTCTTTAGCTTGATATAGGTCAAATTATATACTTAATTTGACCTCCTTTTTTTTTAAAGGCCAAATTTAATTTTTTAGTTCTTCTAAACTGATCAAGAATTAGAAAAATACTTAAATTAATATTATTATAATATTTATACTTATCTAAATAGTTATTTTATTTATTACAAAAAAAAATAGTTATTTTATTTTATTTTATATACCAAACAAAAAAATATATTTTATTTTATTTCTTTTAAAATAAATAATATAATATTGGCGTGTTTATAATGTGGTCATTGGTTAGGCAATATAAAAATAGGGTTTGCTTTTTCTGCAGTTACTGCAGATAAGTTATCTGAGTAAGCCCAATACGACGTTATTTAGGGGCAAAAATCATGATATTTTTGTAATTTTAATTTATTTCAGGATTATATAATTTTTATAATTATAATTTTTTAATATGTCACTCACAAAACGACGTCGTTTTGTGAGTAAATGCAGATAATTTATCTGCAGTAACTGCAGAAATATTTTTTTGATGAAAATAAGTGTATGATCTATTTTTTAAAGGGTTTATTTTTTCTGCAGTTACTGCAGATAAGTTATCTGCAGGAAGCTCAATACGACGTCGTTTTGGAGCGAAAATCATGGTGTTTTTATAATTTTAATTTATTTCAGGGTTGTTATAATTTTTATAATTATAATTTTCTAATATTTCAATCTCAAAACAACGTCATTTTAAAAATAAATAGAGATAACTTATCTGTAGTAATATTTTTCACTTTTTTAAATTGGTTTTTTCTTATGTCTAAGTCTATTATATAAATTCTACTGTCATAGGTCCCTGAACTATTTACACATATACCGACTTCCATATTTGATTATTGCTAAGCAATATGCTCTCGTGTTATTGGTTAACGGTAGTAATTGTACTATTAGATAATAATTATGTATAAGAAAGGGGAGGAAGCATGCGTGTACCTGTGTTCATGTATTCGGGGGCAGCGTAACCATAGGTGCCCATGACCCGTGTAGTTATGTGGGATCTACCGTTGACGGGGCCAAACTTTGCCAACCCGAAGTCTGAGAGCTTCGCATTGAAATCCTAATAAAGAAAAGTCGTAGTAGCAAAAAATTGAAACACAATTAATGATGTACACTTTTGACTGGGTACTGAGTACTATAAAAAAAAATTTATATTGTTGATCGATTCAAATAATTGATCATAACAAAACACAAAGAAACTTTACAGACATACCCTATCAAGCAAAATGTTGGAGGACTTAAAGTCTCTATAGATGACAGACTTTTCCGATGTATGCAAGAAAGTAAGACCTCTGGCAGCTCCTATGGCTATCTTAAGCCTTGTATCCCAGGAAAGTGGTTCTGGGCCTCCTGCAAATGCAACAACGTCAATCATTTAAACAAACATTCTAATAACAAGTTTCACTGTCTCAAGATGTATATATAGGTTGGTTGTTGCATTTCCTACTTCTAAAGAGGTGGCTTTCCAAGCTTCCCTTTTGCACGTATTCGTATACGAGCAGGAATTGATTTTCCTCCCAGCAGTAACCAAGTAGTTTAACCAGGTTTTGATGAGAAAACTTCCCCAAAAATTGCACTTCACTCTGCAGTACCGAAACATTATAAAACCAATGTTCAATCAAACTAAAAAGTAAAGTAGTTAAGCCCAAGCAACAAATTTCAGACATGACCACTTAATTTTTTTATGACTCATGATTACGCTTAGAGTACATTACTAATTTCTATATTAAATCACCTCTCTTAATCTTCATTTTCCTCTTAGCTAGATAGATCATTGTTCATCAATCATCTATATGATATCCACTCACAAATCCAGTGTTCATGATTAAGGTTGTCCAATACGTACGAACTTTAGGAATAAGTGGAGTTACTATTGAAATCACTACATTAATTATATTACACTGGATTTGATTTCTATAAAGTCATGGGTGGTGCATTTTATAAGAAAAGATACAGAGCTATAATTTGTTGATTGAAAAATTAAGAGAGTGAATTATTATGATTCCTATAAAATCATTGATTTTTTAAGCTCTCTTTAAAGAGTAAAATTCTATAACATAGTATATACAGCATTCAGCAAGGGAATATTTGTGATCATTGTTAATAGATGTAAATCATGTAATGATATTAATTTGAAGTATATGATATTAATTTGAAGTATTTAAAAGGACATATCGATGAGATTCATGTACACTACAATTAACGACATGTTATTATGAGAGGAATGAGAAAAGTAAGAATTACAAACCTGCCACTCTTGTAGGCCTTGGAGGCTATCGGGGTTAGATTTCTTGACAGCAACGGGGATTCCAACGCCAACTTTGGAGGGCTTGAAGGTGATGGGGTCGACCCATCCTTTGAAAACACGCCCAAAACCACCCTCGCCAAGGACCGTATCTGGTCTGAAATTTCTTGTGGCACTCTTCAACTCATCCAATGTGAACTTCTTTGGATTCGGCGTCACGATCTTTCCACTTTTTGTCCTTCCTTGATTCACCACGCTCGCGCTGTTATGTGGGCCATCATCTCTTTCTGCACGTTAATCGATGATTTCAATATTTCATGTAAATTATAAGCTAAACTAATTATATGTGTCGAGCACTCATACTAATATTTGATATTATGTAAATTGAGTTCCACAAAATTAAATTCACGGTGTTGTTTGCCTATTAACTTTTCAGTTTCCGGATAATCACATCAAACATATGATCTGATAATAAGAAAACATAAAGTACTTGTGTATGGAACTTGGAAACAGAAACTAGTTAAAATTAACGGTTTATTTTATGTGGGGGACGACATATATATCCTATCATAATCATAATCATAACCATAACCATATCATACAATACCTGCACGATAAGTGGGTGATTTATTGCTGGCAGAAGTACTCATCCTACTATCATCACCTGGCTGTCCCAAACAGTTTCCCATGATTCTGATAAACTGGTGATAAGAAAACTATACTCCCGAAAAGTCTATAAAATTGGAATTGGAAGGTTGGAAACTTATATATATGTATATTATGACATGATGTGGGACGTTCCACGAAAGAGAGGAGAAAGTGTAGAGAAAGAGCCAAGGCAGAGATAGTTAAAGAAAAGAAAGAATAGTACTTGTTGACTTTTTCCCTGTATGTATATATTGTTGTTTCTTCAGTCTTAATTTGGGTCATTAAGGTACTGAAAATATTTTCCAAACTGCCGCGGCTCAAAAAGCTCCAAACTCGCGGCAAAAAAAAATAAAATTAAATATTGCTATTTTAATAAATAATTACTTAAATATAGTCATTTTGAAATTATTTACGTAGGTATATAACAGTTAAACACTCCCCACAGGAACGTGATAGGTTGGAGAGAGACACTCTCCATTTGGGCGTGACCGAGGAGAGACACACTCTCCATTGAAGCGTGACCGAGAGAGACACTCTTCTGTGGGGCGTGTTTCACTAGGTGCTGGCATGTGACACAAAAGTCAACAGTTTGACCGTAAAATTTTAGAAGTCCATAACTTTTGACTCGAATGTTCAAATTAGATAATTTTTTTTGATTCCACATAACTTTTCGAGATCTACGTAATGACATATCATTTGGCATATTTTGTCGCTCACAAAAAAATTTGAATTTACAACAATGAATAAGAACGTTTAAACCCAAATTAATAAACAGAAAACCAATGTTATAATTAGAAACATTCATAGTAAAGATCCTTATAATTATGGTAAGTTATGATAAGGTTAGGTTAGTTGCAAATATATATGTTGTCATTCCCGTTAATCGCAGCCAATGAATATGACTTGTTTTATCAAAATTAATTATGTATGTTATTGAGGTATATAGTAAAAATTTGAATGAAGAATTTTATTAAATTTATAATTTTATCCTGTTAACGTTTGTCAGTGACAGAATATCTAATAATTTATATTAAAAATTTAAGTGAGTGCTTTTCGTTTTTATTTTGATTTTTAAGTTTTTGTTCATTATTATAAAAATGTTAGATTATTTTTAGTAATAATTATAAGGTAACAATTTTATAGTTATTTTCGAAAAGAAATTATTAACCTGAAAAAAAAAATGGAGCCTAAAAGAGTAAAATTCTAGCAAAAATTAATAACACAACTATTAGTGAATGAGAGAAAGTTCTAGCCAAAAAAAAAAGTTACCATTAATAACAATTTTTTTTCCTGTCTTTGTTTTAAAATATAAACGATATTGTAATGTTATTTTTATTATTTTTTTCCTTTTCTTTCGATGAGATACCATGAATGTTTTGATAAAATTATTAAGGTGGGGATAATTTTTATTATTTTATTATTTTAAATTACCCAAAGTTATGTCATTTTTAATAAAATTATGTCGTTTTGATATATTTTTACTATAATCATAAGGATCTTTACTATTAATGTTTCTAATCATAAGAGAGGTTTTCTCTTTATTAATTTGGGTTTAAACGTTCTTATGGTATCATTGTTGTAAATTTAAATTTTTTTGTGAGAGACAAAATATGACAAATGAGGTGTCATTACGTAGATCTCGAAAAGTTATGGGAAATCAAAAAAAAAATTATCTAATTAGGACACCCGAGTCAAAAGTTATGGACTTCTAAAATTTTACTATCAAACTGTTGACTTTTGTGCCACGTGGCAGCACCTGGTGAAACACGCCTCACAAGGGAGTGTCTCTCTCCTCGGTCATGCCCCAATGGGGAGGGTCTCTCTCCAACCGGTCACGCCCCTGTGAGACGTGTTTGACTGCTCTACCTATGTAAATAGTTTCAAAACGACTACGTATAGTAATTATTTATTAAAAAAACAATATTTAAATTTTTTTTCCTCAAACTCGCTCACGGTAACTTTGGTTTGCCACGTCAAAATCATTGTTACAGCAACTTTGGTAGCCTATTGTTTTATGACATGTGGCACAATTTTTTTGAAATTTTATTGTAAAATTTTGGAAATAATAACTTTTGGCCCATTGTCCAAAGGGGAAGGATCCGTTTACAATTTTTTTTTGAAATTTTTTACAAATTACACTATGTTCTCCCAGGAGAACATAGTGTAACCAGTGTTCTCCCAAGAGAACATAGTGTAGTTTGTAAACGAAAAAATTTGTAAATATAACCTGCCCCATTTTAGGGGAAGGTTATAATTACAAATTTTTTATCTACAAACTCTTACAAATTACACTATGTCTTATCAGTAAGACACTATTGAATGAAGTCTTACTGGTCAGACATAGTGTAATTTTTAAGTTTGTAAAAATTTTTTTGTCAATATAACTCTTATCGTTATTTTATTTATATTCTTATTTTCACTTTTCAACACTAAAAATAATCATTTTAGCGCGTAAATCTCAAAAACTTATGTGGAATAAAAAAATCATCCGATTTGGATACCAGAGTAAAAAATTATGGCTTTTCGAAAATGAATTGACTTGTTCTGTCATGTGTCAGTTTATACTCGATGTCATTGATAATGAGTTTGTTTTGTTATGTAAAGTGACCGTTTAAACTCGCTACAAGTGTTAGCAAGTTTGAAGCTACGACCCTTTGACAAAAAAATTTTAGGAGAATGCTACTATCATTTTACATAGAGTAGTTCTTTCATGTTACAGCAGTCACGTGGGGCCTATCATTAAAGGATAGAAAAACAAAAAAGAGTGAGTGAGATTTTCAATATGAGATAACATAAGATAAATGACTTTATGTAAAATGAGAGTAGTATTTTCCATTTTTTTAACCCGATAATATTCAACTAATTTTTTTAAAAAAGCGTAGCATTACGGTGAATGTCGCTAATAATTTTTAGTTCCGCATGCAGTTTGTTTTTGGAAAAAAATATTTCTCCTTTAAAATGACACAATTTATGTCATTCTACTCTTACAAAAAGATGAGACCCACATCTTTATATTTTTTTGTTCACTCTCTCATCCTTTAGCTGTCTCTTTCTCTCACTTGAAATAACATAATTTTATATCCTTTAAAATGATACATACTCCTTCTTTTGTTTTTATACTAATTCGTCTTCACCTTCTTCCGATGTGTGACTCAGAATTATTGATGCAAAAAGGGTCTCAATCCCATCCTCAAATTAAACCTCACGGCAGAGAGACTCTAGGGCCGATCACAATCTGACCTGGCCCCTCCTCTCCTCTGCTATGGCTACAATAATTACAATTTGATAACAGTGTCAGAAAAAGTCAAAAAGAGATTACAAGGCAAGTATGCAACGATATAAAAGGTTAACAGCAGCATCCTTAACAGTAAAAGAATTCCTTGCGCTGACATATTCTACAAATATTTCGTTATTTTTTAATTCTTGTATAGACTCATTCACGGACTCGGGCTAAATCAGACACTTGTAATTTGTAAACGAATCAAACGCATTACGTACTTTATTTACGTCAAATGTACTCATGTGGTCCTATTGGCAGGGGTTGATAATACTTTTTTTTTTTCCATACCTTTGGATAATTTGTTTCGAGATATTAGAGTAAATATTATTTTTGGTCCTTAGCAAATTTTACTATGCCCGTTTTAGTTCCTATCAAATAAAAAGGTCAATCGTAGTCCCTAAGAAATTCAAAATAGACTCATTTTAGTTCTTTTAGGAACTAATAAGAGTCTTTTTTAAATTTGTGAGGAACCACGATTTCAACTAAATAGATTCATTTTGAATTTCTTAGGAACCACGATGGGCCTTTTTATTTGCTAAGGACTAAAACGGACATCATGAAATTTGTTGAGGACCAAAAATGATATTTACTCAAGATATTGTTATTATTATTCTTGGGTCCATCTTTCAAGTTATTATTATTATTATTTTGAAAGGGGGGTTTACATCAAAATTACTAATTCACTAGTAAATTTTTTTATAAAAATAATGTTATAGTTCTTTGCAAATTCAGGGATAAACTTATTAATAAAAAATAGATTGTGAAATTAAAATTATATATAAAATAACTCATATTTTTTTAGTATGACAAAAAAAAAAAAAAAAGTCGGAACGTTTATTAATTTTGAGTAGCTTGTCTACGAAGCGAAGAAAGTTTACAGCATGCGTTACACATCACATATGTCCTCTTACCGTCAACCCAGCCGGCAGCCAAATAATATTAAGTTTTTATTAGTAAAAAAATTAAAAAAAATCTTTATGGTAGATATAGGTTTATGAGTCAATTGGTCAAAGAACAATAGGTAATCGTCGTGCTATATGATTACGAATCATGACCGTTCTCATTTTATTAAGATTCATTTGTTACAGCCTTACAGGTTTAACCTTGTTCTTTTTGTCCTTAGCCATGTAGTCCAACTTCAATGGTGTTTCTTTTAACCGTTTAGTAATTATTTAATAAGTTGTTTGTTCCGTAGTTCTAAAAAAGAAATTTTACATCACATCTGTTTAAGGATGAATAACAATGTCTAGGTGATGCCAAAAATGTATAAAAAATTGGCTAAATAGAAAGTTAGGATACGATAAAAGACTTTCGATTCTCAATTTTTATTAAAAAATAACAAAATTCAACTCTTACATTAAGAGTTTTAAGGACCTTTTTATAAACTAATTACAAATTGATCCTAAATTCTTAAAATAAATATAAAGGTAATTAAGTTATAAAAATAAATAAATAATTACATTTAAAACACATTTCAAATAATGCCAAATGTGTTGCTTATTTTTTCTTGCTAAACAAATCATAATCATATATGTTTTTTCATTTAGACTTAATTTGATCGTAATTTACTGCTTCTTTTAACAATTAAGCTATACTTGATTATTGGACCATAATTTTGATTGACTCCGAGTTTCCTAAATCAATAATTAAGCCATATGCAATGAATAAACTGTAAGTGCATCAGTGCGTGCAGAGGCTAATAGTTCTATCAACGAAGCAAGTGGAAGGGATAACTGACAATAATAAATCCAACACCTCTAGCCAAAGTCTGATGGGTAAACAACAAAGGGGTGTGTATTTGAGAATGGTGAAGGCTCTAGGACATGGGATCGCAAGGGTGAGTGATATTTCTGGCTCTCTAGGGGTACTGTAGCGATATATATACAGCCTCTGGGGCGTTTATGGTGGTGCAGAGTGGTCCTAAAGCAGTTACCCCAAAAGTGGTGATCGCGGGTACTATTATGGAGGACTAGGTAGTAGGTGCAATCTCATGTCTCAGTTGTCGGGCTTAACCCCTGGCCAGTGTGATCCCATCAAGTGGGAAGAGCAAAGCCGCTCCTAGGATCAAAGCGGGATTGGAGATGATCTCGGAACAACATCAGTCACAGTTATTTAATTCAATGAGTACTGTTATTATTTTAAATATATTTTTGTGGGATGTGTTGTATAAAATAATGACAAATCTCCTAGAGGCAAAAAAGAAAATGACATTGTTTCGTTATGGACCAATTAAATGATTCCCACTACATGAAACATCTCAGTCTCACTCCCCCATTCTTTTCTCAATTTTCCCCAACTACATATATCACTCACTATGCAGTACATAACACCACTAAGTCATTTGCATAAGTACCCGTTATGTACACAACCTTCCCCAAGTGTTAAGTACGCTTCATCTATATATGGCCCTAGGCCACAAGTTTTTCAGTTTTCTAGGATACATTACTTCAACCATCGATACACAGCATATTACACTCATTCCTTACACTGCTGAGACCAAGGCGCTGCAGCAATTTTTGACAATCGTTCCGAAGTAGAAGCAAATTGTAAGAAAACTATAGGACGGTCAGTGCCCTTCTTAGTCCAATTTGATTTTAATAAATAACGTTGTTATAAGACTGGGAAGTGGGAAACCAGAGTATTTGCTTTTGTGGAAATTGGGAAGAAATATTATATTCCATGATAGAGGAATGTGACCCACCAGCCACATAATTCTTTATTCCGGCCAGTCCTAATGTTTATATATATCCGGGCTCTTATTTTACTGAGTTCAATGGATGCACCTGTGTTTTTGCGGAAACACCCAATTTAAGAATAAATTTTTGATGCATCTGTTACATTTAGATTCGGTACATCTCATCAATGAAAATATTATATAGCAGGGTAGAGAGAGAAAATTTGGCAAAGAAGACAGAATTTTAGCTGAAATATAATGTTTCTATTGATGAAATATACTGAGTCTTTGATGCAACAGTAGCATCAGAGATTTATTCTCTATTCTTCTCTACGAACCTTCTCATTCCAAAATGTGAAGATATACTCTTAATTTGCTCTGAATGTGTCAATGTCACCATCATTTATCAGCATATTATATACACATTAGATATTACCACAACAATATAAATGACCCATGACGAGCCAACCCTAACTAAGTCACCTAAATGTAGCGGATGCTAACTCATTAGCTGACCAGGCTCAGGTCTCACGTTTCAATTTCATGTGTGAACTGGGTAAGGTAACAACTTAGTTGTAGGCATGCTATCATTATATGCAGGTCTTATATTAGAGTAATTTCTTTTTCTTCTATTTTTTTATTTTATTTTTGATCTTTTTTAATTTCAATATTTTTTGTCAGTATTATAAATTTTCAATATATTTAATCTTATTCTTTTTATTTTCTTCAATCTATTTTCTTCTTTTTAGTTTAGAATATTTTTGTTTAATTTTAGTTTTTTCTATTTCTGGTGTAAGTTTTCAACATATATATTTGGTCTTATTTTTTCTTTTATTTGTTTGTCCTTAATTTAATTTCTTCTTCTTGATGTAGACATATTTGATGTTTTTTTCTATTTTTTTATTTTTAGTCTTTTCCATGATTGTTGTAATTTTTCAATATATTTGATCTTATTACTTTTTCTTTTTTCCATCGGTCTATTTTTTTTTCTAAAAAAGATAAATTAGACAGATTAATTTAATTTCTAAGAATATTAAGGATGAGTTTGCACGGAAAAAATCATGAGGTAATGATTAAAAAAAATAGGAGTGTAAGTGATTTAAAGTAAAATCATAGAGAGGTTTTTGAATTTTTTGCAAAAATAATAATAATAGTAATAAATTACTTTTTACGAATACGTTTAATTACGTCGAAGACCTATGTGTTTAAACATATTAATCAATCTAAGTCTTAAAATAGGTATAGAAAGAGCAATTAAATAAATATTATAAATATTAAATATAAAGTTAATATAATATATTTATATTTATATGTAGAGTAATAACAAGTATATAAGCCGACGTATTAGAGTGAGAGAGAGAGAGAGAAAAACTATATTAAAAGTGTGAAACTTCGCGGTTTTCAAAATCAGGGCTTGCTCCAGTGTAAAGTTACCAAATACTTATATTAACAATTTAAAATTCTAGGCTTCATAATTTATTATGGAAGAAATAACTTATAACTATATAAGAATAAAAACCTTATAATATTCATTATTAAACATAGTTAAATTTATAAATTGTATACTGTATTTAATCACTAAATTAATTAAGCCCTTAATGGCCCCTACATAACAGGAAAAAGGGGGGAAAATGGAGTGGGTCCCGCATCATCTTGAGTAAGCTGCAAAGTTATCTCTTCTTCTGACACATAAGACATATATTTCCCTTTCAGATTTGGTCTCTTTCGTTGTTCTTACATTTGATTTCTGACGGAGGGTTCAAGTAATAAGATCAAAAATACTACCCGCGTCATCTAACTTAATATGTAATAAACCTCATATACAAAAAAAATAAAAATAAAAAAATAAATAAACCTCGTTCTCTCTCAATTTTTTCTTTATAAAACTAAGTCTTTTTAGAAAAAGTTTATCCAATCTTTAATCTGAGGCGCGGTTGAATTCTTTTTTCCTGGATTTTGTTAGCAACATAATTTTTTTAAAAACGCGAATTTTATGAAAAAAACATTACAATAAATGTTCATTAAAACATGATATAGTTACGCTAACATTTAATGGTTTAGATTTAATTTAGGAATTGAAAGAGTTCAAAAAATACAAACCACCAAAAAAATAAAAAATACAAGTGAAAGATGATACTACAATTGACATACTCTATAATATAAAATTAAACGACTTTTTTTTCTTTTCCTGTATTATCTACTATAAAATAAGGGAAAATGGTATGTCATTTAAAATACTGTAAAATTGTGTCATTTTAAGTAAGATAAAGAGATAAATTACAGGAAAGAGAGTGGACAAAAAAAGATAAAGGTATAAGTCTCATCTCTCTGTGAGAGTGAAATGACACAAATTGTGTCATTTAAAAGGACAAACATTTTCCCCATAAAATAATGCTAACTGTTCCCATAGCTATTGCTTTGGCATAAATAAATTTACTGATTATAAAAATTTTGTTATTAACTTCGCATCTAAAAAAAGTTTTAAAAATTAAATTAAAATTTTATTTTAATTATATAAATCAAAAATCTCATATCAAAATGTGATTTAGGCCATCAACTCACTTGAGTTGCTTTTATTTTTTGAAGTTTTTGTTTGACTTAAATGTTGAATTAACCAATCCTTCAATGCGTTCGCGTTTTTTCCATGTGTAACCAATAAATCCAATCCATCATTAAGGTTGTATCACACATGAAAGGAAACAAACAAAGAAAATGAAAAAGGATTTACAAAAAAAAAAAAAAAAAATGAAAAAGGAGCCATCAGACATAGTACATTCTAAAATTTGAATCAGTACCAAATGGTGGTAGTTCAGTTGGCGCATGGGAGCTGAGCAGGTGGGGGTGAAGGCATGTGTTCGAACCTCTCCAGTACCATCTTTGGGAGGGGTTTAAAGCCTTAATCCTGGACCCGCCCCGAATCGGACTAATCGCGAAGCGATGAACCGATGGAATATTTTCAAAAAAAATAAAATAAAATTGAATCAGTTCTTTTTATTGCATATCTCATAATAACACTAACGAATATATTTCAAGAAGACAACCTGCAGTTACACATAATTAGGTAATAATATTTACGGCAACCATAAACATCTCTCGTTGATGTTTTTCAAATAATTATTACGTTACATGTTTTTTACTCTATACAAATTATCCGTCCAAAGCTACGTAAATACTAAACTTATTTCAATTTTAATTTTTCGATTATTGAGCTTATTAATAAGCCCGTCTATTTCTAAATGTAACTCTACAATTTTTTTATTTTATTTTTTGAGTTTCCTCAAAGTATCTCTAGCCGACAGTCGAAGACTAATCTTTTCGAGGTGTGGAGATCACCAATGTGGGTTTGCCTCTATCAAAAGAGTTTTTTTTCATACACACGGCTAGGAATCGAATCTCTATCAGTATACTTAGGAGAACAATGAAAAATTTATATCAATCAACCCTAACTTTTTTTTTTGAGATATTCTAATCGGTTCGTAGTTTCGCGACTAGTCTGATTCGAAGCAGATCCCAGTATTAAGACTTTAAACCCCTCTCAAAAACAGTACGGAAGGAGATTATCAAAATATCTACTTAAAGTTCATTATCATTTATTAAGAACCTTTCAAAAGAATCTTCTGAACCCAAAGCAAAGAAAGTGCCATTACTATAGCTTTAGCCAATTAGGAAAAAATAACCGTAGAAATTGGGAGAAATAAATAGAATAAAAAAGGAAAAGCTAAGGGATGCTTGGTAGAGGAATTTTTTTGAGATTTTCAAAAAAATGATAAGAATAATTCTATTTACCCATATTTGATACAAGATGTAAATTTTTTCCAAATTTTGTTTTATGTAAAATTTTCTTTCAAAATGTCAAGGACAGGGAATTTGCACAAAGAAGTTGTCAATTGTCATTATTACTTTGTTATTTACTGCTGACTTTGGTGATAATATACCAAACTTTTCTTCCAAATTTGTCGGCAGGCTTTAAATAGTCAGTGCAGTCACATTAGTATTAACCTTATCCATTTTTTGGTTTTGAATCATAACAGCTTGCTTTTCTTCACTCTTTTTTTTTTAAGTTAATTTTAATTTTCATCCATTAAATATTTAACAGAAATTGCTAATGTAATAAAGAAATAAGTTAAAAATAGGGGATTAATGTTTTTAAAACTTTCACAGAATTAAAATGTAAAACAATAGAAAGAGACACAATTTATTTATACTCCATCTTTATTACTCATGTCATTCTTATAACATAAAAAAATAATATTTAACTTTTTCCTTCTCTATATTTCTACTTTATATTTTTTTCTTTTCGAATAATCAAGCAAACACAGTTTCACTTTCGTAGCAATTGAGTCTAGAGAGTCTATATGCTGCCAAGAAAGAATTAAAACTCTATAAAAAAAAAAATACACTAGGCCAAGTTCCCCTAATCTGTCCTGAGTGTTCTCTACCTTCAATGGTCCTTGCATGCTTTCCTATAGTTGCAATTCAAGAAAAATGAGACACACGCTGTACTAAAAAAGAAAAGAAAAATGAGATACACACCCAACAGGCAACAGGAGAAAGCAAACTTCATTTATCAATAGATAAGGGCTACTGTGGGTCAATCTCCATTTCCCCAATCTCACTCAGACTTCACAATTTTATATCTCAGGTTTTTTAACCTGACAACTTTGAAAATATTCTACCGATTTAGTTTTGTGGTCAAATATTTTGCTAAATTAATACAGGAAAACGTGCTTCAGGTGTCAATGCGTCTAGTTGCACACCTGACACAAAACATGTATGGTGCGAACTAATTTTGCTATGTTGATAGCATCTGACTGAAACGCACACTTATATTAATGTGTCTCAAATGCACACCTAATACTAATATGTCTCACTTTTGTCATCACATGAAACGTGCATGTGTCAGATTTGTGGCTAGACACATAGACATCTAAAACACATTTTTCTGTATTTGTCTGGTAAAGTATTCGACCACATAATTCAACGGGTGAAATATTTCCAAAATTGCATTTGTTAGATCAAAAAGCATATATCTCAATAGCTCAAGACAAACGTTTGAAAGTCATTTTCTGCATGGCTTTGCCGTGCATTTGGTGTTTTGGTACTGAGGCTTCACATAATCGAAAAACCATCATTATAGAAATCTATCCACTTTCACACCTCGTAGACTATAGACGAGTCTTTTACCCACAACTCGTGCACCCTAATGCATAGAATCTCCGGTTACGTAATTCTGACATATATATGAGTTAGTTATGTGGTTAGCAGGTTGACGTATTATGTTATTTTCCATTTGATGTAAATGGGAAAAAATTTATTATGGGATTTGTAATATTTCGTGTATAGCCGGTTAATTATATATTTGTGTTTCAAAGTGCTACAAAACCACCCCTACGATTTTAAAGTGTTATCCATCCAAATTATAATTAATAATAATGAATTTAAAATTTATAAATTTGCAAAAATTATGCAAATCGTGTTTAAAAATTGTTTACAATGTTAATTATTATTTAATTAAAATAGTTTGTGTGTGTG
Organism: Gastrolobium bilobum; assembly: GCF_033153095.1. Classification (NCBI taxonomy): domain Eukaryota; kingdom Viridiplantae; phylum Streptophyta; class Magnoliopsida; order Fabales; family Fabaceae; genus Gastrolobium; species Gastrolobium bilobum. The sequence goes on along the minus strand of NW_026898358.1, from coordinate 234,471 downwards.
TTGAACTGAACAGCCTAAAAGAAAACAAGAACTAAGGGAGTACAGGAAAAAAAAATTATCCGGTCATTATGATTATTGGAAATATGGTGGGAAAAAAAGTTTTTATGAAAATGTTATCAAAAAACTTTTTGGTAAACTAAAATATTATCAGAAATATTAACTTATTTTTTTTAGTATGTGTTTGATTGATGATAAAATATTGATGAGAATATGTGATTAATTTATGAAACTAACCCTTGCTTCTCAGTGTTTATGCCCTGTCAATTGACACACTAACAGATGAGGATAAACCTAAGAAATGCTTCAACAGGTAGAGAAAGAAACTCAGCTAAAGCTTTTGACCAAAGTGCCAGACAGATTATAACCAACCCCAAAGACTAAACAACTTCTTCATGACTCCTTTATAACTCAGCAAAAAGAAATTTGTTTGAATGTGACAGGGAACCAAGGAACAGAACTCACCGTCCACAAAACTTGAATGTGGTGTGATGCAACTTGGAATGTCTACGACTCATTTTCTGAACAGAACTCGTCGATTGTTTTTCACTTTGATTAGAAAGCTTGGGCTCAGGGTATTTTTGTCTCAAAAACCATAGACTATTTTCCTACCAAGTGAGATTTGTCAAATACCACTTGGATGGTATTTTCGATTGGGAAAATTTGGCACCAGCATGTGTAAAACAAAATGATGGGATTATAACTTTTTCACACAAATTTTTACTTTTGCTTCTACCAAATATGGAAAAATCAAAATATCTTGTTACTTTTTTCGGAAAATTTTAAATTCTCATGTACCAAACAATCTCTTAAAAAACTAAAGGCATGTTTGATAACTGTTTTAGAAAACAGTTTTTAAATTTTAAAAATAAAAATATTTATTTAACTTTTAGAACTGAAATGACAGAAGACCTTATAGGTGTTTTTATTTTTGTTTTGAGTTTCTATTCTTAAAAGAATTAAAAAATGGAGAACAAGTTGTTCTCATTAATGGCACAATTGTAAATAATGAGTCACTCCCATGTATCAGGTTTTGACACTTGTTTATCGCAATTTGTTTTGGTATATCAATCAAACATATTTTTTGTTTTTTTACGTTATAATCATATTGTTAAAATACATATAACAAACAAGTTTTTTTGTTTTATAATTTTTAAAACTCTTTTAAAAATTAATTTATCAAACAAATTTTTTCTTTTCTAGCTCTGAAAATCAACTCTTGAAAACTATTTTATAAAAGGTTTTATTAATCTCATTTAACATAAGATAGTTATCTTATGTTATAGAGAAAAAATAGGTGGATCCCACCATTACAAGAAAAAATAAAAAAGTTGGGTACGAAAATCGAAGTGAGAGAACATGAGAGAAAATATCTTATGTAAAAGGAGAGTAATATTTCCCTTTTATAAAATAGTTTTCAAAACAAAAAAATCAAAACACTTTCAACAAAGACTAAAATAACCCAGGTCTATTCCTGGTTCTGATCCAAGATCCTAACTTTCAAAATAATAATTAATTTTTTTTATGATCTTCATTATTATTTATGATGTCGATTATATTTATGAGGAGTGAGGGAAAAAATGTGATAGATAGTGAAATTTATGATGTCGTGACTGACGACATTAAACCAATATTAAATTTCAAAAGTGCACCATATCAGTAAAAAAAATTCAAACCACGATAGTATGGTCGGGAGGTTGGTGGAAGGCTGTAAATTAATAAGTTCAAGTTAAATTAAAAGTGAGCTATGTGTAAAATATTTTAAGTCTATCTTAACCTATTAGTTATTTGCTACTAAACTAATAGTAACTAAATTAAAAGTTTAGTCTGCCCAATATTTAAAAATCAAAAGGTCTAGCTTAAATCTATGAGTCTATTTAAACAAATATAAAAAATATTTAATTATTTATTTATTTTATTTTAATTAAAATAAAAAATACACAATATAAATTGATCTATAGATTTTGGACAGGCCTTACAAAAATAAATCTATTGATAATTTCTAAATAAAATTTTTTAAACCTACATTTATTCTATTTTGCTGAATATAATAAGTGAGGTATGATCTAACATAAGTCACAGCTATAGAACTCTGATAAATTTTCTAACCCATTATTTAGACCCCTAAACGGTGGGCTCACACTCACTCAACAATCCGGGGACATCAAAATGGCCGGCAAATTAGCCCAAACTTAGTATTCAAAAAATTCGCACCTGACCTATCTATTACGCGTATGACTTTGGGTAACCCCATTGTCTCCTTGTTATAGATAGTTTGAGTTCAAAATTACTAAAAATTAAAATTATTTGGTTTAAATAAATTGGTTTAAAAATTATTTTTGTATCAAAAACTACTAAAAAAATTAAATTTGATTAAGTTTCATATTTGAAACTCATGAAAGATGAAATGATTTCATATTATTAACAATAATTTATTATCCTTATTTAGAATATCTTAAATAACTGACCTAATAAGAATAAAAGAATCAATTTCAAAAATTAAAAATTTAAAACTAAAACCACATCACATCTATTCAAATCCGACTAAAATCTGAGCAAATTCTTTTATTCGTAATTAAAATTAAAAAGATTATAAATCAAGTCATTTCTTTTTTTAACCTTCGTGAGTAAAATGGGTGTAAGTGAAATTTTAACCCTGTTAGTAAGTGAAATTATTATTCATGAACATGAACATACAAAGATAAATGGGTGTAATAAACATGAACATGAAGTAACATGTTAGAATATTCATGTTATTAAATAAAAAAATTTAGTTTGATTTTATAGTTTAATTTTAGTTAATTGTTAATTAAACGTAATGCAAATTTATATAAATAAAATCGATTTGACAAGAACTAAAAGCACTATTAATTATTGAATTTTTTTAAATAATTAAATATAAAATATCAAACATAAAACGTTTTGTATATAATGCTAATATTAATTATTAAAATTAATGGATGACAATGATAATTATTAACCACTGTTTGTGGAAAAAATTACATCATAATATGTCTACGTAAATAATATATCATTTAGTTGATTGTTAGAATTTTTAAGATATTTTTATATTAATTAATTCATACATGATCTAAATATATTTATAATTTTTTAAAAATTATTCAGAATTAAAAAATTATTTAAATTTTTTTTGCTAATCAGTACTTGTGAAAATGTTAAAAATGCGAATTGAGAATTGTCTATCATTAATGAGTTTTTCTTTTTCCCCTAGATGACTCTGGTATGAAGAATTTCAATCAGAACCCAAAAAAATTGGATTTTATTTCGCATAAAAAGAAGGAAAAAGTATTTCTCCAGTTATTGGAGATACAGTTATCTCCAGTGAGCTCAAAACAATGTCGATTTGAATTTAGAAGATTAAAAAATTATAATGATAAAGACTAATATAACCCTACAATATATTAAAATTACAAAAACACATTAATTTTTGTCCAAAAATGACGTCATTTTGATTTCACCGGAAATAAATTATCCGAGAAATCCTTTACCCATAAAAAAAAAAACTAAGGAAGACAAAATTACGATAAGCAGTTACGAGTCATCACTCATGTCATTAATTGTCTTCCAAAGCCATATTTACAATCTTCCTAACTGCCCGTTTATTTGCACTTTTAAAAAAAATAACTTTTATCTCTTCTTTATTTTAGAAGTTCTTTTTACAAAAGTTAAAGCTATTTATACTTTTATAAAAATATTTAAATTTTGAAAAAAATATTTGGCTTTTGACTTCTGTATTTTTTTAGAAGTTAAAATTTTTAACTTTAGAAGAAAAAAAAAAGTAGGTTTTTGACTTTTTTTTGTGACTCTGTTTTTTTTTTAAAGCATCCATCCAAACGAACTAAAAATAATCGTAATATTAGTAGCTATATTTACGATCTCCCTAAAACTTAATCGTAATATTAGCAACATCAAAAATTAGGTTAGAGATTAACCTTTCCTACACACACAGAAGTCTGTGTGGCCCATGTGAAAAAGAGGAAAACAAAAATATGAGCTCTACATTCTATTGTAGTAATTTCTTTTTCACACACACTACCTCCCAACATTTTTATTCCTTATTTATACACTTCAATTTCTTCTAATAACTTTATATGGTAGCCAGAACAAGAAGAATCTAGAACACAAACTAAAAGATTGTAAGAATCTCTCTCCCTATCTCTCTCTCTTTTTCTCTCTCACTCTATGTTGATAATCACTGATCAGAACCCAGGATTAAAACATTGTAAGAATCATAACAAGCATTCACTATATATCAGTGCTTTGATTATCACTCAAAACTCCAGCTCCAGCCTGGCTTATTGCGAAATCGATGTTCGGAAAACCAAACACCACAAGGAACAAGCGAAAACCCCTCTTCACCCCACTTCCTTATTTGGTTGAAATGACTAGAAACATCTCATAGGTGACTTGGACTCGGAAGTTTAAAGCCTAAACAAGCATAAATTTACGTTCATTGCACTTGAGCAATCAAGAAAAACGAATGTTCACTACTGGTATAACAAGAAGTTTATCTTCACTACTGCTGTGCCAACAATAAGTTAACTAAAGTAATGTCACTTAACATTCGAAATAGGCAAGTTGGTAGCTTACACTGATCAAACTGATAAGGAAATGTGTACACAAAATCATCGGAAGAAATGAAACTCAAGCTAGAATCTGATACCTACGAAAATTAATCTCTGTCTATTTCTTGAGGTGGTTGCAGTTGTGGGCGGGGCACACCATGTCTATGGACTTCAGAGATACTCTGAGAAGCTAAGTACTCCAGTGCAACAACAATATCACCAATAAGTGGACGGAACTTTGGTTGCTCCTGGAGACACATAGCAGTTATAGCAATTGCCTGATGCAAGCAGCGCATGGGGAAGTGTCCTTGCAAAAGAGGGTCAACCATTTGTACAAACTTTCTCCGGTCACTTATAAATGGGCGAGACTGGGAAAAAAGGAAAAGTGTAAGAAAGAAGATTTATATAGATACAATCATCTAGAAAGCTAAAGACATACTGGCATGTCAAAGAATCTTAGGTAAGCGTTACTATAATTTTATGGAGAGGGCAGAAAACATCTTGTTATCAGACGTCAGTGCTTTTGTAATGATAATATATGAGGAATCTCAATATGCCAGTAAAACAAGGAATCACTTGCAAAACAATGAAAAATATAAAAGGGTTTTTTTTAAGAAACAAAAAAAAAAAAAACATTTACCCAGGAAACTAAGTTTTGCTCTCCTGGTCTTTTACCAGCATCTATTGCCCTACGTCCAGTGATCAACTCCAGCAAAACCACACCAAAGCTGTAGATATCAGACTTGAGAGTTAATTTGCCACTCATGGCATACTCTGGCGCACAGTAGCCATATGTTCCCATCACTCTGGTTGAAACATGGGTATTGTCTCCAACAGGTCCAAGTTTAGCAAGCCCAAAATCTGACAGTTTTGGGTTGAATTCGCTGTCTAATAAGATGTTCGCAGATTTCAAGTCTCTATAGATAACAGGAGGATCTGTTTTACAGTGGAGATACTCAAGGCCCCGAGCAGTTCCAACAGCAATCTTCATTCGAACACTCCAACTTAGGGGTTCTTTGTCTTGGTTAAGATCTGAAATGAGTAATGAGTTATAAACTGATTGGCATATTTAATCATATAACTAAAGTTAGTCCCTAAAAAAAATGAAATGAAGGATAAACTAATTTTGGGAAGTTGATGTGAGTCTAGCAGATGATGTTTTCTAACTTAAAAGAAACAAGGAATTAATCATAAATGTGTGAAAATAGTCATTAAATGCAAGAAATATTGATTATTCCTTCTCAATCATGCTCTCACTCAAGTTATATGTTAAATAGCAGGAAACGCCGCAAAAAGGAGCAAAAACGGAGAAACCAAATTTCCCGCTGGCGCACGACGCTCAGAAACTGGCGCACGGCGCGCGGTACCTGGCGCACGAGGCGCCAAATCAACGATTTGCTTCTGTTTCGACCGCACACGGCGCGCGGTAGGTGGCGCTCGACGCTCCAACCTGGCGCGCGGGAGTTGGCGCCCGGGGCGCCGTTGACGGATTCAGCTTCTGTTTCTCCCAAGTTTGAGGCGCCAGGCTTGGCGCCCCCGTGCGTGGGCGATATCATTTTTACTGCGAATCAGCCAAAATAAGGCCCAATTGGAGTATCAGAAACAGAAGAAGAAGGAACTTTTGGAGAATCAAGAGGAGAAAAACAACAAAGAGAGCGGAGATTCCTTGGAGCTTCTCGGAGATTCAAGGATTCGATCGATCAAGACGGAAGATCTTCATCTTCCCTTTCTCTTCTAGGTTTTAAATGCTACTTTATTTTATTGTTATTTTGTCAGACATGAACATGTCTGGCTAGTTTTATCATTGTGGTAAGGGTCACAACCCTTGATGTGAACCCCTTGTACCTTGGTTGAAATTTATGTTTATCTATTTTAATTGAGTCTATCTTTTCTTGTTCTTCATTTTATAATTCTATTGGAACTGATCAATCTAGTAGGATTGCGAGGGTTAGGGTTTTCGATGGGGATGTTGGAATTCTAATTCCTGACAAAGAATAAGATAACTGTTCATGTACGCACTAGGGATAGGCTACCTGAACAGCGAACGTTAAAGGTTCATTGATTCTAAGGGTTAACTCGAAAAGGGATTTCTAAGGGATTAGGATTCTAATAGAGTTGACAAGGTTAAGATCATTAAGGGATTAGAGCTTAACTAATCATATAAAAGATGATGAATTGTTCGATCAATTGAATAGGTAAATGTAAACGTAATCCAAGTTGCAAGGTGAGGATCGGAAAGGTGTTTGTTTCTCTTTACCGCAATATTTTCTCAAATATTTTCTCCATCCTTAATCTTTTGTTCTTGCATTCTGAAAGCACTTTTGGAATCATTTACATTTTTCCTTTAATTGTTTTAGTTTATTTTATAAACCACAATTGCTCTCAACCTATTTTGATTAATCCAACAAGAGAGGAATAATTATAACAACTTAGGTGCCTCAATCCTCGTGGAGACGATACTCTACTCACTCTTTATTACTTGGTACGATCGGTGCACTTGCCGATTTTACGCATAAGATGTATTTTAAGAAGCATCCCTAACAACGTAACCTAACCAAAACTAATATGTTACTTCTCATAAACTTGACATTTAGCCCAAGATATTTATTTTCTTAAAATTTTACTACATACCAACCTACACAAAGCAACTGTGATCTCTTTTGGTAAGTATAGAATCAGAATCATCTAAGTTCAAAACAACTCCTACTGAAAAACCATAAGCTACTTAGGGCCCCTACACTAAATAGTTAAACCATGAAAGAAGAATACAAACGGTGAAGGTGCTTTTCTCAAAAAATTTCATCTTCATTAGAGGGAGAAAAAAACCTTTTTCTTTCTTCTCAAGGCCTGTACTCATTTATATATTGCATACATATTGGCAAATCATAGGCATTGTTGTCATTGACAAAACTTAGAAATCAACGAGTGCAATTGTTTCTTGCCATACTGGAATAAGTTTATCAGCACAACATTCCTCACACAGTCAAGCCATAGACCAGGTTCCAGTCAGTTCTATTGTTCAATTTCTATTTAATCACAAATAATCTTTCATTGAAGATGAAAGTGGACAAAAGCTATTCGTTTTATATAGATATTTATATAGATATACTCCATTTGCTATACCCATTCATATATTGCATACATATTGGAATAAGTTTATCAGCACAACATTCCTCACACAGTCAAGCCATAAACCAGGTTCCAGTCAGTTCTATTGTTCAATTTCTATTTAATCACAAAGAATCTTTCATTGAAGATGAAAGTGGACAAAAGCTATTTGTTTTATATAGATATACTCCATTTGTTATACCCATTCATATATTGCATACATAATGGCAAATCAGGTACATTGTTGTCATTGACAAAACTCAGAAAGCAATGAGTGCAACAGTTTCTCGCCATACTGGACTAAGTTTATTGGCACAACACTCCTCACACAGAATAAGCCATAAAACAAGTTCCAGTCAGTTCAATTTTCCAGAAAAGATATACTCCATTTGTTAAGCTTGTGGTTAATGGGCACAGAATATCAATAGAAAACACATGATATATATCCAAATTTAAAAACAAGCTTGCAAGGCTAACACAAATGAACTATTTTATCGGCAAGTAGAAAGTCTGAAATGTGCACAGTTGCATAAGAGTCTTGATAAACTTCTTATCATAAACAAATGTTAACAAATATTGAGCCGTGCATAAATTAAAGACACTTATCCAGATAGAAGGTTCAAGTTCATAATACTTCCTCCAGCCAGAGTTGTGATTTAAGTTAAATATAAATGTATGGTTAGAAAACCACAATAAAAGATAAAGTATCAAGTCAAATTACATCATAGGTGCTACTAAACGTAAACATAAAAAAGAAAGCACACAAAAAATATGAGGTTACCGAAAAGATGATCTTCCAGGGAACCCATAGGCATATATTCATAAACCAAAAGCCTTTGATCTCCATCAGTGCAGTATCCAATTAACTTAACAAGATTAGAATGATGGTGCAGGCTTAACATAAGAACCTCCATAACAAATTCCTGAAAACCTTGATGACCATCATGACTTAATTGTTTTATGGCAACAACCTGGACATAAATGTTTTTTAGACAAACAAAAATCATAAAAATAAGACCACGGAAATATTCAAATGACCAAAATCCTACAAATCAGAATTAATTTATTTTTATTTTTTTATAAAGAAATCAATCAGTAAAACTTGCCTCGCCTGTTGGGAGACGACCCTTATAAACCCTTCCAAAACCACCTTCCCCAATCAAGTTCACTTCCTTAAAACCCTTTGTTGCCTCTGCAAGCTCTCGAAAACCAAAACTAGCTGCTGCCTTATTATTGCTTTTGCTACTGCTCCCTGACTCCGAGCATTCTTTCTTCCTTTCACCCTCTGCACACCCAATAATTAAATTTAAATTACAAAAAAAAAAAAAACATTATGTGACAATTATTTCAAATCTTAATAGAATTTAATAATAATGTATATAATAATATGCATTCGCAAACCCTTACCAGTAGAGGCAGCAGCTTTCACTCTCCCATCCCCTGCAAAATTCATAGAGAAACGTCAACATTGAAAAAAAAAAATTAAAAAAAAAAAATAGAGCATAACAATTAGCAGAAGCAAAAGGAAAAATTGACCTGTAGAAGTAGTAGTAGATCGAGAGCCATTATCAACTTCGACTCTGCTGACATCTTTCCGACCAGAAAAAAGACAAGAAAAACAGCTCATCTCTTTTCTTTTTTTTCAGAATTTAGATACCCTCAGTTCTCAGTTCTCACCCAAATCACACAAGAGAAATTTAATATTATTTAAATTAAATAAACAATTAAAAAAAATCTGTATCCCGAGTCAATCAGGGAGAGGATCTGGAATTCCCCCTCTCTAGACCCGAGAGATCAAATCAAAGAACCAATTTCCCAAAACTGCTCTGTTTTTTTATTTACGGAAAATGTAGATACCATTACCAACGTATGTAGTAAATACAAAATCACTCAAAATTAAAAAGAATGAAAATAAAATTGACAATGCACAATCTGCATTTGTGTTTGTTAGTCCACGCCTCTTCCAGCACAGCACAAACTGGATAAAATAAAACTCTAATTTAGCGGAACGGACTCGATGCGTCCAAATTAGCCCATCGATAAATATATATTTTTTATTTTTATTTTTTTTCTTTGGTTTTAAAATTTTATAAAGTTTAATAAATGAGTATTTGTGGGTCTTTTCATTTTCTTTCTTTCTTTTTATTTTTGTCAGTTTATTTTATTTTATCATTTATTCGATTTCCACTTTGGTTGCATTAAATTGTCTGTGCGTGATTGCTGCGAGTCGCTCTCCGTCCTTCCCGATCAGTCTTGTGCACATTTATAAACGTTACGGTCCCAGCTATCATAGCTCTCTTTTTGTTTTCCTGTTCTACCCTTTTCGATTTCATTTCATCGCATATTCGCATGGCCATACGAATCCAACCGTTTGCAAAAGTTAATGATTCGATCGTATTTGAACTTTCGGCAACCACTGGTCAATAAAAAGACCGTTACATCTTCTTAAAATTTGTTTCTATAATTTTTTTAGTTATTCGAAGAAAATATATATAAATGATGAGGAAGATTATACTTACAACTTCTTTTTTTACAACATCTTACAACTATATCTTAACACTGTTGATTTCTGCCAATCAACGGTTATAATTTTCGCAAATTAAATTCATTAATTAATTATTAATTCACGGTAAATGATAACTGTTGATTGACGAAAATCAATGATGTTAAGATATATTTGTAAGAGATTGTAAGAAAAAGATTGTAAGAATTTAAACCAAAAACAAAAATTGTAAGTATAACATTCGTCGTAAAATTTAGAATAATAAAATCCTATTTTAGTTCGAGTAAAAAAACAATTTAAACAAAGTATATATTTATATAATATTCTTTAAAGGTTTACAAAATAATATTTTATATATTGAATTTCTTAATAAGATGATATTAAAATATTCAGAAGACAGCTTAGATGTAAAGGAGAAAATTAATTATTAAAACAATCAGATCTAATTAATAAAATTTTAAAATGAATTATATTTATTTCCTAAAATTAAGGAATATGATATCCGTATTAAAATATAAGATTGACACAGAAAAGTATAATAAATGGGGTTTTCCTTAAGATGAAAATAATAAATCATTCGTAAATGAAAAGGGTATATTTGATAATTAACATGACAATTGAAATCTCTATTGCGATATCAATGTAATAAATGATATTTTATAATGATATTTCATGTATTCAATTTCCCAATTTAGATTAAAATATAATTGACAATTTAGCTTAAAATATATGCAATACAATTTAGATGTAAAGTATAAAACTAATAATATAATTGACAAAATATTAAAATTGATCTCATTTAATCCTAAGATTAATAGATTTGATATCTCTTTAAATATATGATTCTGGGGAAGGTTATACTTACAACCTATTTTCGTTTACAACTTCTTACAACCATATCTTAACCGTTGATTTTCGTCAATCAACGGTTAAGATTTTTTCAAATTAAATTTATTAATTAATTATTAATTCATAATAAATGACAACCTTTGATTGACGAAAATCAACGGTTAAAATATAATTGTAAGAGTTTGTAAACTACTTGAGTTGTAAATATAACCCCTCCCATGATTCTGTTTCTGTATTAATTCTGCATGAAAAGTATAACAACGGTGATAAATTTTCGCTCAAACAAAAACATGATAAATCGTATTTAAACTCAAGCTAATATATATATGAGTTTTATTAATCTCCTTTTACATAAGATAGTTATCTTATGTTGTAGAGAGAAATGGGCGGGTCCCACCAATACAAAAAAAAAAAAAAATGGGTGCGAAAATCGAAGTGAGAGAAAATGAGATAAGTTACCTTATGTAAAAGGAGAATAATATTTCCCTATATATATATAATTCTCAATATTAATTAATTATTAATTAACAATAAATATCAACCGTTAGATGCACAAAAATCAACGGTTAGGATTTGGTGTAAGACTTGTTATTCTTACACCAGTATAACAAGTCTAACGGTGGAGATTTTCGTGCATCTAACAGTTGAGATTTATTGAGAATTAATAATTAATTAATTAGTATTGAGAATTATATATTAATTAATATATATATATATATTCATATATATAGAGCCAGGGTCATTTTACATATAATAAGTCTTACTTCAAATCTTAATCATTGATTTTTGTGCATCTAACTATTCAGATTTATTGGATTCTATTAGGGTGTCAAAACGGGTTGACACGACACGAATTCGACATGACATAAATACATCAACACTAACACGACACGAATTTTTATTCGTGTCAAAATCTTCAACACTGATACGACACGAATAACACTCAAAATAGGGGTCAAAATGGTAATTGACAAAAAAAAAATAGAAAAAAAGGATCGATATTAAAAAAATTAAAAAAATAATAATAATAAAAAATAATTTTAAAAAAATACGGGTCGACACGAAGACCCGTATTTTTTTGCGGGTAAACCCGAACACGAATTTTTGTGTCATGTCGCGGGTCGACCCGCGTGTCAAAACCTATATTGACACCCCTAGATTCTACGCATTAATTAATTATTAATTTTTAATAAATCTCAACCATTAAATGCACGAAAATTAACCGTTAAAATTTAACGTAAGATTTGTTATGCTTATACCGGTGTAAGTTGATCTTATCCATATATATATGTGTGTGTATGTGTGTATGATAGGGTCATTTGATATCGGTGTCAAACTTTGAAATTTGACACTAAATCCTAATCTTTGATTTTCATTTATCAACGATTATCATTTATTGAAAATTACTAATTGATTAATAAGTTTGATTCACACTTTGGTTGGCATAAATCAACAGTTAAGATTTGGTGTCAAAATTTAAATTTTGACACCGCTGTCAAATGATTCTGTCCTTCTATATATGAGAAAAATATTTCTAAAAAAACTTGAGATATATTTATCTCCGGTCACCCAAACATTACGTCGTTTTGTTTATTTATATACTTAAATTAATTGATTCACATTTGAATGAATGGTTATGATTTATTTTTCTTTATCTTCCTTTATGACCGTTGATCTATACTTGTCCTGTTATAATTTAGTAGCCAGAGATAAAGTTATTTCAAGCAACTTAGGAAACGAGAGCCATATATATGTATATATAGTAGGGTTATATTGACAAACATTTTTTTTAGAAACTATACTGTGTCTGACCGGTAAGATATAGTATAATTTGTAAACAAATTTTTTGTAAATATAGCATTTCCCATATATGTATATGGGAAGGGATCATTTAATTCCAGCATAAGACTTTTAATTAGTCTTACCCTTTATATTAACCGTTGATTTTTGTCCATCTAAAGTTTGTTATTTATTTAAAATTAACAGTTAATTAATTAGTATGATTCAATAAACTAAATTGTTAGATGGACGAAAATTAACGGTTAAAATATAAAGTAAAATTTTTAAATCTTGTTCTGAAATCAAAAGAAATTTTTTTTATTTATTTATTTATATATGTATATATATATTAATTGTTTATAGAATTATCTCGTATAAAATGAACTAAATCGTTTTGTATGTGATGATGGCTAAGAATTTGGTAGTGATCAGCATGCTACTTAATTAGTGGTGTTTTCACACCACGGTAGTTTGTCATTGCACCTATTTTTTTATTTTTTTTTACTAGTCACGCTACTCACTATTTCGTAGCCCTGAATCCACAAAAAGCCACTAACGCCCGGTTGGTAGCAGGATATTTTTTGTTTTCCTAGAATTTTTTAGTTGGGTAAATAAGAATATATTGTTTGGTACATGATTTTTAAATTTTTTCCGAGAATGTGATTTTCTCTTGGATTTTCTTTTGTGTGTACATTTTTTTGAAAAAACAATTCAGAAATACTATTTAGAAGGTGGTATTTTAAGATTTTTATGGCATGAAAAAATTTAATACAACTAAACACATCATCAACAAAATTAATCCAATATTTTCAGAAATATGTTAGTTTACCAAACAACTTTTTGGTAACATTTCCAGAAAATTCATTTTCTCATCATTTTCTTGAAAATCGTGATTTTCGGATAAAAAAAAAAAATCTCCTGTACCAAACGCCCCCTAAGGTACCAACCACCAGTTACATAGAATATTCTTTAACATATATATGGGTTAATATTTTTTCATTTTACATAAGAAAAGATTCTTTTGTTATATATACAATTAAAATGTGGGTCTTATCTTTCTTTTTTGTCTTTTCACTTTTTTATGGAGCCCACTTATGTATTAAGTGTGTAGCATGAAAAAAATTTCTTATGTAAAATAAGAAAATTAATTCTATATATATATATATATATATATAGATATATATTTCATTTTAATATTTTTTCTATATTTTTCCAGTATTTGAAAATTTAGAATGACAAGAGATTTTTTCCTGTTCTCATTTAAACTTTTTGCATATTAATATAAGTTCTGCCATAATTAAATTATTTGCATATTTCTCTAAATACAAATATTCGTACCAGGATAATTGAATCGCCTCTGATAAATCAATTAGCAAACCAAGAAAAAATATGTTAAAAAGAGTATAAAATAATACATAACAAGCAATATAATCTAGTATCTTTATTCTCGCTATATGAGTCTACTATGGCTGATTTATTATTCAAAATGGACGATGCGAAAATAACATACCATATAATGAAATATTTAAAAAGATTTGAAATGAGGAAGGAAGTAGTGTTTATGCAATAATTTTTCCATACTAAACTGATATTCTCAATGATGCCATATTTTTCGTCACTAATAACGTTAAAGCATTCTGGTGAATAGTCGTCCGTCTCACTCACATTGATTAGTTACTTGTTTTTTTTTTTTTTGGACACCAAAAAAAAAGCGGATTTTGGATAGAAAAAAGAAAGAAAGAAAGAAAAATACACTGATTCAGGAAAATTTTAAAATTTTTATGGACAGTGTGCTTGACTTTATTCAATATAAACACAAGATATTTGAGACTACGAGACGATTGAAATTAAGGAAAGTAGCATCATCCAGTATCATTTTCTATCGCTAATAATATTTTATTAGTCCTCATATTTTAAATATATATTTTTTTAACTTTTATTTTATATTTTTAATATTTTACAACATATACACAATGTTTGGTGTGATGTATAAAGCATGATAATATAAGCTTATATTATACTTTATGACATTTTTAATTATTTGGTATATCATCGTATAGTATAAACTTATTCAGCAGGATCACTTTAAACATCAATACGATGTATAACTTTAGGAGGATATAATTAGCCCTGATAAAGGATTGATGTATTAACTAATGCAATTCTCAAGAATTAATATCTTATTTTAATATTAATATATTAAAATAAAAATGACTTTTCAATATATAAATTTTTAAAATATTAGAGATTTTTATTTTTAAGAAAATTAATATATTTTTTGGTCACATTAATCAATAGATTTATATAAAAATTAATATTGTCTAATAAATTTGGAAGAATTATATAAATTTATTATTAAAAGATATTTTTGTCAAAAATATTATTTTTATACTATCTCGTATTATATAATGCATTATCAAATATTAGATTAGATGATATTATCTTATACAATATATTATCTTATATAATACCCTACCTCAATTCAGATTTTATGTAATCAGGTGAGTCAGGTATTATATTATAAAATCTTATGCTATCATATCCTTATCACATATACATACATATATTAGGGAGTGAATCCTCTCATGTGTGATTATGTTATTTGATTACAATCACTCATTAATGATGAGATAAGAGAGAGAAAAATATATAATTTTAAAATAAGTAATTGTGATTATATAACATCATCATCAGATACCACTTTTTTCAGACGAGATGATCCATGATCCATTCCCCATATACTATGTAACAAACATTTCAAAGAATACCTTTGTGTTTGCCACAATTTGGTTGGCCATTTTCAACTCCACGTGCCATACGAAGAGATGCGTCGTGCTGAAGTTAAAGTATAAAAGTACAGACGCAGCCCAATGCAAGAATAAACGAAGATGGTGCAAGCACGTAAAGGTCGCGCGACATAACCTTACTCATGCAATGGAACCAGAAAAGTCGGCTACAAATCCTCGTCTCTGTCTATTTGATTTGTCTCTCTCTCTTTTCTCTCTCCAGATCTCGCTCATAGATCAACAGAAACACAAGATGCGCACCCACGCTCTCAATCCCACAATTAGTGTAAGGTATGTCTGTATCTTCTATTTATGAAATTCTATATCTGAAACGAACAAGAAATTCTCCAAACATTCTTTGACAAACACTTTACTATAGAATATGATCCTTAATAAGGAAAAAGCTTTAATTATTCTCCAATATCCTTTTATTTTCTCCACCACAACATTTTCTGTTTCTTCCATTCCAATTCAAATATTAATAATTTAATATTGTAACGCAATACTTTGGTTTTTTTTTTTTATCAAATTCCTCAGGAAAATCATGAGGCGGAGACCCCGCACCACCTTCCTTCTCTCCTTCTTCGCCATCCTTCTATTAGCTGCATTTTCCCTTCATCTCTCTCGCAATGCCGTTTCAAGTTGGAGACCACACTCCGACGTTGATAAAAGTCCCAGGAAGTTAAACCCAATCAACGCTGTCGCCAAGCGGCAGCAGCAACAACAACAACAACATCGTCAACGACTTCAACCGTATAAAACGGCGCGTATCCTCCATCGACTCCAAGGACTCCATACCCAGCGTTTCCGTTCTGCTACCTGATTGGGAGATTCTCGTTATTGTCTCACCAAACACGACCTTATCTTCCGATGAACAACACCATTGTTTTTTTCACAACAATGCCAAGTCTCCGGCGAAGTACTCCGGGGTCTTGCCCTTCACCAACCGGACCACGTTCAAGTGTGACATGCCGGAATCAGTTCGGCGCCGTCGCATTTTCCAGCAGCCCGTGTTGGTGACGTCGGAAAATGAATCCACGGATCCTTCGCCGGCGCCGGAACTCATGAGGTGGAACTTTCTGGTGTACGAGTCTTTCTCCACGGAGGACGACGTCGTTTTGTTCGCGAAAGGGGTGAACCATCGCCAGGGGTATGACAGGTCCCCTAAGGAGCTCCGCTGCTTGTTCGACTTGGGAGACGGCGTTCGCATCCGTAAAGCCGTCACGAGCTCCGTGCAAGAGGTTTTCCGATGCCCACACCCGGATCCGTCTGAATCGGGTTCGGATTCTGTTTACGGAATCTCCCTCGAGATAATTGGGGAAAACCTCGTAGTCCCATCCGTGGCGTATTACATTCCCAGGCCCATGACAAAGCCCAAGCCCAAGACCAATTCTATAGCCTTGGTGTCAGAGGCCCAGTCCAAACATTTCTTGTGTGCTTGCACTATGGTTTACAATGTGGCAAAATACTTGAGAGAATGGGTTATGTACCATTCGAAGGTAGGTGTGGAAAATTTCGTATTGTACGATAATGGCAGCGATGATGATTTGGAGGGCGTGATCAAGGAGCTACGTGCAGAGGGTTACAACATCAGCACTTTGTTGTGGATTTGGCCTAAGACCCAGGAAGCTGGTTTCTCTCACAGTGTTCTATACTCCAACTCCAAGGGATTATGCACGTGGATGATGTACGTTGACGTTGACGAATTCGTATTTTCACCATCTTGGGGAGACGGGAATTTACGTGATAAAAAACACGAGTTTCCTTCGTTGAAACCCATGTTGACACAACAGGAAAGTCAATTGCAACGAGGAAAAGAGAGTACTAGGATCGGACAAGTGTCGATCAGGTGCTTGGAATTCGGGCCGTCGGGTCAGCGGCAGCACCCGGTGGAAGGAGTGACGCAAGGGTACACGTGTCGGAGGAGGGTGGAGCAGAGGCACAAGTCGATAGTGTTGGTGGATGGGGTGGACCCAAGTTTGTGGAATGTGATACATCATTTTAAGGTGAATGAGAAGGAGGGGTTCAGGTCGAAGCAGTTAAACATGGAGGAGGGGTTGGTGAATCACTACAAGTACCAAGCATGGGATGAGTTCAAGGGCAAGTTCCGAAGGAGGGTGTCTGCGTATGTTGTGGATTGGACGCAGTCTGTGAACCCAAAATCTAATGATAGGACACCTGGGTTAGGATTCGAGGCAATAGAACCCAAAGATTGGACACAAAGATTCTGTGAGGTTAGAGATCAAAGGTTGAAGTCATTGACCCGAGCATGGTTCGGATCCAACGGCCACAGAATGGCTTGGCAAACCAGCTGATTTATTCATTTCTTCATTCCTTCATTGGTATGGTATTACAGTTTACATTAGCTTTTTTTGGTGGGGAAGTCCAGAGGTACAGATTCAATTTACATAGGAAAACTTGAGTAGTAACAAGTGGCTTGGGAGGATTTCATATTACTCTTTCCGTTGCGTTTGGTGGAGAGGATAAAAAAATTTTATCCGGGAATCTCGATTTTCAGAAATATAATTTTTACATTCAGTTTGTTATAATATCCGAAAATTTAAAATTTAAAAAAATTTAATTTCCCGAAAATTCCGAAAAATATCTTGTAACAAACGTCTCCTTCTATTTTCTTATTTCACTTTTTTTTTGACACGTGGAATAGAATCCTTGTTATCTTCAATCATTGTTTTGTTCCATTTTGGATCAATGTCACATTTTGCCCCTCCTATTCTTGATAATGAGGCGAATTTTCTCTCTGTATTCCACCAGATTTTGTTCTTCTCGTTAAATTTTGAGCCACGCTCTCTCCCTCTGAGTCTCAATTGGGACGTGCGTTAATTAAATAGCTTACCACCACTTCTTTTTTCCTTCGCTATTATTAATTAGTAATGGTGACTATTTTGTCATATTTATATAACGTGAAACATGCATAGATCAAGCGAATACATCACAAATAGGCAGTCTACGAAATACAATGTCAATAAGATATACTATTTAATTAGAATCAAATTTACTTCAGTTGTTGCAGGACTTTTAAGGCCCATTTGGATGAGCTTTTTTTTTTCTTCAAAAGTTGTTTTTTTTCAAAAAAAAAAACACTTCTCGTTTTTAGTTCGTTTGGATGTCTCCTTCTAAAAAAAGGAGAAGTCACATAAAAAGTCAAAAACCTACTTTTTTCAGAAGCTAAAAATTTTAACTTCTAAAAAAAGCAGAAGTCAAAAGCCAAATATTTTTTTCAAAATCAAAATATTTTTATAAAAATATAAATAGCTTTAACTTTTGTAAAAAATACTTTTGAAATAAGGAAGTGATAAAAATTACTTTTTCTAAGAGTTTAAACAAACGACCTCTTAATGGCTAAAAAAAAAAAGTAACTCGTTTCATAATCTACTTCTATTTAATTTGTCTGTTTATGAGTTTACAGTCTTTTTCAACTTAATAAATATTGCAGAATCAGACGGTGGAAGTCCACATTATTTTAAATTTCTTAATTCGTACCCTTGAAATTTTTTAGAGAAAATGTAAACCTAACGGAATTAAAAAAAAACAAAAAAACAATTATGTCCCCCACCTTAAGCACCAGGATAAAACCCTAAACCAAAGTAAAATAAATATTTTTAAGATAATGAGTAAGGTTATATTTATAAATTTTTTGTTTACAAACCTTAAAAATTATATTATGTATTCTCGGACTCGATCAAAAATGTACTTTCAGGAATATATAGTGTAATTTATAAATAGAAAAATTTATAAATGTAACATAACCTACCCCTAAGATAATACCTTAAAACAAAAGAAACTTCGTTTTGAAATAAACATTTTACTATTGTCTATTTGTATTTTGAAGTCAAGTAAAGCAACTGAGTATAAACAGTATATATGGATAAACAACGCCTATATTTCTGTTTCCCGATATTGGTATGACATTTGAATGTAGAGAAAATAGACTTACATGAAATTATTGTCACTCTACGTGGTGCTAGCACGTGACACATGCATTAGATTTATTGTTGTTTTAATGGCGGTGCAAGTCCACGTGACATAACAGTGCCATGTGCGGTGATGAAGCATCAGGGCTGTTTACATAGCATGAAAAGAAATAAAAAGGGAATAGCTAACACAGCTAATATCACCCCAAACCATTACTGTGTTTCTTGTTAATCATAATTTGAAAATTTGTTTTTGAAAAATGCGTTGTTTGGTCAAAAAGCAAGCCGACTTAGAATGTGTTTGGATGAGTTTTTTTTGAAAGAATTTATTTATTTATTTTAAAAAAAATTCCTTTTACATCATTTTATGTGTTTGGATACGAACTTCTAAAAAAAAAAAAAATTAAAATAAAATAGTACTTCTTATAGAAGTTATGACTTCTTGCTTCTGCAAAAAAACAAAAGCTAAAAGTCAAATAGTTCCTAGAGTTTCTCTCAATGCATTAAACACGAGTACCTTGCATTATTATCTCGAGAACCCATGAATTCGATAATATCAAACAAAAGATGAGGAAAAACAGATAAACAATGAATTCGGAGCAAAACAGTTCCAATAACGCATGCACTCAGAGAAGAAACATTCTGTTAATAAGAAACAATTCACTACCACAAACAACCACCTTTTACGATAATAATGAGAATCATGAATTCGCATTAAATCCAAACGAGAGAGAGAGAAGGATTCTAGAGGTTTGAAGACTTTTTTACTCTTATAACCCTTTATTATTAATTAATTACCGATTTGACCTTGATTATAAACTATTTCAAAAATTTAACCCTCTCAAAAAACATAACATCAATCTGCCCCTGTTTGACCGTTGACCACCAAGCCTACCCGGGTACACCCCTCTGTACTCGGGTATTTTTTGAAAATTTTTGTCTACCCGGGTAGGGAGGCGTGTACCCGGGTATTGTTCTTCGCACCTGAGAAATTGCTTGAATTATTTACCCAGGTAGAGAGGGGTGTACCCGGGTAAATCTTCGACCACCCGGGTATGATTACTCTTTGGATCTCCCATGCACTCTTCTTCTCCAAGCTTTGAATATGGAGGCACCCACTATCACATGCTCCGCCTCTGCAACTTTTTTGGGTCTGTAAAGCACACAAATATTTTTCAATGATTATTTTAGAAAGGGAATTCTCAGTTAACACTATAAAAGTAGACCCCATCATAATCGATACGAACAGGAACCGCTTTGATGAGCAGTAAAGTGTTGATGTATGGAAATTCCAAATCCATTCTCAAAGCTAAAAGCTCTTCAAATTGGTTAGGCATGCTTAACTTGATAATACTGATCTATCTCATTAGCTGTAAAAAAGAGAGAGAGAAAAAATTACCATGAAACAATTAATTACACATCCGCAAATATAATTAACTTGTGGTAAAATCAAATAAATCATATCTGTTCTTATATCCATCAGCTACAAGTTGCCCCAGTTATAGCAAGTACCAAATGGGTGGTCGAAGATTTACCTGGGTACACCCCTTCCTACCCGGGTAAATAATTCAAGCAATTTCTCAGGTACGAAGAACAATACCCGGGTACACTCCTCCTTACCCGGGTAGACAAAATTTTTCAAAAAATACCCGGGTACAGAGAGGTGTACCCGGGTAGGCTTGGTGGTCAACGGTCAAACAGGGGCAGATTGGTGTTATGTTTTTTGAGGGGGTTAAATTTTTGAAATAGTTTATAATCAAGGTCAAATCGGTAATTAGTTAATAATAAAGGGTTATAAGGGTCAAAAAGCCTAGCTTTGAATGTTAAAAACTACGCAAATATATATGGAACTGAAGTTGCAGTGCAACCACCACTTTGGGCAATTGCCTGTTTTCATTGTTATATTGGCTACATTGAATACGCAGAATACGGAAGTAAAAGGAGGTTGTTAGAAAAATAAAAGGTGGAGAAAAATAACTTTTAATGAAATATTCAACATTTATGTCACAATAACACAAGTCAAAAAGACTTCGCCGATCCCAATTGAACTTAAGACCTTGATGAAGTAGCCTACATTCATTATGAAATCAAAAACTATATATAAAAAAAAGGCTCTGCGTATTACAGCTTCTTAAATCAAATAAAAGAAAAGTTAGATTTAAATCCTCCTACGTTATTTACTAATTAACATGACAATATCATATTATAAGAAACAAATCTCACAAAACCTCCGACCGTGTGTATAAAAAATACTTTATTGATAGAGGCAAAATCCACTTCGGTGATCTCTAAGCCTCGAAAGAATTAGTCTTCGTCTATCAGCTGAGAAATACCTTGAGGAAACTCAAAGAAATAGACAAAAGTAATTGTAGTAAGATTTATAATTAGTTGACTAATGCTCATTAAATTATCTCTCGTGTCTTTTTTTTCTCTCTCATAACATTGTCATTTAGTAAATAACATGAGAGATTTCAAATCTGAAAAATAATATACTATCAGAGCTGCAATGCCAAATTTGGCTGCAGTTGAGAACCAGACTCCACATTGGAACTAGGTGAATTTGTTGTTCCAATGTTCCCATTTAAGTCATTAGCAAGTAAAAAGGAATTCTGTTTTGTGGGAACTTGCAATCCCTGCCAAGATGATTTTCCCGCAAGGCCTTGAGACAATCTTTGCGACTCAAATCCAGATTCCCAGGCCAATAAATTACTGGAGTCTGATTGGCTTAACTTGTTTAAGAACTGGGCCTTAAAAGGAGTATTAATATTTGTAGGTGCAACGGGGCTGGTAAGGCTGCTTAGGTGATCCATGTCAAACATTTGAGGAACATTCCCCCCACTCGGCGACCCAGTTAAGTCAGCAAGTCTTACCATCTTCATTTGAGATGAAAAATTAGAACCTAACTGACCATTTGAACCAAAATCATCAGAGTGCACCATGGGTTCCCGCTGATTCCTCAAAGGAGTCATGGATTCTATTCCACCACTAACACTGTTGACTGGATTCAAGTCATTTTGGTAATTCAATTCTCTATTTATTACCATGTCTCCACTTCGCAAGCATGATCTATTTGCAAGAGGGAACGATCCAGATGGAGAAGGAAATCTACTTTTATAATCCTCTGGTACAGTGGGGTCTGAAGTTCCCTCCTCATCATAAACTGGGAAGTGTTGCTTCTGTGACACTTCATCTTCACCTACCCATCCAGGACCAAATTCATGTCCTATTGGCAACACACTACTGATTTTCCTTGCAGCAATCTTCCAAACAATAGGACCAAGATCTGCAGCAAAATGAGCTAGGCTTCTTGCATAGCTATGCTTCGCATGTAAACCTACCTGATATTTTTTTAAAAGAAAGAAGAGAACGTAAGTTATGTAACCAATAAAAAAAAAAATCTTAGAACAGACTGAGCATGAGGAACTAAAAGCAACCTAGAGACTATAGAAGGTTTTCAAACTATTATAATTCATAAAAGACATTTGCCTAACTTGCTTTCAAGTTTTCATTCTCTCGTTGAAGAAAACAGGAAAAAGAGAAAAGGGAAAAAAGAAGTTCGTACTGCAAGAAGTTGCTTGAATTCATCTTCAACTGCGGCCAATACTGGTGGTGGTTTATTTCCTACAGCAACTGGATTTTTGTAAGTGTCACGCCTGGTCTCATCGACCATAAACTGCTTCTTTCCATACCTTAACACAGCTTTTACAACAGAAGCTGCAAGCAAAATACATAATTAAAGGAATCATTCCAATAAACAAAGGCATTTGTTTGAGCCTGGTTGAATCTAGAAGGAATTGGCAAAACACTGGGAAGGTGTACATATAGATACTACTGACCAGGAAATTCATTCTCCCATTCAGACGACCAACTAGTATAACCTCCACTGTTAAAATTGCTGTGGGATGCCCTGGCTGATGAATCTGTAGGCTGAAATTTGCTTAGTGCTTTTCTTAGATTATAACCACTGGAAGCACAAGCAATATCCCCAGCAGAAGCAAGAGTTGCATCAGAGGAAGATTCAGGACCAACACGTTCTGAAGGAGACATGCCCAGTGGCTTTCTTGTGTGCTTGCCTGGTGGCCTTCCTCTCTGCACAATTTTGGGTTGTGGTTCACTATCATCATCACTATCTTGTCTCAGATTCTCAAAGTCCTTCTGTGCCATCTCTTGCATTGCTCGGGCCTAAGAAAAGGGACTTAACTTAAAACAGACTTAACAAAAATCAAAAAAAGGGGATTAAAACAATTTACTTCAAGTTCAGACTTCACCCAACCTGTCGATAGTAAATAGTATCTGGTGAATTATATTGCATCGCATTAGAGCATATCAAGAGCATGTCCTTCTGCAAGAATGAAGCAGCAGTGTGTTTCAAAGATTAAATCAGAAGTACATAAAATCCAAACCTTCCACTAAATAGCCTGAAGTACCACAAAGGTGTTTTAAATTAATTAGTGCAAATCTTATAAAGAGGGCAACATGGCGAATAACACTCATCAATTGGGCTTACAACGATGTCAGACCAAACAATGAGACAATACGAATGACTTATTGAACCAAACAGATTACATATCAAGAATGACATTCCTCAATTAATGCAACTAGAGCACGTAAAATGTAATACGTATCAGTTTGTAATATATATTGATTTCCCACTAAACAATTTTTCTAATCTTACCTATTGCACTAGATCGCAAAAACCTCTTAATACCTACTCTGCCAACCTTCTATATAACTATCAAACACACAGCAGGAACAGTTTAGAAGTATTCTGATGCTATAGATACATTACAGGTGACCTATCAAAGGTGTCAAATAAAGGCTAAAGGGAAGGAGATAAGTTTGTTCACTTGGATGATGGAATAAGGCAATTGTTCATAAACGCTAAAGGCTGAAGTTACCAGGCAACGTGACAGTATTAGTTACTCATCAAGAATCATGAAATTGGCATTTCATGCAACATTATCTGAAAATGATAGTTCTTTTGTTTCAATGATTTTTTCATTCGTAGGAATAAAAAAAATAACTAATACAAGAAAAAGACCAGAAGAGGAAAAACAAACAAACAAACAAACAAACAAATGTAACCGTCAATTGTAGAGCAAAGAGCCATGTAAACGAACCAAAATTGTATGATATGAAGTCATCGGACTTTGACACAGAAGCAAATCAATATTTCTAGAAAGCCACGAAAAAATTGCAGCACCAACCTCAAATTGTTCTAAGTTTGTATATAGTCTCCCATCCAATTTCTTCCTCACAGTTCCAAAATCCATCGGGTGTTTAATGATATCATGATAATCTGGAAGCTGCGGCAAGAAAGTTTCTTTATCTCAATTCAAGTAACGGGAATTCAAATTCAAGCACTCAATTATAGTATAAGGCATTATAAAAAAAAAAATGCACCTCTTCTGGATCCACAGGCTCAGAGAATACCCCGTGTGTGTCCTTTCTGCAAGATGGTTGAACAGTACAAAACACAACCGATCAAATTCCCAACTAAAGAAAAGAAAAGAAAAGAAAAAAGAAAAGAAAAAAGATAGAAACAAACAAGAGACAAACTTTTGAAGTCTGTCAAGGATAAACAGCAAGAGCTTTTTGTCTGGCAAAGGTGTAGTGGGACCGGACTCCCCCTGTGAACCTGTCAACACATAATATAAAAATCGCCATTAATATTCCCCCACTACGCCCATTGCACCAGGATTTGAGAAATGATTTCACATACCCTCATTACCATGTTTACTGTCAGTCGCTTTCGGAACCTTTCCATCCTGCAAAATCATCCCATCATCAAATGCCAACAAAAATTAAACAAACCACAAAAAAAAATTTATTAAACATGTGCATGTGATTTTATGACAGAATAGTTTTTTTTTTTTTCCCAAAAGAGAATCGAAAATCAACCCCCAAAAGAAAAATTATTTAAAAAAAAAAAAAGCAGCAACCCATGAGAAGGTGCCAAGCTAGAGTACCTGTGTTGAAGGGTGGAAAAAAGGAACAGAGAGAGAGAGAGAGAGATTTGAAAAAGAAAATAAAAGAAAAGAATCCCGAGAATACTGAGAGTCAGAGATAAGACAAATTGAAGCTTTTCGACTTATCCGTGCATTTCTATGGATAAACGAAGGCTCGATCTAGTGTGCAACCAATAGGGAATACATAAATAGTGCCCCACAAAAAATTTCCCCAAAATAATTTAAATAAATATCATCAAAACCTAAACGGTCAAACACATCCACTGGTTCCCAATTAAAGAAAAAGGGGAAAAAAAAATATATCATATTTCGCGCGAAATCTCGAACAGAATTGAATTTCGTGTTTCCGGGAAGACCCCACACCACAAATCGCATCAGAAGGTTGGGGGGGAGAGAGATAAAATTGAAGAGATGAATGTTGATACGCACCGTTTCAATCTTGGGCCTCTTGTTGGTGGCATCGGGATCGCCGTGTGGGAAAGAATTGAATGGCGATAATGTTGGATGGTGACGGAGATGGGAATTCAAACCAACCAAGAGCTTGTGCTTCTTCTCTTTGCGCTCGTCTTCGTCGTCATCTTGTGGAACAGCGTGAGGATACGAATTGATTAAATTCGGGTTTTGTTGTTGTTGTTGTTGTTGATGATGTTGTTGTTGTTTTTTGAGAGATCGCTTTTGAAGATCCAAAAGAGATGGGCGTCCCTTCTTCTTCTTCTTCGTCATCGTTTCAGATACCTCGCCCATTGTTTCCTCCTCTTTTCTCGCTCCTCAAACAAACAGGTCCAAACTTCTTTCTATTCTTTTTTTTTTTTTTTTTTAATATATAAAAAAAATTGTCTATATTGTGGTCGATGCGTGCAACTCACGTGACCGCTCTGTTTGTGTCATTGCGCTGCGCTGCCACTCATCAGGGATTTCCGTTTCCCATCCAACCCATCCTTTTCTTTGAACACAAGGAAACCATGCTTCTAAAATCAGTTGCTTCCTTCTTGTTTAATATTTAATTTAAGGAAAGAGTGTTTGTGATCTTAAATGACAGAAAGTTATATTATTTTAAGAAAGATATAGATATAGAAAATTTAAATTTTAAATTAAAAAAAACTACTCATTTTCTCTCTCCTATGATTTCTGTTTTTCTGTGTCTATCTCTCTCCTAAAATGACATAACTTATATCATTTAAAATGAAAAACATCAAACTCTTAATTTAAATAATGCTTCACTATTCTTATTGCAAGTAACTTGTTTAAAGACAATGACAAATACAAGTATGATTGTTAACTAAATAAGAAAAAATTCCTTATTTTCCTATGCTTTTCTTAATCGCTTATTTTCTTATATTTTTTTATCCAAACTCATTCCTAACACTATTATAAACTTAACTAATCTGTTCATTTTATCTTTTTTTAAAGAATAAAATAAAATGAGAAAAAAATTTAAAAAAATAAGATTAGATATATTGAAAACTTACAATATTAACATAAAAGACAAAAAGTAAAAAAATAATACAAATATGTGCTAACCAAAAATAAGAAAATAACTTGAGGACAAAAAAAATAGAAGAAAAAAAATAAGACCAAAAAAGTTGAAAACTTAAAATAGTAAAAGAAAAAAATCAAAATAAAAAATAGACTGAAAATAAAAAAATTAGAATAAAAAAATAAAATTAAATATGTCTAAGTCAAAAAAGAAGAAAATGGACTAACACAATAAAATAGAAGAAAAAGTAAGACCAAATATATTAAAAACTTACTTGGGATGAAATATTATACCCACATTTTTTTTTGACACAATGGCAGGAATGAACACATAACCTAATACAAATTATTTAAACCTCTCACCATTAGATCAATCCTAATGGCTTATGCCTATTTTTTTTCATACTTATTATATTTACTCATCTTCAACATCGTTAAATCAGAATATAAACATTTTTTTCTCTTCTATTAATATTTTAATCTAACGGTGTTGAAAATAAGTACGTAGAGTAACCATAATAATCTATCCCAACTTACAAAACTAATTTTGTTCCTTCAATTTCTATTTTTTTCCCTTCATTTGACCTTAGATCTAGTTTTTAAAACAGGTAATTGGAAATGAAATAGTTTAGAAATACATTGTAGCAAGTCTAGGTTAAATATGTGCTGATATTGAAACATAAAGGTTCGCTACACTACAATGAGTCTGGTCAACCGATTAAACTGTCGTTGCATGTCTTAAAGCAATTAAGAGAAACATAATGCTAATAGGGGAAGTTACCGCATGGTCTACTTATATCCAAGATACTTAGATCAAATTCATCTCATTTTTATATTTGTCGAATTTAGGTGTTGATTAATTTGTGTTTTCTCTCATCATGTTCTACTGTTACTTTTATGTTACTAATCATTCATCTCATTTCATGGATTTCAAACTTCTTATGCAATTACTAAGAAAGCATTATTAGAATACCCGATTCAATTTTATCCGAGGGTATGATATCCCATCCTCTGTTTCTCTATTACTTTGTTTTCATACATACTTCCGCGTGAATAATAATCTGGTTTAAATTTGTATGAACACATTTGAGAACTATACAGCCATTAAGGACATTTATGTTGCATCCACACTTGTAATCCTGTATTTTACATATCCATACGATTGAGTCATTGGGTTTCTGAAATAGTGTAAAGTGCTTCGAATCATTGTTATTTGACTCGGACCTATTCTAAAAAAGTCGAGTCATTTCGAATTGTTTGTTGACACGGACAAAGTCAAAGTCAAGGAAAACCTCTGAAATTCTTTCCATATTGGACCTTGGACATATCATAGTTCTTAATCTCTTTAGAAAGAAGATCTTTTGTCTCATGGTAGCCTGCTCCGGTTCCCTTACGAAACTTTCGTTATTGGGTTAGCCATACACTTCACATGTTGGATACGGGACACGACACCTCTCACATATTAATTCTAAAAAATGTTAAATTTCAATATTTTATGACACGTTTTGATATTATATAATATTTTTAATTTATGTGGTGTATATTATATTTAGTATTCAATAATTTAACAAAAAAATAAAGTTAAACTTATAATACCCATCAATTTTGTAAAGAAACATAATATATCTCAAATGTTTATATTAAACTCAATAAAATTGTAATCGTACTCTAACGAATCTAATAGTTGGAACTCAAAATGTAACGCAACGTACTTTGAACCTTTTTTGAGTCTTTGCAACGAGTATTGAAGTGTCGGACACGACACGTCAGGATCTTTGAAGTGTCGATACTTCATAGAAGAACAATGAGCCAAGTCAACCAAGTGCATATTTGGATCCTCTTTTTTAAGTTAGAAGCTACTTATAAGCATAAGTTAGGCAAAACACGTTTTGAGAAAAGCTCTTATAATGAAAAATTCTTTTTTTTATAATGAAGAAAAATGCTAAAAACTAAAAGCTCTTTTTATGAGCTTTTTTTAAAGCTATTATCTGATTTTCTTGAATTGTGTGTTTTCTTTTAAAATGAAGAGTTACATGTGCTTTTAAACTAAAAATTTTATGTAATTATCAAATAATTTTTAATTTATTTTTTAAGGTTTTTTTTTTACTTTAACTTATAAGTAGTTTGTAGTTAAAAAAATAAATTATGCATGTGACTTCATATCTTCTCTTAGTTGGTAAGTTTTCACCTACAAACAACCAAAGAAACGACGTGATACTTTAGGACCAGCCCATTGCCAAATATTACCATATACTGTATTTCCACCATTGTTGTTTAGTTGAACTAGGGAAGCATAAGCGGATCTCATAGGAAAACCTCCGATAATTCGATCTAACCCCGAACGACCCTGTCATGATCATCACTATCATAATGGAGCATAAAAATATTTATTATAGCTTTGACCATAATGTGGGATCAAGATTTTTTTTTTTTTTAAAGCTTGAAAAATATCTTTCACCAATACAACACGATACTCGTTATTTTTTTCTTTCTATAACAAGTAGACAATACAACACTTTACGCAGAACAACATCTCCGTATGCAAATGACTGGTATTCCGTATTCGAATCTGTTATTATAGCGTTCCTAATTTTTTTGTGTTTGGTTAAAAGAAAGAGATACATAATAAAAATTATTTGAGGAAGAAAAAAAGTATTTTTTTTAATTTAAATTTTAAATATTTTAACTAAAATGATAATCATTCATAAGGATAAATATTTTTTTCAATTTTTTTATTCATTTTCATTTACAAAGAGGGATTTTTTTATTGAAGTTCTTATCCTCTTTACTCTTTTTTTTTTTATAAATAAAGGGCTAAAAGCCCAAAAAAACAAAGAAAATAAACCAAAAGGAAACTACCCAGGGAGTGCCACAGCACGATCCCTACCTACTGAAGCAAGATCACTAAAATATAAAGGATGAATACCAAAAGGAGGATGACTAAAAAAACAATGATCAGCTTGCTCAGAAGCATCCAACATAAAATTAGCTAACCAGTTTGTGCAAGTGTTGCCTTCCCTGAAGTTGTGTTGAAGACGAACTTGCCAAACCTTTCCAAGCCACGTCCGTATACGAAAGACCAAATGCACCTCACGGACTGCTACACCGCGATTGGTGAGCACAATAATTGCCATAAAGGAATCACTTTCTACAATAACATTCCTATAACCACTGCATCAAGCCCTCTATAAACCTCTCAAAATTCCCCACAATTCAGCTTTAAAGGAAGAACAAAAGTCCAACCTATAAGACAAACCATCCAGCCAAATACCTTGAGAATCTCTAATAACACCTCCGCAAGCTGCCAATCCAGGATTACCACGGGAAGCACCGTCAGTGTTCACCTTTACAAATCCTTCCTCAGGAAAATTCCAAGATACTCTAACAATGCTAAAATGAGGATTATATCTAATTGAATTTTGATGAGAAGCAGCCAGTTCAATATCTTTAACAAGGTTTTTAATCATTTGTACTCTACTTCCAATCAGAGGCACATCTCCACCATGATTCAGCATGTTCCTCCACCTCCAATTTTTTCAACAAAGCAACCATGAAAATAGAGAACCACCTGTCATGATCATTCTAAGAGGAATCAACACTGAAATTAAAAATAATCCAGTGATCTATTGAAGCATTATAAAATTCTGCACTATGAGTAGTTGGGATAAGACAATCCCAAACCATTTTAGCCCTATGACAATCTCTTAAAGAATGAATAATAGTTTATAGCTCTACACTTCCACAATTACATATTCCATCTCCACCATACCAAGAAGAAGTCATACTATTTGTTAACAGTTTCTGATGCAGCAACTTCCAAGCAAAAAAAATTATTCTTTGAGGTCCCTTCTAATACCAAAGCCTACTCCAGATCTTCTTAGTATCATCATCAATAACTTAATTGTTAGACAAAAAATCATATAACGCACCAACATAAATGGAATGGGATTTTTGAATCTCCCATATCCTTTTATCAGGTCCATCTTCAACCATGGGAGGTAGAACACTACGAATAATATCAACAATATTCAAAGGCAACCAACTATTCAGCTTAATAAAATCCCACTCACCTGATTGATTTACAAAATCAGCAACCTTTAAGATATCCAACTGCTGTGTGTCCTCATTGACAACAAAATCTTCCAATTTAATTGAGCTTGGCAACCAGTTGTCCTTCCAAAACCTTACCTCCTTACCATTGCCGAGTTCCCACACCATACTATCCTCTATCACATGCCACATCCTGCATACATTTTTTCGAAAACTAGAATCACCCTTTTTTTGCAACAAAAAGTGAATTTATCCTATCACCCGACTTGTATTTTGCATGAAGCACTTTCACCCATAATTGGTCTGGCTCAGTATAGATTATCCACGCCTTTTTAGCCAGAAAAGCATCATTCATCTAAGCTAAATTTCTCAACCACAGGCCACCATGAAGTTTAGGAGAAGTAACTATATTCCAATTAATAGGATGTTGTTTACGAACATTTTCTTTATCACCCCAAAGAAAATTTCTTTGCAGCTTCTCTATTTTCTCACACGTCATCAAGGGAAGTTTACAACTTTGCATTTGATAAGATGGAATTGCAGCCAAAACAAATTGGGAGAGAGTAATTCTACATGTTTGTGAAAGACACTGTTGCTCCCAATTACTAAGCTTACTCTTAACTTTTTCCACCAGCCCTCCATATAGATTATTAGAAACTCTACCTGGCTGCATCATAGCTCCGAGATACTTTCCTACATTGTTAACCCTCTTGAAACCGCTGATTTGAGCAACTTTATCCATAGTTTCCATTGAGGTATTTTTGGAAAAATACACACAGATTTTTTGACCAGACATCTCCTAAAAAATCTGTAGGCACTTGAGAAGAACTTTAATTTTCTCTTCGGACGCTTCCATAAACATCATTAAGTCATCTGCTTAGGCCCACCTTTTCCAACATACATAGGCTTCCACAGACCCCCATTTACTGCAGTAGTCATAATATGACTCAATTTTTCCATAGCCAGAACAAAAAGATATGGTGAAAGAGGATCCCCTTGTCTCAAACCTCTTGAAGGAATAAAGTCTTTAGTTTTACCCCCATTTCAGAGAACATTAATGCAAATAGAAGAGATACACTGAATGATAATATTAACAAAAGAATCAGGCAGGTGAAGCTCTTCTAAAGTTTTACGCAAGAAAAGCCAACTCACCCTGTCATAAGCCTTTACAAGGTCAGTTTTAATTGCCATATTAGCCTTATTCTTGCTCGTCGAATAAACTAACTCTTGAACAATAGAAATATTATCCTGGATTTGTCTATTCGGGACAAAACTAACCTGATAAGGAGACACCACCTTTTCCATCACATGCTTTAGCCGACACACAATAATTTTAGAAAAAAGCTTATAGACAACCGAGCAAATAGAAATCGGGCGAAATTGAGAGATAAACTCGGGTTTCTTAACCTTTGGAATTATAACAAGAAGAGTGGAATTAACCTCTGATATTGAAGTTGGATTAAACCACATATTATTATTGGCAGAACAGACCTGCATCCTCACTTTGTTCCAATTTCTTTGAAAGAAAATAGCAGGATAACCATCAAAGCCAGGGGCTTTAAAAGCTCCCACTGAAAACATATTCTGTGTGATCTCATAGTCACTAGGGGGAATAGCCATCATCTTCAAATCTTCTTGAGATAAAGCTGGCCACATATTTTATGAAATAATCCATCTCCGATCACTCACCTCATCTTCAAACAACTTCTTATAAAAACTACAAACATGAATATTTAAATCAGCAAGGTCCTCAATCCAGCCATTCGTACTATTGCGGAGTCTGTTAATCTTGTTTTGGGACCTAGGGATGACAGTCTTTAGATGATAATACCTTGTGTTTTTATCCCCATCAACTATCCACTTGTGCCTAGATTTCTGGTACCACAGCAGCTCCTCATGACCGAGAGTAATATCTAATTGCTCTTGCAGATGATGCTCAACTTCCTGCAAACCAGGACTGTCCATAGCCTCCCTTTGAACTTGAATGTTAGCAACTTTTTGAATCAAGTCACACTTACGATTATTAATATCACCAAAAACCTCCTTGTTCCATTTCTTTAGTGGGAAGATAAACCTCAACAACATATTATTAATTGGCAAGTCAGAAAGCCAATTGTCATCCATAAAAACAGCAAAACAGGGATGATCCAACCAATAAGCCACAAATTTGAAGGGTCTAAAAGTCCAAGACTTCAACGAGTTAGAAATAGATAACGGCAAAGGGTTATGGCCAGATAATATTCTAGGGAAGATTCTAACATCAGCATCCTCAAAAGAAATTATCTAGTTAACATTGGCACACACTCTATCCAATTTCTTAAAAACCTTGTCTAAATTATGCCACTTGGTACCTTGCCACGTGAATTTAGAACCCAAGCCACCAACTTCTTCTACTCTGCAATAATCTAAAAATTGCTAAAATCTAGTGCACTTAGCTAAATCAGGCCTAGATCCCCCCTTATTCTCATTGTTGGACCTTATGTCATTAAAGTCACCCCCCAATATCCAAGGTTCATTAATAAAAATGCTCAACTGCCTGATATCCTCCCACATAGCATGTATAATCTCCTCATTAGGATTTGCATAGACCGCGGTACATAAGAAACTCTTACTGTCTTCAAACTCCATTTTCGTATAGATAAACTGAGACATACTAATTAAAGGCTGGACAATTACTTTCCTATACTCCCAAAGAACCCAAATTCCACCTGCAAACACAGTGGCTTCCTCAACAATAACCTTATCAAAATTAATCTTCTTCAAAAGTTTACTACAAACCACACTACTAGTTATGGTCTCCATAAGAATAACCACACAAACCTTGTTTTTATCCACCATAGTCTTTAAAGGACGACCTAGATTAGACTTAGACGTGTAACACCCCGTATATATCCGGTTTGTTATCATATCATCGTATTAAGCCACGCTTAATTTAAAAATGCGGAATATCTTTTTCTTTTCATTTATGACGTCATTATCATTAACCAAGTTGAATTACTTAATTCATTTCATAAAACATCGCCTGTATGTAGATTGCAAAAGACAATTAACTGAAATACCTCATAACATAGATGTGAGTATCTAAGTCACGGATCTACAACACGTAGTTCAGACAATATCCTGATACATTATTAATTATAACTAGAAACAACTAAGCATAAAGTCAAGTCAAAGTGGGATGGACAGTCTCCATGCTCACCCAAATAAGGCAACATAGCCAAACAAGGTTTCAACAACAATAGCAATATAATCATAAAGCTAACAACAAGTAGCAACAAGCATAATCCAGCATCCAAGCATAATCATCATATAAACAGTAATATCAGCTAAGCTCCGGCCTCCTGCCGCTAGAGGTCTCAACCCCCGCATTACCTGAACCTGAAATATGTGCCCCAAACGTGGGGAGAGATCTCTAAAAAGAAATCTCAGTAAGGCAAAGGGTCCTCAAGGATCTTCCACCCCAAGCTCACTTACACGAGCAATATAAGTTCAAAAGCATTTAACAGTATAAGTTCCAAAACTATGCAGTGCAACAGATATTCATGCCATGTGTGTTTTAACTATTTTACTGGCCAGAGAAATGCAGGAATACGTCTATTACCTATAGTTAGTACAAGGAACATCGCTTGCACCTCACCCACAGCCTCACCCTCATCTATGTACCACATACTCAGGCTTACCGTATAGGTGGAACACCACATGCATATCATAAAGGCACTCACATATAACAGCTCAACAGCATTTCAACAAATCAATATATCATGAAAACAACATCATGCATATAACCATACCCCATGGGACATGGTGGAACCAACAATGGCTAAACCGAGGACACGAAAGCTTACCTTGCAAGCTAACAATCCAAGCCAAGAGTCCAACCAATCTCAAAGCCCAAACACAGCAGAATCACAATCTGTTTTGGACCAACAATCATATCAAAAACATACTCAACAATTATAAGACACAAGGACAACGTCTTTCCTTTACATTTCATGTCTTAAGGCTTCTCACAAAGCCACAAGCCCTTAATCACTTGATTCTGACTTAGATTAATCATTACAGAAGTCCCACTTCACCAATCTAGGGTCCACAAACCCCAAATACAGTTCTGTATGAACAGTGCAGCTACTGTTCTTCGTAAATCCATAATATCCGAATAGTTGTCGGGGGCATATCCGGATATCTGACTGTCAATATCCGGATATCAATATTCGGATATTCAGAACCTCATATCCGGATATCAATATCGGGATATTTCTAACCCAATATCCGGATATTTCGCAGCAGAACTCAGATTCTGCATTTCGCGAGATATCAATCCAAAGGTCTAACTTTTACCGATTACAGAAGCTTAAACAAGCATTTCTAGGTGTGTTTAAGCTTACCCAACCTTAAGTTGTTAACTTTAGTTCATTACATGCATCAAGATTCCATTTTTAACCAAGGAAACACATGGTCAAGGTAGATGAAGCTTACCAACAACTTAAAACAGATAAAAGAATGCTCTTGGAGCTCACACTTCAACTCCTAGGGTACTGACTCCAAGGTGAACGAAAATGGACCAATAAAGCTTGGTTCTTTCACACCAACAAGGCTTCTAAGAGCATCACCAAGTCATGACAAGGCTCCCTCAACAAAGCTTATGAACTCAGCCCCACAACTCAACAAAACAGAGATGAAATAACCCAGAAAACTGACCTCCACACTCACCACACACTCCACTAAGTGTTTCAAAGGATTAGCTAGAGAAAATCAAGGACACGTGGCAACTTGGTGGCTTTTCTCAAAGGCAAGAAGGCAATGAAGAGGAGGAGGCTTATCTGCAGCTCTAACTCACGTAGAAACAAAGGGAAAATACCCTAGGATCATGTGCCATTAGCTATATATAGTTGCTTAAGTTCTAAACGCATAGTATTAGCATTAATAGCTACCTTAGCATCTTAATCCC
This sequence comes from Gastrolobium bilobum, assembly GCF_033153095.1. Lineage (NCBI taxonomy): Eukaryota > Viridiplantae > Streptophyta > Magnoliopsida > Fabales > Fabaceae > Gastrolobium > Gastrolobium bilobum. The sequence goes on along the minus strand of NW_026898358.1, from coordinate 198,488 downwards.
AAACTTTGGAATCTGATCCTACTCATTTTTATAAGATCTAACATATTTTTTTTTCGCAGCATATTTATGGTACGCGCTTTTCCATAGTCAGTATCAGTTCTGACATCAGTTCTCATTATTTTCACCTGAAACTTGTTTTACAAGTCCTATATAATATTATAGGAATATTCATGCACTTATTATAATATATCGGGATACTTCATCGGTACGCATTTATACCGAGTAACATAGCCGGTATCTGCACTTTTCGTCAGAAAAGCGACTTTCAGCATTATTACTCAGTTACTATAATTATCTAAGCCTCATAATAATTATTAGGGTCAATTACGTAATTATTTCCTAATTTCACATAATTATTTAATTAACTTCCTTAATTAACGATGTGGGTTCTTATAAGACACACATCTACAATTCCAAAAAATCAATGACATTAAAACTTTTTGGGGGAAGAGGCAGGTTTAGATTGAACCTGCTGGACTTTCCTCTCCATACTCGATATCTGCTGATTTTTAACCATAGCAAAATTACTTCCTTTCCCATCTTGACGCTTTCTTCTGCTAGCTATAGCATCGGGGGTTTAGGCGCTGGCATCTTTAACTGATCAATATCCTGATGCCCCTGTTTGGGATATTTACTGACAGATGAAGATGAAATAATATATTGGATTGAAGGGACCTTTCCTTTCTCACATCCATTAGCTCCTTGATCAACAACAGCAATACCTTCATTCTGATAATGAACATCCACTGCCATATGGCTAAAATGACTCATGGTATTGTTTAGGCCAACCTCTTTTGAGGCTTCATTTAATTCTAACCCTACACTGACAATTTCTATACCCTTCTCGCAAACATTTTCATCAATCAACATAAAATTTGAAGCTGTTTCAATAACTTTAACTGGAGAGTTGCCTCTACGCCGATTACCATGGATATTACTTGTTTCCTACTCATTGTCAATTTGCAGCTTCCTCTGCTTGGTATCGTTACCTTCATCCTCTGTTTGATATAACACATTGAACCTGAAATCCATATTTGTGTCCCTTCGAACATAATTCAAGCCAGACATACCTTCTTTCTTCTCCCCCTGAAAAGAAACATTCATGTTAAATTTCCTCTGCTTAGTTACCAGCATCTATGACCCAAATCTCTCTTCATTTTTATTTGAAGAGGTACTCGACCAATTAATTAGTATACCTTCATCTCCTTGCATAGAATTTTCATCCCCTGATTGTGAATTTACCATAGCAGATTTCAAAGGACAATTTTCTAGTCGATGACCATATTTTCCACATCCAAAACAAACAAGATGTAATCCCTCATATTCAACATTTTTTAATATCCCCTCAATTTTATACTCAGCCTGCAGAGGTCTACTCAAATCTAACTCAACACATATTCCAGCAAATTTACCTCTCGCTAGGCAAGCAGTCGCAGCATCCATTTTAATAAATTTGCCAAGCCAATTTCCCACCTCCTTGATCAGCTCTGTATTCACATATTTCACGGGGAAACTAGGAAGCCTCACCCACGCCAAGATTCGACTAATTGAAGTAGAGAACGGATGGAAATCAGGTTCCCAAGACCTGATAGCTAAGTAGTGATCAAATAAAACCCAAGGCCCCGCTGAGAGGGCATAATCCTGATCTTTTTGCTCCACGAACCTCACTAAGAAAAACCCATTCTCTACATCAGTAACAAAAATCTACCCCTCCATTGCCCACATATTTTATAGGCTTTTCTTTATGACAGTAAGCGCTAACTTCTTCCCTAATAATTTCACATAAATTGCCTTCTTCCAAGGTCTCCATGCACGCTTCTTAAAAGCATCTGATAAACTGAAATTAGTTCTTCCATCTTCATCTATTTTACAGAGAACCTCTGAGAGTTTCGTCGCTCCATTTGAACCCTCTTAAAGATCCTGTAGCTCTTCCTCCACTGCTTCTGCTTCTTCCTCTTCCTCATACTGCATCTCCCATTCTCCATTGTGTCTCAGCAGCATCTCTTTAAAAGATGTAATTTCTTCCATCCATGCTTCTTCTCTGGGAGCCATGGTCTGATCATGATTAAAAACAACATCTCCTCCTTTGTACTTCTTTGTGCTCCTCTTAAGATTGTCTGCTTCCTTTGAAGAAAGCTCCGTCGTTATTTCCGATTGGGTTACGGCGCTAGGGTTCTCCATCGAAGGACATACTTTCTAAAAAATAATATAGCCTCGTATTAATTCCTTATCCTCTTTACTTTAGTTGACTTACAGTATGTCTAAATTTTCTTGTAATTATTAAAAAAAAAACTACATGTTTTGAATTTGTTTTATAGAAGTTGACTTTCGAACTTTTTTTACTACTTAAATATAAGGACCTATTAAGGGATTAATATTTGTTCTTTTAAAACATATTAAAATTATATAATTTTAATAAAAAACGATGTGTTTTATGGTAAGAGAAACAATTACATAATAAAAATATGGTAAGAGAGAGTAAGAGATTTTTTTTGATTTAAATATTAAATAAATAATAATAATTTTAACTAGAATGATTATGTTTTAAAAAGAAATTTTTTTTTTCTTATTTTAATAGTACATTTATTTTAAAAAATTATATCTTTTTTTTTTTTTTGAAAAATAATAACTACATTTTTTAACATACAAATTGTGCAGTGTGGTTAAATGTTTTTTTTTTTTAATGCCGCGTTGGAAATAATACGATTATGAGAAGTTTCTTGTAGGAGTGGGCTTTGGTAGAGAGAGACAAGCGAAGAGTCCAATAGATTAGAACTGGGCTTTGGCGACGTCAACTGAACCCAAGTCAGAACCGACCGGTTGAAGAAACACAGAGAAAACACAAAATGGAAACGGAGGCATAAGCTTAGGAATAACGCAGCCAACACAAGAAGAACCCACGGATCAATGACATGGCATTAAATTTAAATTCCCGCCTAAACCCCTACACTCCGTTAGATTTCATTTCGTTCGCAATTGAATTTCAATTTCCCCAAAGGGCTTAATATCTCACCGCATTTGTGCTTAGCCTTATGTCATAGTGTCTTACCACTTCTATATTCCCCCAAACTCTTCCTCTCTCTCTTCCTCTCTCTCCCCCCCAAACCCTAACTCCCAACCCCATTCCCCACCTTCCGGTACGTATATCCCTCCATTTTTCACAATTTTTCTGCGATTTTCTTTGTTTTCCATGAGTTTACGGTGAAAAAACTGACCCGATCGTGTAATTGCAGTTTCCGTCATGAAAGGTGGCAAGTCGAAGACCGAATCGAAGAGAGCTGATGCCAAGTAAGTTTTATTCGTTTTTTTAATCGAACCTCAACTGGTTTATCACTTTCGATTTTATTCGTTCGTGCCAAAAAAACAACAGAAAATAAATTAGGGTTTCAGGTATTTCAGATCTGAGATCTTATATTCGAGAAATACCGGCTTGATCCCTCTTTTGAACTGCAACGACTTAATATAATTGTGTGATTATGCTATTTGGTTGTTTTTAATGCTATTGCTTTTTGCTTTCGGTGCAGACTTGCTGTGAATAAGAAAGGTGGCGCCGCCACCAAGGGTAGCAGGAAACCAAGCAAGGGGAAGGCAGCCAAAGACCCTAACAAGCCAAAGAGACCTCCCAGTGCTTTCTTCGTTTTCATGTAATTATATATATATATTTTTAACTCTACGATCCATTTGATTTCCGATCCGCTCTTCTTCCCTTTCCACCGAAAATTGTTCTCGTCAAAACTTTTATCCTCATCCTACGGTAAATAATATGTGATTTTTTTTAAATTTTTTTTACATGATTGAATTATCGTAAATATTTTGTGACAACAAAAAACAATGCATATTAAGTGTTGTGCTAGATCTAATTTCCGCTTCATGAATATGGCATATTATTCAATCCTTGTATTTATTGATTTTGGTGCTTTTTTCTAAAACTTGTTTGATTATTAAAGGGAGGAATTTAGGAAACAGTTCAACAAGGAGAATCCAGACAACAAAGCAGTATCTGCTGTAAGTGTTAACTGTGGTTCTTATGTTATTTTCATTGGTGTGTAGCTCAAAGTCTTGATTGTGCTTTTTGAAGGTGGGCAAAGCTGCTGGAGCAAAGTGGAAGTCTTTGTCTGATGCTGTATGTACTTCACTGTTTCTTTACCATAAATTGCGTCTCGAATAATAGTATATGATTTTAATGAAGTTCTGGTTAATGGGTTTTAGGAGAAAGCACCATATGTTGCAAAGGCAGAGAAACGAAAGGCTGATTATGAGAAGAGCATGAGAGCCTATAACAAGAAACAAGTGGGTGTATCTCTTTTGGTGTGGTAATTTAGCTTTGCAATGAATGATTCTCATGCCTTCTTTTTGTTTGTTGTTAGGCTGAAGGTCCTACTGCAGGAGACGAAGAAGAATCTGAGAAATCAATATCTGAGGTGAATGATGAGGATGACGACGAGGATGATGATGGCGAGGTTTGCTTAAAAGCTTTGTCTATTATCATCATAGCTTTACAGCTTTAAACATTTTTGCATTGTAGTTACTTATTTGTGTCTTTTATTCTGTGTAGGAGGATGATGACGAGTAGCAACTGGACTGAGGATAGTATTTATCTAGGTTGTTCTGATGATCTATCATCGTACTTGGATGGTTTGGTCGTTGGGTCGCTTCCTGATAAACATATTTCTTGCTTCCGGAAAATATTCCCTGATCCCTCAGTAATTTTGTTTTGTCTTTCCAAAACGATAGTGAAAAGAAGGGGGTTGACCTTTATTTGTACTTTTAATTTCAACTGTTTAGTTAAGGGGTGTTTATCTTTGTAGAGCTTTTTAGTTTGATTTATCTTTTCTTGATGAAATCTGGTTATGTTTATATCAATATAATTGGCTCATCATTTCCTTCCTGTTGTATCTTGGGTTGTGTATTTTCGATCGATGTTTTATATTTGTTGTTGGCGTATGCTTTCTGCACTTTGTGTGTTGGTTCTTGGAATCATGTTTAACGTCTGGTTCTCTGTGTTCGGGATATTGTGCGAATGCCACTTTTTAACACTTGCTATTCTGCAGTGGTTGTGGTAGTTGTTAATTCTCACTGTAATCTTCTTGTGGATATTTATTTTCGGTGTGTTTTTTCCATTCTTGGTACCTTATTTTTAAGCTGCTACCGACCGTCTGCATGTCATTGTCTGTTTGTCTTAATCATTGCTTTGTATATGTGGCAAGGATTGGCTTGCTATTTTACATTTTTATGGTTTATTGCTTTGTATATAGAACAAATTGATTTATCTATACGATACGTTTGTTCATGTGTTAAATGTTTAATTTGTTTGTTGAAGATTTCGGAATTATTGCTTTCGGTTTGTTTTTTATTCGGCGGAGTGCATGCCTCGATGCTTTTGCCTGTGCTGTACTATACTTCTATTATTCTGATTTTAACATGAGTGAAGTGTTTCATGATTCAATTTTTTTTAGCTTCTTCATCGTTGCAAAAGAAAAATAAATTAATAGTTAACGAGTCAACGCCCAACTCCTAGCAATGGTGGAAGCTGAAGCAGAACTCTCTTGTTAATTTCAGCCGTTCAGTTGCATTTCAAAATTATGAGATGATCGTGGATGTTGCAATTTCATAGAAATTTTGATTTTAAACGTTTGTTTTGGACTCAATTGACAAATTGAGTTAAATTTCGAATTGTTAGAAGTTTGGAGAATCCATGTGTCATTCAACGACTCAGATTGTCTCGATAGAATGGTGAGCCAGAAAATTGTCAGGACAACACTATCTCTCGCAGTGGGATAGGAAACTCTTCTGTTCCTATGTTACTATCCTGTGACGTACCGTTGAAAGTCGTTAGACTGAGGTGGGGTATCCTGGGGTCGTGTAAGTGGTGCTTTCAGAGAGTCGTAGCATTCGGGTGCCGCTAGCGTGTAGGGAAGTTAGTGGGGAGGATGATATGGAAAATATTTGTGAGGCGTTTGGTAAATGAGAAATTTTTTTTAAGCCGGGAATCTATATTTTCAAAAATATGATTTTTACATTCAGTTTATTATAATATCCGTAAATTTAAAATTTAGAAAAATTCAATTTCCGAAGATTCTTGAAAAATTCCGGGTACCAAACGCCCTTTGTGGTATTATGAATGTATCTATCGTTATCAAATAGGAATATATATATATATATATATATATATATATATTTATATGTGTTCGCTTTTTGTCATGTGACATGACGAGAGCTTTTTTTTGCACACACAAATCAAATGTGGGTCCCACGCTTAAAAAAAAAAGTCAAACCAAAATCAGGATACGACGCCGTATCTTTAAGATACGGAAGCAGATTTTTATTGCAGGAATGAACAGTGCCATTCCTGCAACATGATTCTTATATTTCCATATATATATATATATATATATATATATATTCCTTGATGATAAGAGAGTATCCATTTCCGTTGCGCCAAAAATCTACTCGATGGTATGACAATGTGGGAGGGGATCTGACATGCATGACAGGGAGAGTTGAACTTAACGTAAGTGTATATATGCAAAATATTACAATACTATTTTGTAAAATTATATTTATATTTTTTATAATCTATGATGTTTTTTCTTGCCAAGAACGTTCACTTCCACTTTTACTGTTAGTGATATAAAATTTATAGTAAATATTTATCTTATGTTATAGGAGATTACACTAATCTCCTCTTATAGAAACATCAAAATATGTGTCATTAATTTTTGAGTTTAGTGTTTGTCATTTTAAATGACATAAGTTATGTCATTTTAGGAGAGGGATAGACACAGAAAAACGGAAATTATGGGAGAGAAAAAGTGGGTGGTTTTTTTTAATTTAAAATTCAAAATTTCTGTGTCTGTATCTCTCTTAAAATGACATAACTTTCTGTCATTTAAAATGACAAACACTTTTCCCTTAATTTTTTTCTCTTTTTTTATGAAATCTATAGGTCCTACATTTCTTGTTTCAGTTGGAAATTTTTTTTCTCCCAAAATTTTTATATGAAAAATTTTGTGTTATAGTTTAAAGCAAGAGGAAATATATCATATTAAAATTTACGTATCCTATTTAAAAGCTTTAGGAAATGTATAACATAAAAGAATATGCTACCTGTATTTTTGTACTCAGCTTATCTTAAATTGTTGGCATGTCGCAATGTCTTTTGGAGGAATTTTTTCGTACACATGGAGGAAAGATTTCGCTCCTCCATTGACTGTTTCACCGTTTGATATCTCTTCAGTCTCTAACTGGCTCGTTTCGATGAGTTTTTTCCCATTCCAGAAGATGTTTTTTCAAAAAATAAAAAAGGCATTTATCAGAAAAAGTCTGTTTAGATATTTCTTTTTAAAAAAACAGAAATCATAAAAAAAGCTAAGTAACATATTTTTTTTGGAAACAAAATTTTAACTTCTGAAAAAATTAGAAGTTAAAAGCAAAATATTTTTAAAAAATCTAAATATATTTAGCTTCTGTTAAAAAGTCTTGGACATAAAAAAACATTTTTTTTTGGAAGCCCATCCATAAAACCGGTAGAGAGATATGTTTGTTTCACGCTGTTGTGCAAAAACCGAAGCTTGATGGAAGAAAATCAGTAATTATAGAATGTTGTAAGAAAAAAAAAATCCTTTTTATAAAGTATTAGCATACGTGATTTTGTGTATGGGAGTTAGCACACAATAACCTTGAAGCGTGGCCATTTGGCCATATATCGACGTAAAATATGTTGACACTTGATACAACTATGTCTTCAAAGGTATGGAGTATGTTACAAGATTTAAATATACGTATTGGGTAATTAGCATGTTAGACAAGTGAGAGAAATTAGGAAGTGACTTGGAAGGTTGTTATACTTATAGCTGATATGATTGTTACAACTGATATGTAATATGATTTTATTGTGTGAGTATGTGATGCAAAACATGTATTAGCATTTTCTATTTTAGGAGGGAGAGTATAAAAAGTTAAGGTAAAATTCTCCTCGGGAGAAAGTTTCAGTCTTATCATATTCACAAATGAATAAAGCTGTTTTAAGCAGACTTTTTCGTAACCTTATTTTATTATCCATAATGTGAATAAAATGCGTGAAGGATGCCTATTGGAGTATGATATCGATAAACGGCATAAAGAAGTTTTTTTATTGAACTCCATAGGTCATAGATGATTCAAAATTCAAATAAATCCAAATCGCTGGTTTGGACTATTATAAATTACGGAAAACACAATTTATATTATTTTACTCTCACAAAGAGATGAGATTCACAATTTTTTATTTTTCTTGTTTACTCCCTCTCTCCTTTATTTATCTCACTTAGAATGACATAGTTTTATATCTTAGACACTTTTCCCTATTAATTAATAGTCGTTTCTAAGTCATGCTTTCAAGAAACGGATAATCCGTATATCCAAGGACAGGATCATTTGTGTAAAATGTGCTCCTATCGGGCTTGTTTAACTCAGCATTCAGTTCGAATCTTGTAGGCAGATCCGGATTTGCCAAAAAGAGGCGTCCATAAGCCACCAAATCTGCACCACCGCTGGCCAAAACTTTGTTTCCTTCATTCCTGTTGTAGCCACCAGCGACAATAAAGGTTCCATTGAAGGCCTTTCTAATGGGCAATAGGGACTCATTGGACTCAAACTTGTCAAACATTGTGCGCATCCTTGGTTCAATTACATGACAATAGAGAATGCCCAATTGACTCAAGGACCGAGCCATGTAAATTCCCAATGCTTGAGGGTCAGAGTCTCCACAATCACAATAATCAGCGAAAGGGGACAGCCTGACACCAACTTTGTCAGCTCCGATCTCATCACCTACCGCTTTCACCACCTCTAGTGGGAAACGACAACGATTTTCTAAGGTACCTCCATACTCATCATCTCTGTCGTTTACTTTGTCCTTTAGAAACTGATCAAGCAAGTATCCATTGGCTCCATGTATCTCTACTCCATCAAAACCTGTTTAATTTTTGCTTCAATATTTATGTGACATTATAAAAATGAAAATTATATAAAATTCTAAGATAAGGTTACCCGCTTCTATGGCATTTTTAGCTGCCATTCTGAAATCATTGACAATTTTGGGGATTTCATCGGTTCTGAGGCGACGAGGTGGTGGGTATTTAGTGCTGCTACCTTCCTTTTGAATTGGTTTGTTTGTACTTGAAATTGGGGGTTGCCCATCTGGCTGGTAACCTGTTTGATCATGTTCTCAGTATTTATGTCATCATTTCCTTATACATGGCATCATAATTTGGAAAATCAAATTAAAAAGAGAGAGAGAGTGAAACTTAGTACATATTAATTTTATAACCCTATAACTGTTTGGATCTCGATCCTCTCGTATGAAAAAAAATTGAGATAGTCATATGAAGAATCATAACCGTTGATTCATTTTGTATAATTATGATTTTTCCCATATAATCATATTATGTTTGTTTCCATCACTATTTTCAGCTTGGATTACTAATAACGAAGGCAAAATATAATGTAGATATTTAATTTATGGAAAAATATTTTCTCATATTACGTAAAAATTCAATTATCATATTGTGACTTTTCGATTTACTTTAAATTTGCATGAAGCCACTATTAATCCATAGGTTGAATTACAACATAAAAATTCAATTATCATAGAGGAAATCAAACTCCTTAACTTATATTGCTAAAGAGTAAAAACAGAGATACCATAGTTGGAGACTCTTCCAGCATGCCAGAGTTGGCAAAAGAATATGCCCCCTTTCTCATGAACGGCTCTCACAATAGGTTTCCATGCTTCCACCTGTTCTCTTGTCCAAATGCCAGGTGTATTTGGGTACCTTTAATGACAAACAAACAAAAACATGAAGAAAACAAATGTAGTAATTATTAAATATAAATATTACATTCTTTTATCAAATTCTGATAATCACTTTAAAATAAAAAAATAAAAAAAAGAAAAAATTATTAATTTAATTTAATTTAATTTAATTTTTTTAAATATTTAATATTTAAAAAATACTAAAATTCTTGTATTCCCCATTTTGTTTAACCTCTAATTTACGTTTCGTGCTTTGCGAAAAACACGCCTTGATAAGAATCTCAAACAAACATCTTTAGCTGTCACTTATAGATAGTTAAAGGAATTGTGTTATTTACACCTTGAATCTTTAACTCTCATCTCGATTATTTTTTATTGATTTGTTTCTTATTAATAATCAGTCAAAAAACATCAAAAAGATGTGTGATGTGATTAATGTAAGCTAAGATCAATGTGACTGTTTGAAATCTGTTTCAAAAAAAAATTTGATTTTTTTTTAACTTTTTAAAAAAACTTATAACTGTTTTATTGTTTTTACCATCAAGTTTAAAGAATATATCTGAATCATATTTATTTTATGTTTTGACTTTTAACTTTCAAAATGAAAAAGAATATAAAACACTTATTTTATTAATTATATTTTTTGGTAAATATTTTTTTAACTATTTTATAAAATAATTTTATAAGAAAAAAAATTAATACACAGTCAAACGCAATATTTCAAGGCACAAATTCACTTCATGACTTGGGAAAAGCCAAGGCCAGATAGAAACGAGCGTGATTGCTTTTTCAAGAGTATACTACATTTTATTTTCTTGAAAAGTTATTTCAAATTAACACTCTTTTATCTTTTATTTTAAAATATTAATCTCTTCCTTTAGCTGATTCATTTTAATTTTTTAATCTATTTTAAAGCAAATGGAGTAATTTTTATTCTTCTTTTTTTCTTTTTAACTTCCAGCACACAATTAGTTTTAAATATTATTGTTGACTTAAAGACTTCAAAAATAAAATACTTTTTTTTTCGGTGAAGTGTCATAGTCAGAAGTAAAACATAGTAATTGGTGGCACTAAAAGTCATTATATATGCTCCACGACTCCAAAATATTCTCTTTAGGCGAACGTTTGGGACAAGAAATTTTATAGAATTTCTGAAAAATTATTTTTTTTTTAATTTTTAAATATTATCGTAAACTGAATGTTTTCGTCGTAATTCTGAAAATTAAAATTCTTGAAGAAAAAAAAAAAAATCTCTGTCAAACACCCCATGAAAACAGTAATTATGGACCCTGAGAATTGCACAGAGAAGAAATAAGAATGGAAGATTACCCTTGTGCAGTTTCTGACACCCCTGATGCTTCCCCTATCAAGAAGCCACCATTTGTTGTTCGTTGAGAATAATATAGAGCAGCATGGGGCTGAGCCACGAAATTGTAGGACCTCGTTCTTGTCAACGGTGCAAGAACAATCCTAAAGAATGAAACACAAAAAAACAAAGTCATAAATATATAAAAAAAATAAGGAAAAAACATTTTTCATATTACATGAAAATTGTTTTTCGTAACTATTTGATTTGCATATAATTTTTTTTTTTGTTTTTAATAAGTACGGAGTTTATCACTAATTGAGTCGTAAGGTGATAAAACAATTTTCATACAAAATAAAACAATCAAAGCCAAAAATATAAAAGTCAAGAACTTTGGGGGAACTAAGCAATCTAGGTACGTTCGTTAAACATTCTGCTCCATTTAAAAGAAGTACTTCAATATGTCTAAAGGGTAGAACTTACCTGTGGGATAAATTAAATTTTCCCAACTTGTATGGGGTAAGGAGGGGTATCACTTCTCTTCCCTCAATCACTTTCTTGTTCTCTTCTTCTATCATCTTGGTGTTGGTCATCATCATCCTCGTCTTCCCACTCAGTTCACAACTAGCGATGGATGCAGAGACTTAAAGAGTGTCGTTTCTTATAGTAACTCCTCGCAAGAAACCGATGTCGTTTCCCAACAAAAATTCAAGTTGAATGATGTCATGTCACACTTAATTTTTTCTTTTTTCTTATATTTTTCGAACGGAGAGTGCGTATGTAACTCCAGATTTATTATTATTATTATTATAAGAGTAAATACTATTTTTGGTACTCAGCAAATTTTGCGATGTTTCCTTTAGTACCTAACAAATAAAAAGTTTATTTGTGGTTCCTAAGAGATTCAAAAAAGACTCATTTAATTGAAATCGTAATCACTCACAAATTCAAAAAGACTCACATTAGACTCACATTAAAATGGTTCCACTTTGAATTTTTTAGGGACCAAAATAGTCTTTTTATTTGCTAAGGACTAAAATGGACATCATAAAATTCGCTGATGACTGAAAAAGTATTTACTCTTGTTATAATTACTTTTTTATCTTTCATTAATTATTTAAGATTTATATCCTCTATTATTTATGAGATTTACAGGTGTGTATCTCGAAAATATATTGCTTCCAAACATAACATTTTTTCCCTTTTTTTTTTTGGATTTCAAGATAACTTTTTTTCCTTTCTTTTTGTATTTCAAAATAACTCTTTTTCTTAAAACAGCTATTTCGCGTAAATAATGTTATTTAAAAAAAAGGATAAAATTGTTAATAATCATAAATTATTTACTTTATACTGACAAAATACTTATTTTGAAATGTTTTTTTAAAACATTTTGACAATAATCAGATTGATTACTTTGTACATGAGATTTCTTTACTAAAGTTGCCCCTCGCATTTCTTTACATTAATTTAACAATATTCTAAATTTAAAAAATATAAAATTCACGTGATTTTATGAATCGAATAATTTCTTATTTGTTAACATTATAAACGTCGGATTTGATTTCTAAATAAATCAAATATTATTTTTAATTATTCGAAACACAGCCTTTTAATTGAGTCGGTTATGTAATAATGCTGATATTTATCTACTCAAGTACAATTGAAAGAAAACTTTTCTTTGAGAAATGGAGATAAATCTCAACTTAAAATTAGTCTTATAATCGGTTTAAACTTTAAAGAGTCAAGGTTTATATCCTTAAAAAGGTAATTAGAGTTTGTATAAAAAAAAAACCATTTCTTTTTATGAATTTTTTTTTTAATCTCAATCGTAGTTGGTAATAGGTCATAGCCTCATAGGGTGGGTGGGAGGAAGAAAGGTTTCATAGTAACAACGTACATCGCCTGAGAGGTGGTGGTGGAATAGTGTGATCGTTGCCATTTTTTTTATTAAAAGTTTATTTAATTCCAAAATTAACAAGCACTTACACTTATTACTCTTGTTAATTCAACGGTATTTGACTATAGTGCATCGGTGCACTTTTAATTGGTGCATCTTAGACTCGCCATAAGAAACATTATCTTTGCAATGATTTTGTTGATCATCACGAGGGAAGTAGCACAAATGGCAACAGCCCAAAACTTAAGATAGAAATATTATTATCTCTTATGGTTGTTTTTTTATATAAAATATTACTGATTATATATTATTAAAAGCTTAATTGATTATGCGATTCACATGGCTAATCCATTAAATTAGTTTAAAACTCATTCGGACATCGATCCTAGCACTTGTAAACATGCCAAACTTAGGGCACAACGGCAATATATTAACATCATTCTCTGATTTCTCTCGAAACAAGTTCTTTTATCACTTAAATCAATGATAATTATTGAGTAATTAATATTTCGTTGACAAATCCTATACATGAGAAACTTAATTTAAAATAATTACAAAAATACCAGTATTGCTCACAGTCCCACATCACAAGACAAGCCTTGAGCTCTGTTCCTTGTCATGTCTTGATTGTATCTCTGCTATTGGTTTGTCTTGTCAGGAAGGCACAACCCACTTCCCTATTTACTGTTTGAGAGACGATAACAACATCCTTCAAGTATTTTCTTTTAAATATTTATTATATGATAAAATTTATAATTATTTTATTAATAAAGAGTATGACTATTATTGAATTTTATTTAACAATTAACAAATATTATAAAGATATCAAATAATATATTAATAACATTTTCCTTCAATCTTTTAGTCATATGAACTACTTGGTTTAGTCTAGTAGTATGAGCTGTGTGTAGTATAGTATTCGATCCCATTATAATAATAATAATAAAAAAATTCTATTCTCGAAATCTAACCATCTGAAAATGGTTCCTTGATCAATCTGCATTTGTTTTAAGGAGAATATATTGTAACAACTAAGTTGTGTTATTATCAAGTGACTATCAATTAATCTCACCGTTAGATCGATTATGTTGATCCAACGGTTATATTTATTTTTATCTTTGTACGGTTATGATTTCTCATATTTAAAGTGAAAGCATTAAATATGAGAAATCATAACCATACAAAGGTGGAAATAAATATAAAGTATTAAATTTAGGAAACCATGACCATACAAAGATGGAAATAAATATAACCGTTAGATCAACATAATCGATCTAACGGTGAGATTAATTGATAGTCACTTAGTAGTAACACAACTTGGTTGTCACAATATCCTTCCCATTGTTTTGATTCATTTTATGTTTAAAACAATTTTATATTTTAATTATATTTAGAAACTAAAAAAACTTTTTAAATTTAAATTAATTTAAACATACACTTCTTTTGATCACTAATATTTATTTTCATGAAATGAATCATCTATAGTCTATAAAAGGAATTACACAACGACGATGCAATTGTATCCAAAAGCTTGTACTGTTTAATGAATTTATATTTTTAACTTTTAAATTAGGAAAAACTTCAACAAAAAATCCTGTAATTTTTTTCATAATCATTTATCCTCTCTAAAATTTTGAATCATTTATCCTATGACTTAAATTTTTTTTATCATTTACCTCCTAAGTGAGGAAGGTAAGTGATAAAGAAACTTTAAGTCAGGGGGTAAGAGATAAAAAAAATCTAAATAAGAGTGTAAATGATTCAAAAATTTGTGAGAGGATAAGTGATAATTAAGAAAATCCATAAGGATTTTTTTGAAGATTTCCCTTTAAATTATAAATCAAAATTTATTATTATTATTATTATTTTGTGACTGATATCCTTTGCAATTAAATAAGGATGGTGATACTTGTTTTGATTGCATCGGAAGCATGTCTCCTCAAAGACTTAATGGAAATAAGGTTTACTATATATATATATATATATGTATTCGGCCACAAAGATTCCCCAGCAATAATATGCCATACTCATCTTACCAAAAAATAAAAATAGCTATTGAATTTCGAGGTAGAATTTTTTTAGGTTGATTGCTTTGATATGTTGATTAAATTCGATAAGGTTGAACCTGACACACTATGGATACAATATTGATTCTATTATAATCCATTAGACAACTCTGTCAGTGTCATGTCAAGAAGCCTGGGGAGTTTTTGTTATTTTCTTGTTGCTGCATTATGTAAACATTATTTTTTTTTCTATTAAATTAAATTGCGTTTCTGTTAAGATGGGCCATAGTTAACAAAAGCAAAATGCGACCAATTACACATAACAAGCTAGCAAGTAGCAAAGATAACATTATCTTATCTTAGAAGTGGTTAAAGACTAATCCACTCTTTCTGTTTCCAATGGTAAGTGGAATATCTGCGCTTGTTTTGGGCCATGGTTAATCATTATATTTATGCACTTTCACGCAGACATCTGTTCCTTTATTAATTTTGCTTTTGATTTACATCATTTACACAGTTCGTAATAGTTTATAGCTCCATATAAGTTTAAGTAATTATTACATGGGTATCTGATTCTTACACAAAAAAAATAGGTGAAAGTCAAGAAGAAGAGAGACAAAGAAAAAAAAAGGATTTCACTTATTTTTTGTGTGTTGTATGATACAATTTTATTGTCTCAAATAACATTAAAAACATATTTTTCTTATATTATTATACAGGGTTTGATGTTAATGTTGTGCTGATATGGTACATATAAGTCTGTTAGGCAGTGGCCAGGGGAGCCTAAACAGGGTAGACTATCATCCACACATCAAGTGAGTCTAAGTAATAAACTTATAATATGGAATTTCGATATCATATCTTAACTCAAAACCTTAAGACATTAAGTTTATGGGTCTTCCCTCTCAAGCGAAAGTTTCTTCGAGTAATATTGATGAGGTTACCAACCAGGAGTAGGTTAGTCTCTTGGTCTACAAGAGCCTACAAACCCGAACACAAACCACCAACTCCAAATACTCGGTACATGCAATGGGAGCCCAATTAGGGTAGATTATCATTGACACATCAATGAACTTAACCTAAAACCTTAAGACATTGAATTCATGAGTCATTTCACTTATATGTGCTCTGCTTAGCCCATTCCTTTCTAATGTGAAACTTTTTATTACTCACACTTGAATTTCCAACAATCTCTCCCTCGAGTGTGAGTCTTACAATTGTCCACTTCCCCTCAAGCAAAAGCTTCTTCGAGTATTAATGGGATCACCAACCAAGAGTGTGTCAGTCTCTTGGTCCACAACATGGGTTTGCTCATGCGTACAAACCTGAACACCAATCACCATCTCCAAGTACTCGGTAACCCAAGCCAATCAATCATTGACTCTGATACCATTGTTGGGCAGCGACCTGGAGGAGCCTAATTAGGGGAGGCTACCATCCACACATCAAATTGGCCTAAGCGACAAACCTATAACATGGGTTTAGATATCATATCCAAATCCAAAACCTTAAGGCATTGGGTTATCGATCTTCCCATTTATATGCACTTCACTTAGTCTATTACCAACCAATATGAAACTACATTATACTTCAATATCCCATTCATCTCCCCTTAAGTGTGGATCCTACAATTGTCAAATCCTCCTCAACCGAAAGTTTCTTCAAATATGTATAAGTTACCAACCACGAGTAGGTCAATCTCTTGGTTCACAACATGGGTTTGCGCAACCTACAAACTTGAACACCAACCATATCTCCAAATACTCGGTACACCTGGGCCAATGATCTGATACCAGAGTTGCGCAACAGCTAGGGGAAGCCCAATCAAGGAAGACTATCATCCACATATTAATGGGCCTAAGCGACAAACCCACAACAAGGGAGTCCGACACCATATCTTAACATAAAATCTTAAGAAATTGAGTTTATGGGTTCTTTCACTTATATGTGCCATGCTTAGCTCATTCATTTCCAATATGAGACTTTTTGTCACTCATATTTGAATTCCCAAAACAGGAGATAAAATTATCTATTATACATACGTAAAAGTATGTGGGGTCCATATGAGATCATGTGAAAGGAGAAAAAAAATCACACATACTTTTATGTGTGTAAGAAATAATTTTATTTTATAAGTATTAAACCTATATAGATAAATACATACGTATATAGATAATAAAAAAATTATATAGAATGTAATTTTTATTGATAGAGCCGATTTTATATAATTATTTGTTTTTTTTTTAATTTTTATGTCAAATTTTTGTAAAAATTAAATAACAATAAAACCAAATATTTATTATTTTTATATATTTTAAAAGTATATTAAATAATTTCGGATTAACATACTATTTTTCAAAAAAAATTATATGATATTTTTTTAATTCAACCTTGAATCTTATTCCAAACATCCCCACACAGATAGATAGATATATATATATATATATATATATATATATATATATATATATATATATATATGCGCGCGTGCGTGTATATAAATATAAAGTCTCTTATATTTACTGATAGTTAAATTTATAGTAAATCACATTCTAAAATTTTAAAATTGAGCCTACATTATTTTAATTCTTGAAATATAAATGACATATATGCAGTCTTTAAAAGATAAAGAGTGTCATCAATTTAGTTTTTTAATAATAAAAAATGATATTAATTTAATCTTTCAATTATATATGATTGATATATTATTAAAAAACGATATTAATTTAATCTTTCAATTATATATGATTGATATTAATTTATCATATAATAATAAAAAATAGTAATTTAGTCTCTAAATTTTATAATTTATATATAAAATATTTTAATAAAATTTATAATAGAGAGATTTGATTAACGTATACTTAACATTTCGAAGGACAGAATAAATTTTTACTTTCTCTTTAATTGTAAATCATTAAGCATAAAAAAATTTGGTCAATGCGTTCGAAACTTGGTCGGACAACGGTGCACGCGTTCTCGGCAGGGATGCGTTTATTACGCTCTCTCCCATTCCACTATTAGGACAACTAATTGAACTAGAAAAAAAATAGAAAAACGATTTTAATAAGTTTTTTTAATGGAAAAAATATTTCTGCAGATAAGTTATCTGTATTTATTTTCAAAACGACGTCGTTTTGATATTTTAAAAATTTATAAATATAAAGACTATTATAACTCTGAAATAAATTAAAATTACAAATACACCATGATTTCTGTCCCAAAACAACGTCGTATTGAACTTACTGTAAGTATCTTATATGTAGTAACTGCAAAAAAGCGAACTTTTTTAATATATCAAAGGAGGATAATTCATTGCAAGGAGCTTATTTTATATGGACCGGGACTTTGAGTCTCTGTCCTAAAATGGAAAAAAATAAGAGACGGACGGAGAATTTGACAAAAAGAAAAGAATTTAAGTGGAAGAATTTTTTTTTGTTTTGGGAAAAGGTGCACCTTAAAAATGGTGCAACTTAAAAATAATACACCGGGTCTACATTAAAAAAATTCCATTGCAACAGTCTTTAAGGAGGCGTTTAGTTCAGGAATTTTTTTTGGAATAGTAGGGAAATGAGATAGATAGAGAAATGATTAGAAAGATAGATAAAGTAAGATGGGTAGAAAAATGTAAAAAAAAATTGTTTCGTGGGGAAAAACTTTACTGGAAAAATTAGGTAACTTTATGAAATCAACAGTGCATTAAAAGTCAGATAATCGATTTTCCGAAAAATCCCACCTTCAAATTGGGTTTCTAAACAGTGCGGATATCTATGTTTCTCATAAATCCAGACAAATTGGATAGATGAGTTTTTGGTGAAAAACGTTGAAACAAACATGGTGTTTCTAAAAGCCATACTTGAGAAAGATAGATATCCGCTGAAAAGCTCCCAACCAAACACCACATAAAAGAAAGAAATATAAAGTCATATGTAACTATCAGGACAACTAATTTAAAGGCGGAAAAAATGTGTGTCTTTTTAAATGACACATCTTATATCTTTTCACACTTACAAAGAGGTGAAATTCACATTTTTAAAATTTTTCCTTACTCTCTTTCAATAATTTTTTTTTTCTCGTTTAAAATGATATAACTTTGTCTATTTTAAAATAATATACATTTTTTTCGTTTAAAGGTTTAGTGATAAAAGAAAGTAATAATGTAGAGTGATAAAAGGGAAAGGATGGCCAAATTGCGAGATTTGCGGAAGGAGGCTAAATTGCGCAATGAACTACGCTACTTTCGGCTTTGACTTGAGAAAGGCTCTGCAAAATGCCAAATCCAAAACTGAGTCCTCACTTTTTGGTTAGGAGTTAGCTTAGTTCTTCTGATTGTGCAGAAGGAAAAGGAGAAATGGAGACAGAGCACGAGATCTCAAATGGTATTGGAAGCTTGTATGTCAAGGTGATGACAGACGAACAAATGGAACTTCTGAGGCAACAGATTTCTGTCTACGACACCATATGTGACCGCCTCGTTGAGATGCACAAGGCCATAACTACCCAACAGGACCTCGCAGGTTTGGTTTGTTTCTAACCTTAAATTTCTCCTAAGATTTAGTTTTATTATTATTATACGATGCTCTAAATTATATATATATTTAGGACTTGGGTTGGGTAATTTGTACTGTGATCCACTTATGGCTTGTTCTGGACACAAGATAACTGCGAGGCAGCGTTGGACTCCAACGCCTCTTCAGCTTCAAATACTCGAGCGTATTTTTGATGAAGGCAATGGTACTCCAAGCAAACAGAAGATCAAAGACATAGCCATTGAACTTGGTCAACATGGTCAAATATCAGAGACAAATGTCTATAATTGGTTTCAGAATAGAAGAGCTCGTTCAAAACGTAAGCAACTAGCTCCCACACTAAGCAATGTGGAACCAGAGGCTGACACAGAATTTGAATCTCCGAAAGACAAAAAGACACGTTCAGAGAGCGTTCAACTTCAATCCTACGAGAATTCATCACCTCATAGGGCCAAGGATTTATACATCGAGAGTCCTGATAGAGGTATTAATATTTCAATGAAATGTGTTCTTAATATTCATTATATTTTATTTCATCCATCTCGAGTGAGTGCGCATAAATATACTGAGCATAAAACCTGATTAGACAAGGACACAAACTTTTAAGACATATTCATTCAATCTAAATGCTATTGCTTTGTTTACCCAGGATTTGACCAATTGATGGGTAAAGTGGAAGCTGCAGGCTACTACAGTTCTTATTTTCTTTGAGCAATCTGTGAAATGACTGGCTTAATTCTCAATTCTCGAATTGTGCTGCTTGATTGCAGCTTGTTGAATTCAAGATTGTCGATGATACTGTTATATATTTTGGAGCTTTCATCCAAAAAATGTTGATGAACCACAAATGATGTGTCACATATATATATATATACACTCATATGCATGTTTGTATAAATTATTTTTCTTAGGTGCTTTGCAGAGCTAACTGTTGATTAAGCATTACTGTGATTTGTTAACGATTTTACTAGTTTTGAACCTAATCGCTTCTCCCAATTTGCATTAGATTTGACTTATAGGAGCTGACATACTTGTCATATATGTTAGTATCATAGAGTATGTTATCACCATTAGGTTTCATTAACATCTTGTCAGTTATGTTATCTGCACATAGTAAATCTGCTGAAACACTTTTTCCCTTGTTAAGTGCCTCAGCAAATGAAAGACTACATCTTGTACTCTTACAAACCACTCATCCAAATGTAGTCATACCCATGGCCTAGTAGCCCTTCAATAATTAGATTAACAATTTCTAGACTTAAAGTTTACTCCCCTTAAACTATTGCCTTGTTACCTTTCAACCTCATAAATTCATATATTTCTACTCATCTTCAGTTTTTCAAGTCATCACCTTAATGACTAAACTCTCCCTTGGCATTGTTGATAGCATTAGTTATAACTTTTCCAAATTTTCAATTCCGGAATGTGGACGCTAGAACTTATAAATTATAATTTTATCAAATGGCAATGAAGCTTAAACGCTTATGTTAAGAACTAATTCAACCCAAAAGCTTAAGCTGTTGGGTGAAGCTACATCAATAATTTTATATATCTCAACACACCCCCTCACACGAGAGCCTATTGGGCTTGAAGGGTGGACGATATAGAGGTCCACCTACCTGTGCAAAGAAAGAAATTCCACTAGAAAGAAGGTGGGGAGCGGTAGCTTATTTAGATAAACAAATACAATTACCTAGATGCAACATCTCTCTACTTGGAGGGGGGACCTTGATAAACAGCAATACAAGCACACTCTGTTCCTAAAGAAAGGAAAGCACCTGTATAAAACAAACTGTACAATACACAGAAAAAGGTAAAAAACATACTGTAAACGGGTTGCAGATAGTGAGTGGCTTTGTAGGCCTGGAAACTAAGAAGGAAGGTTCTGTAAATTAATCCCTGAATTCCATTCAACCAAAAGCTCTGCATCTTGGCACTAGATAGAAGCTGACATAATTTAAATGTATTAGAGCCAAACTAATAAAATCATGACCACGATGATTGAATCTTATGGATGATTTGGCTCAATCAGGAACTGTCAGCTACTCAGCTCCAGTCCACAAAAAACGAACCGTGAGAATATTTCCTTCAATGAAATTTAAGACTTCAATTTCTTTCATGCCAGAGACTCTAACTGGCAACAAATCCTGTAGTGACGTTATCATATATCCTCTGAAGAGTATCTTGGTGATTTATATTTTTTAATTCAGAACTTTAGCATATATGAGAAACAATTCTAGAACTACAGGGAGAAGATTAGCTGAACCTTCATTTTAACTGACAGTTACCATGTATCTGTATGAAATTAAGAATTCAGAAATATCCCAACAATCACTTTATTAAATTTAATGCGTTTAGCAAAATGTAGCTCAAGTTATAAGGAACCAAAAAGTTCGAAAAAAGTTGGACTTGAAAAAATTAATATAGAATAATTTTTAAAACCAATTTTATCTTGAAATTAATTTTCATAAGAACTATTTTTAAAAAATCTAATTAATTACCAAACATCTGATTAAAAACTGTCTGTTATCTTTAGAATTCTTATTTTATGAAATTTTCAAACATCAAATCTAAATGTTTTGTCACTTTTAAGATCTTACTTGACATCCGGAGCCTTAAAAAAGTCCTAAATGTCATTGCCCATTTCAGTTTAGATAATTAAAAAATGCAGCTATTGCGGTTGAGCAGGCAAATTAGCATATCTCAAAGAATTAAAAGCTTGCAATTCAAGCTTAAATTGAACCAGGAATGCATCAATAGGGATGAATTCCTAGGAACTCCCTATTTCAAAATTATTAGTTAGTATTTGTACCTACAAAAAAGTGAGTTAATGATTCGTGGTTCATGGGATTAGTCCCTCCCATGTAGCCACTTGTCGCCAAGAGCCACCGACATCCCATTTGGCTCCAAAGACCAAATATGTTTCATAGAGAAAGGAGCAAAACTTTCGTGAATGGGTAACTATTCGTGTTTTATTATTTATTTAGAATATGCGTAACACCTTCATTCGTCATCTCCGCGATTACAATTGATTCCAAAATAAACAAAGGTATCTCCATTCACGACATTTTATTCTCATGGGAAAAATTTAGTATATTACCATTGCACACGGTAGTATTTGTACTATGTTTTTCTCAAAATATATAATATAAGGGATTAAAGTATCTGCAGTTACAGCGGATACTTTAATCCCATAATATAAATATTAAAGTTAGGGACTAAATTAAGGTGAATGAATACTAAAGAGGGATTAAATTGTAAGCATTGATTTATGATGAACTAAATAGAAAAAAAAGATAGAACAAAAATTAAGGTGAGTTATTAATTTTTTTCCCCAAAATTTAAATTGCTAAATTTTAATATACAACTCAGCATTTAAAAGAAAAATAATATTAAGTTTCAGAAAAATATAAATAAAATTTTAAATTAATTAAAATTTAAAGAAATTCCCTCGGTTGGTTTTAATTAAACTTGTTAGTTTTCTGAACTATCCTCGTAACAGCAAAACCGTTGAATGATACAACAATTTAAAAAATTTCATTAAGCAGAGGAGATGAAAGGGTTTGGAGTTTGGACATACGGATATTGAATGTTATCAACGAATTACGAATAACCATTGTTTCCGCAAGAAGATTATATAACAGCAAGATGGGGGTAGTAGAAATACAAAACGCTATATTTACCAAAAAAAAAGAAAAGGAAAAGAACTTCAAAACACTACTGGGAATTATTTACATGGTTCTCTTTTATTACGTGAGCGAAGGTTATAGTTTTTATTTTTTTTTCATATTACTTCTTATTACTAAATTGTAATACTTAATTTTCGTTAATTTAATGATTATAATTTATTGGGTCATATTTATTAATTAATTATTAATCTCAAATAAATCATAACCATTAAATTAACAAAAATTAATAACTAAAATTTGATAATAAGAAAAAGAAAGGATAAGTATAACATCTTCTCTTATGTTATATTTTTTTTGTAAATTTCTCTTATGTTATATTAGCTTCATCTCTTATATCATAAAAATAATAGGTGATGGCGCCATTATTTATTAAAAAAATAAAAAGAATATCCTGGATTTCAATGTCTCACAAGAAATTTTTTTTATCTCTTATTATAATATGAGAAAATAATTTTTCATTATTTATTATTATCATAATTTATATTTTGTTTCTATGGATGTGTAAACGGGGGATTAATATTCTATTACTTTATGTAGATGTAGATGTAGATGTAAATGAAATCAAATGAAAATCCTCCGTTGAGGCACAGCCTGTGTTGCGGTCGTTGGAGTCGGAGAAGACGCCACATCTGAACGAAACTTGCCGGCAAGAAAAGCTGCCCCATTCACTTTCTCGTTTTCTTTTAATTCTTCCGAATCTGCGTTCTCCGACGTAGAATCTAGAGTCCCTTCAACAATTCCCTACTTTCTTCCGCGATTCAAATCCCTAATCGGCTTGAGTTGATTCTGTGGCGCGCGATCTAGTTTGAGGTTGAATACGAATAGAATATTATAATAATCGGATGGCAGGACCAAATATGGATCAGTTTGAAGCGTATTTCAGGAGAGCAGATTTAGATGGAGATGGCAGAATCACTGGAGCTGAAGCTGTTTCTTTCTTTCAGGGATCCAATTTGCCCAAACATGTTCTTGCTCAGGTTTCCTTCTGTTCTTAATTTCTAATCTAAAGCAAACAAATATAGCCTCTCTACTTCAATTGATCATTTCTGTATGTGTTTTCTCTTCGAGGTATATGATTTTCATGAGAAATGGCTGTGATTTCGTGTTTCTTTTTTTTGCTTCGAATCCTTGTTTTAGGTTTTCGTCACTGCTTCATTTAGCCGTCTCTTATTTTCCTTGTTGTTTGGAAAAGTTAACTCGATCTAGCGTAATGCTTATTGTTCTTGGTATGAGCTACAGGTATGGATGCATGCTGATCAAGCCAAAACTGGTTTCCTTGGGCGGACAGAGTTTTATAATGCTCTGAGATTAGTAACTGTCGCTCAGAGTAAGCGAGATTTAACGCCTGATATTGTGAAGGCAGCGTTATATGGTCCTGCTGCTGCCAAAATCCCTCCGCCGCAGATCAATCTTGCTGCTATACCTCCACCACTTCCGAATTCAGTGGCTGCGGCACCTGTTGCACCGATGGGTGGAACTGCACCCATATCGTCTCAAAGTTTTGCCTATAGAGGACAAGGGTTAGCAGGTCCTGTTGCAAACCCGCAATATTTTCCTTCCCAGCAGAGTCCAACCATGAGACCACCTCAACCCATGCCTGCTAGTAGCGCTCCCCGTCCACAGCAGGCTGTTGCAAGTCCAGATATTTCTAAAGGATTTAACATGGCTGGCCACAATCTCTCAAATCCTGGCATCTCAAATGATTGGAATAGTGGAAGAACTGGTACAGTTCCTGCTAGGCCTGCAGGAATCCCTCCATCGGTTGCATTACCAACATCAACATCACTCTCTCCAGTCTCACCAATGTCCCAGCCAGCATCTATTATCACTAAATCATCAGCTGTTTCTGGAAATGGTTTCTCTTCAAATTCAGTTTTGGGCAATGATTTATTCTCTGCTGCCTCATCCGCACCCAAACAAGAACATACTGGACAGAATTATTCTGCTAGCGGTGCACATGCTTCATCAGCCATTCTTCCAGTTTCCAGTGGTGCCCAACCTGCAAGTAGGCAAAGTTCACTTGATTCATTGCAGAGTGCATTCTCAATGCAGCCTACAAATAGTCAGCTTCCGCGGACACAGTCTGCATCAAACACAAGCCAGCAAATTTCACCGCCATCTTCTTCTCCGCTTACATCATCTGGACTTGGAAATTATTCTTTTAGCAGTGTTCCTGCTTCATCAGCCATTGTTCCAGTTTCAAGTGGTGCCCAACCTGCAAGCAAGCAAAGTTCACTTGATTCATTGCAGAGTGCATTCTCACTGCAGCCTACAAGTAGTCAGGTTCAGCGGACACAGTCTGGATCAAACACAAACCAGCAAATTTCACCATCAGCTTCTTCTCCGCATACACCATCTGGGCTTGGAAATACCATTTCTGACAATTCACAGCTTTCTTGGCCAAAAATGAAACCTTCTGATGTGCAGAAGTATACAAAGGTGTTTATGGAAGTTGACACTGACAGGGATGGAAAAATCACTGGGGAGCAGGCCCGCAGTCTATTTTTAAGTTGGAGATTACCAATAGGTAAAACCTTTTGCTTTTCAACCGACATCTGTTAGATGTAGTGTATATGAATTTTGGGACGTTAATGTGTTAGCTAGTCCATTAAGGTCTTAGGTTTAGCTTCTTGAACTCACAATGTTTTTTCTTCTTTAATTCTATTTTTGGTTGACGAGGGCGAGCCTTGGAGCAGCGGTAAAGTTGCTCCTTATGATCGAAAGGTCATGGGTTCGAGTTTGGAAAACAGCCTTTTTGTAAAAAATGCAAGGGTAAGGTTGCGTACAATTGACCCTCACCCTTATTTTCGCAAGTCGGGGAGTTTTGTGCACCTTGGTTTGCCCTTTTTTATTTCTTTTTCTGGTTGACAAGAAACTACGTACTGTGCACCAGTACTGGAAAATTTTGTTGTTTTTGGGGAAGGTACAACAAATTTGTTTATTTTATCTGAAAAAATGGAAATCTCCAATAGCAAAAGAGGTATTCAATGTCCAAGTTTAATTACAACTCGTAATGGACATGTGATTATTATAACTGCTCCTCCCATTTGGAACAATGGTGGAGAGTCAGTTCCCATTTAAGAAGAGTTGATTAAGTGGACGATAATCCAATAAATAGGTGTAGAGGAAAACCAAGGAAAACTATAAAATAACCCATTCAAAAAAGACCTAGATCTAAAATGGCCTTCCTTAAAACTTGGTATTTGACATAACACAATGATGTTGTTTGACCCATGTAGCCGACTCTTTTTTTACTGTTATTTGTTATTATTCTATGAATTTTGTTTATTAAATGACTTTTTGGAGTACCTGAGCAAGGTAGTATGGGTAAAAGTGCCAAAAATACTAATAGTTTGAGCAGTATTCTATTGTAGGTGACTGTAATTAGTTTAGACCGATCAACTCCACATTTAGATATTCATTTGGTTATGAGCCAGGAAAACCAACCAATTCCAAAACCTCATGTTCACCCTACATGAATAGCTTATTTGTCAACCAATTCATGGTTTTCACAAGTTTTAGGCAGAAGATCCTGTTGGCTGCAATTTTTTGTTGCTGATGAAGTTCCCATTGTCAGGCTAATAGAAATCAAAAGCTGCTTAGAGAATCGTTGCACTAATGCACTGATAAGATGATGTTAGTAGAAATCAAAAGCTGTTTCTTGTCTAAGTTCTGTCTGGTACTTATTTCACTATTTTTTGAAATTTTCTTGGGCAGGTCTTGGGATGACCTTTTGTTATTCAAGGCCTTTTATAATTTCTCTGTTAACTAATACTTAATAAGATCACTGTGGACTTTCTGCAGATGTCTTAAAGAAGGTGTGGGACTTATCTGATCAAGATAACGATAGCATGCTTTCTTTGAAGGAGTTCTGCTTTTCTCTTTATTTGATGGAGCGATACAGGGAAGGTCGCCCTCTTCCACAGTCTCTTCCTAGTAATGTTATATTTGACGAGACACTGCTGTCTATGACGGGCCATCCAAAAATTACTTATGGAAATGCAGCCTGGGGTATAGGCCCAGGTATTTTCACTAATTTACACCGTCTTTGATATTTTCTTTTCCTTTTCTCTTGCAAGATATTTCTTGAAGAAATTTTTACTTTTGTTTGTCACAAGGTTATCTGCAGCAACAAGGGATGCCAGGTGCTCGGCCAATGGCACCGGCAGGTGGTTTGAGGCCGTCAGTGGAAGGAACTTCTGCCCGGGCTGATGGCACTATGCAGCCCAATCAGCAAAAGTCAAGTGTGCCTGTGTTGGATGATTCCATTTTGAATCACACAGATAATGGTGAGCAGAATATATTCAACTCGAAGCATCAAGAGGCCACAACTGCAGGGAAAAAGGTATTTGCTTTGCCTTTGTGGGTTTTGTCCATGTATTGTTGAGTTCGGGAAAGAAAGGTTCCAATCCATTGATTTTCTTTTTTTTTCCTTTGATGTTTGCGTTTTCTATTTGCGTGACGGAGGATCCCTTATTCTCCCAACTCTTTGTAATTATCCTCTCTTCATCTTAATGAATTTATGATTTTCATTAAAAAAAAAGGTTCCATTTTTTTTAAAAGATGGTAAAATTATGGAACTCATCTCTAAGCCATTAACTCAACCATATCTAATAAGAAATGTAATGGCAAAGAGACAGTTTTAAAAATATGCACGTTTCTCTCCAAACCAAATCGACCTAAGAACTGTATAAGCTGCACCCTGCCATAAAATCAAGCTCTCTTTATTTCTGTCAAATCCTTTCAAACGTATAACAAGAAATTGCTCCAATAGGAAGGAACAAGTTCTCACTCTTTTATTGCTTGTTTAGTATCCCCTTCAAAATTAATTATGGGGCTCATAATTACTTTTTGACCTAAAAAATTATGCTGCCACTTGTTAAGGTTGTTTGGCAGGTAGGCACAAAGTTAGTTTTTGCTCTCAAATATAATTTCTTAACAAGAAAATTCAATCAAAATTATGGGGCTCAAAATTACGTTTGTAATCCAAAAGTAATTCTGCCACATTTAGGAATATCTTCAATCAGGTCTATTTATTTGGAAGTAGTTTTGGTTCTCTTGCACATCTGAGACATTATAAAGAAAAAAATGTTTCTCTTTGCTGTTGTAGGCTGAAGAAACAGAGAATGTGATTTTGGATTCAAAAGAAAAGATTGAGCTCTACCGCAACAAAATGCAGGACCTGGTGAGTATTTCATATCTTGTTTCCTTTGAGTATTGGATTACAAGTATAAAATAAGTTAATCTGAGCACAAACTCAGTGTGATGGAACTGTGTAATTTAGCTGGAAGGACTGGTTCACTATGAAAAATAATGTAAAATGGGTCAATACTCTCAGTTGCATTTTCTGTTGCAGCACCACATTTTTGTTAAGTCATGATTATGTCTCTTTAATTCAATATACCTTGTCCAGCTAATAACTGATATGGGATGGGTTTGCAAATCATCCGACAGTGACTTAATGGTAGGGTTTAAGATTCTAGTTAGACTTCAGTTTGCAGTTTGGGAATTTACTTTTGGTTTGGAAGACTGGAAATTTTGAAGGTAAGAAGAACAATTTCCCCCCCTCAAGAAACTGTAGCTGGAATCATGAAGACAGTGAATAAGCTTGAGGATTATAACTTATAAGTGGGTAAAGTTAAGGATTTTATGGGTTAAAGATATATATATATATATATATATATATATATATATATATATATATCTGTGTGTGTGTGTGGAAATATGCAGCAAAACACGGTCATTTCACTTAAAATAACACAAAGTTGTATCATTTAAAATTGTAAAAAACCTTGGGATACACCAGTTAAGAGTGTTAGTGTTAATAGTGTAATAGTCCCACATTGAGTGTGTCTCTTTGTATTCTTCAATTGGTTTGCTATATAATAGCACCAATGTTGTGTAGTTTAATACAACAAGGATTACTATCATTTCCTCTTGTATCTATGATATTCAACATGGTATCTAGAGCCTAACAAGAGGAATCTTAATCCGTTTAACTTAGTTCTATTTTCCATAATTTCAACATGGTTATAGAGAGATATCACCCTCCTTGAGGGATTCCCGTTGCTATTTCTTTTTCGGGTTTTTCTTAGTATGCTCTGTGACTGCAGCTTAGACTGATCTGTCACATCAGAAAAGAATGATCCTTGGGAAGTTGTTGGGTTGACCACCGTTGTCGTTGACCGACCACCATTGACCGCGTCGTCCACCGTTGACAGCCGTCTCCGGTGACTTTTCCGATGACTTTCCGACGACTTTTTCGGCGATCCACCACCGTCTCCGACGACCCACCGCCGTCTCCGGCGACTTTTCCGATTCCGCGAAGCTTTGTTTTTCTTTAATCTTCTTTCTTCCCAAGATGGAGTATTTATACTATTCATCATCCATCTTGAGGGGGAGCGCTGTCCAAGTTGCTGATGTTGTCTCCGCTGATGTTAATTCCGACACCGAAGTTCCTCTTGAGGGGGAGCACTGTCCATGTTGCTGATGGTCATTCCAGCACAATTGTCTTTGCCGATGATAATTGCGGCACTGTTTAGAAGTTCCTCTTAAGGGGGAGCACTGTCCGGCACTGTTTAGAAGTTCCTCTTAAGGGGGAGCACTGTCCATGTTGCTGATGGTCATTCCAGCACAATTGTCTTTGCCGATGATAATTCCGGCACTGTTTAGAAGTTCCTCTTAAGGGGGAGCACTGTCCATGTTGTTGATGGTCATTCCAGCACAATTGTCTTTGCCGATGATCATTCCGGCATCTTCCATGTTGATGTTCATTTCGACGCCATTTTTAGCATATTGTTGATTTTTGGTTTCTCATTTAGGAGATTTATTTTGATGTTATGTTACTTGGTCTTTCTTGTAATAAGCTTGTAGCATAGTCAAGGTCAGTTGAAATGTCACGGCTGCTCACCAACATTTAAATGAAATGTCTGAGAGGGATCTTGATGCTGATGTCCTGGTCAGCTCAGTTGTCTTTGCCGATGATAATTCCGGCACCATCCATGCTCTGATGTCCATTCCAGCACTGTCTCTTTATCAGCTCTTCACACTGATGATCATTCCAGTTGATTTGTTGTACTTAGTCATTTCATTTCGTTGATGTAGCATTGTTGTTTTTGGTTCCTAATGGGAGTATTATTTATGTATCAAGCTTGTAGCATATGATCTATATGCTACAGCTTAAGGGGGAGTGTTAAGAGTGTTAGTGTTAATAGTGTAGAAGTCCCACATTGAGTGTGTCTCTTTGTATTCTTCAATTGGTTTGCTATATAATAGCACCAATGTTGTGTAGTTTAATATAACAAGGATTACTATCATTTCCTCTTGTATCTATGATATTCAACAAAAATGATAAAAGCTTTTCCCATATATATATATATATATATATATATATATATATATATATATATAAGGATTGAATGCTATGAATCTTTAAAAAAAAAAGAATCCGATGGGCTTGAATGAGTGGCAATTTATGTTAGGTTGTGCACTAACACTCTCCATCCTGCCCTCTTTTTATGGTTACTTGTATATCAGGTTCTATATAAAAGTAGATGTGATAATCGACTAAATGAGATTACAGAAAGGGCATCTGCAGATAAGCGTGAGGTATATTCCTTTTCTGAAAATGTTATGTAAGTTTAAGATGTGAAAAGAATTAGCTCTCATTTGGTGGCATGTTACAGGCGGAATCATTGCACAAGAAATATGAAGAGAAATACAAACAAGTGGCAGAAATAGCATCCAAATTGACTATAGAAGAAGCTAAATTTCGTGATATACAGGTAATTAGAAATTCTATATTATGTGTTGATAGATAGGCTATTTGTAAGAGGGGAGAGTTATTGACTATTTTGTTTGCACTACATTTTTATTGCATTATTGCTTACGTTATTGTTTAACGACCAACTTGACCATAAACTGAAGTTGTTGAGTGAAAGATCATGAATTGTTTTATTTCTAAAACACCCCTTTACGTAAAAGTCTTTTGAGCTTGAAGTACATGCAACTAACTTTGTGCTGAACTTTTACTTTTATTTAGAATGGGGCGACTCGGATCAAACTCGTGACCACTTAGTCATAAAAGCTTTAATATCATGTCAAAGACCACAACAGTTTAAGTAAAGGCTTATGAATAGTTTTATATCTAACAGTTAAAAAGTGGGTTGTATTTAGTTTTGTGCTTGAGCGGCTACACCTTGTAATCTTTGTTGATCTTGGTGAATCTTCTCTCTGCTTCGCTTGTGGAGTATGGATGTGTGACCTTAATTCACTTTTGTTTGAACCACCTGAAATTCCGTGTCTATTTTTCTTCTTCCTATTCTTCGTTTGAGCACTTTATTGCTTGTTCAAACATCAAGTGGAGATAAAGTTCTGTTGAATCCTTTCCCCAACCAAATGAAAATCCACTTCAATATGCTTGGAATCCTTATGGAACTCTAGTTTAAGAGGAAATATGCATGGGAGCCTGATTATTACACCACAATCTCATTGGGAAGGTTCTGGCAAATCTAATTTCACACAGCAAATGTCTAATCCTCATAATCTGACAAGTTATTAGTGTAATAACACAATAATCGAGTTCAGCACTAGATCTTGCAACTACATTCTGCGTCTTGCTTTTCCATGAAATTAGGTTTCTCCCCAACAAAGACACACTACTTGGTGATGGATTTTTGGTCATAGGAAGGAGATGTATACCAATAAACATCAGTATTGGCTTCAAGCTCCATATGCCTATGATTGTTGCATAGCCTTTCTCTGGAACCTTCGTTTAGTACTTAATTATACAAGTTTGGAACTTCCCAATGAGTGGTAATTGATTAACATATAACCTGACTGACAACACTCACTGGCAAAGCAATGTCCAGCCAGACCACGAATTTTTTTGTATCTATCTCTTTGGGTGACCCATCATCTCTTGTATGCTTCATGCTTGATTCCATGGATGTGTCAGAAGGTCTAGCTCCAAGCAAATCTAGTCTTTTTAAAAGTGAGGAAAATACTTCCTTTGAGACAAGAAATTATCTTTCTTGGATTGCATGACTTCTATGCCCAATAAGGTATTTAGATATTCAAATCCTTAGTGTGATTATCTTTCTTGGATTGCATGACTTCTATGCCCAATAAGGTATTTAGATATTCAAATTCTCAGTGTGAAATATGGTTTGAATTAAGTCTTTTTTAGAGCACAGATGCTATTCTTGTCCATCCAAATCCACTGAACCCCTCCCTAAAGAAATATTTTGGTTTTAATAATATTTAATTTCCTTTTCTTCCTCGTCCCCCCTCCAAAAAAAACCATATTGCACTTCATCTGTTATTTGTTTCAGATAATGTTACTGGCTTTTAGGAACTGATTCTTATGTTGGGAACTGGTCAAAAGTAGTTAGGATGATATATGACTGTCTGGAAACATTTTGATGCATCGTTTAACCAATAGTTGATACATATTTAGGAAAGGAAGGTTGAGTTGCAGCAAGCCATTGTCAAAATGGAACAAGGAGGCAGTGCAGATGGTATTCTTCAGGTGAGTTTTATTTCTTGAATTATGAGCGGGAGTTCTATGGAAACCTGTCTGTTACTCTGTTGCTGATGTTTAGCTAATTCCATAGGTTCGTGCTGATCGTATACAGTCAGATCTTGAGGAGTTATTTAGGGGTCTAGCTGAGCGGTGCAAGAAACATGGGATAGATGTGAAGTCAATTGCAATGGTTCAGCTTCCTGTTGGTAATTTTAATCTCATGTTGTCTCATTATGGCTTCTTTGTCAATCACTTAATTCTGTTCTTTGTTGATTCTCAAAGAATCACACTACAAATTAGTCATTTATTTTGACTTATTTTCCGCTTGCATTTCATGATTCTTCTGTAATTATAACAAATTGTGGAAACCTGTTCTTACATTTTTGGAACCTACATTTTTTTAAGGATCTTTAATTAAAATCAAGGGCATTGCATAATCAACTGACTGGTAAACTTGTATATATTTTTTTCATCTCTACTTGTTTTATGCAATTATGAATAGCTATTTGGTGAAGCTTCTTTTGTCTTGCGGTGACCTGCCATTATGGATACTTTATAACACTTGATTATGTCAGAAGAAAAAGGTTTAGAGAAAAAAGTGAGGTTCTGTTTAGCACGCGTCATTAGACATTTAGAATACTTCACAATGTTACGTGTATCCTCTCTTGGGACGTGAATAAGGGCCAGTGTGAGTGACTGAAATAATAGAGGAGTAAGACTTTTACTGCTGCAAGTTGCTGTAAGTGAATGCTCTTTTCTCTGTTTCTAACTTATGGGCATGTGTATAAATCTATTGAATTATAAGGTTGGCAATCCGGAATTCCAGAGGGGTCAGCTGTTTGGGAAGAAGATTGGGATAAATTTGAAGATGAAGGTATGCACATTCTTTCTCTGTACGATTTATTTATTTTTATTGAAGAAAATTATTTCCATTTTTTCGTGAAGTAATTTGTTTTATTCATTGCTTTGTTTACTTTCAGGATTTGCCAATGATCTCACTTTTGATGCAAAAAATGCATCTTCAAAACTGAAACCTGCATTCATTCATGGAGAACAGAATTTCCATGATGATAATTCACTTCATGGCTCACCAGCGAATGCAAATGGGAAGCAAGAAAATTCTACTAACGGTGATTATACAGTTGAGGATGAATCTTCTTATGCACACAGCGAAGATGAATTGGCAAGAAGCCCACGCGATAGTCCAGCTGGGAGGACTTCAATGGAGAGTCCTTCCCAAGAATTTTCAAATGCTCATTTTGAAAAAAGTTCCGAAGCAGATGCAGAAACACACAGGTAATTTGTTCTTTCTTTTTTTTCTTTTTGGTGATGAGTTTTTATTTTTTTATTTTATTTTGGGGGAAGGGGTGGGGGTTTGGAACATCTTTCCTAAGTTAGTTGACTTGTATATTTTCCCATCCTTTTTGTGTTCTCATGTTTCTTTCTGCAATGCGTGGCTTTGAATGAGTGCATTTAGCAATGTGATGATATTAATCTATGGTTAACAGAAGTTTTGATGAATCGACCTGGGGTGCATTTGACAATAACGATGATGTGGACTCGGTGTGGGGTTTTAACACTGTTAATACCAAGGTAACTAGTGCTATGCATTGCTTTTTGATTTTATTGTTGTTCTCTCTCTCTCTCTCTGTATTTTAAATCTTGATGTGAACCTAATTAGTCGCAGTTATTGAGAAAGAACTATATACTTACGAAAATTATTTTAAGATTATTTTTATACTGAATTTATGTAAGATATGCAATGGGGAACTATTTTTTTTTTCCTTATCTTTGGAATGGGTTTGTTGGCACAACTACAGAAGATGATATGCCATTTTCAAAGATCAAGTTGCTTTGATTTTCTGTGATACATAACCTTGCCACATTACAGTGCATTTTTGTAAAAAATAAAAAATAAAAAAATAATGTTAAGCTACCAGAATTTTTATGTTTGGTTCTGTAGGACTCTGACTCGGAGCAGCAGAGAGATTTCTTTAAATCTGGTGATTTTGGTATAAACCCAGTTAGAACAGGATCTACACATACAGATGGCACGTTCCATACAAAAAGCCCATTTACTTTTGATGATTCTGTGCCTGGAACTCCACTTTCTAAGTTCGGCAACTCTCCAAGGTACAGTGAGGCAGGCGATCACTTCTTTGACATGTCAAGATATGATTCCTTCAGCATGCACGAAAGTGGATATTCTCCGCAAGCAGAGAGGTTTACAAGATTTGATTCCATGAGTAGCAGCAAGGATTTTGGCTACAATCCCGACAAATTCACAAGGTTTGATTCCATAAGTAGCAGCAAAGATTTCGGCTACAATCCTGAGAAGCTCACAAGGTTTGATTCCATGAGTAGCAGCAAAGATTTTGGCGTTAGTCATCAGGGGCATGCAAGGTTTGACTCAATTAGTAGCACCAAGGGCTTCAGTGGTCCATTCTCTTTCGATGACTCTGATACATTCGGCTCCTCTGGCCCATTTAAGGTCTCTTCAGAGAATCAATCACCCAAGAGAAATTCTGATAGTTGGAGTGCATTCTAGCCTGCAATCCAACTTTCCCCGGTTTTTCTTTGCTGTTTCCATTTCCTTGATTGTTCATGATAGCCTATTTTTTGTGTATAGCTAGAAGAAAAGCTGGACGGTAGCATTGTATGGTATGACGTATGTATTAGTTTAAAGACAGCTTTTTCCAAGATTGTTACTATTTTTTTTTTTGGGGGGGGGGGGGGGGGGGGTAATGTGAGGATGAGTGTGTTGTGAGAAAGTGGGAGAGAGAGATATGGAGATGAGATTAAATGACTTGGTGTGTATGTAATACTTAGTTGAATGTCAAGCGCGTGCAAAGTCAGGCTTTCTTTTTCTGGGGGAATTCATTACATGCAGTTCGTGTATGTGACGCGTCCCAATGGCGTCTTGTTATGCATATCATTTCATTCTCCAGGAACAAAAACTGCACTGAATACATTCCTCCGCTAGTTATTTCATATCTGTAGTAAACTCTCGAGTCCTTGGTTGCCGCAATGACCATAAATCATTCATACAAGTGTTGGTTAGATGTGTTTACGTAGGTATCCCTAGGCTTTTTGATAGATCGAACTGTGCATCTGACGGCTGAATTAGCAATGCCTTATTGTCTCTCGATAAAATAATTAGGTAAAGATTAATCATATCCAAAACTAATACTATAAGTGCGAAATTCGCTTGAAATGATGACATCCCATTAACTGTTCAAGGGTAATGTAGATTCTCAGATACTACAAAAAGGGGGTGCAAAATGAAATAAGCACTATGGGGAACTTTTCAGTTTTCACCGTCTTCTGATAAATCAATAAATTGAACGCCAAAATTTTCCAATGCTAGGTCCCCGACACTGAACTCAGATTATTCACACGCGATGCAAATTCCGGCAGCCTGTGTAAGAAATTAATCACCACATTAAGCGCAAAAAAACTCATTTTCCTTACGAATCCCTCATTAAATCATTACTAAGTGAATAGATAACTTACCTTGTAAACCAATTGTTTTTACTTTTCTCTTCCTGTCTCTCAACTCCCAGCTTTAGGTGGAGGGTAAGATCAAAGGTTTTGCCCCCCGATTATGGGAATTTCATATAGGAAATTAATGTAACCTCTTATGATATTGCCACTTTTCCACCGAACTACGATTTGTTATTTGACACTAACACCTCCCATGGTGTTTGAAACTGGAGATACTAACATTTTTTGGTGGATAATAATTTTACAATACATTTTGATACCCTGAGGTATTAAAAATGTTTAAATTCAATGTTCTACATTTAACAGCCAGAAACCTGGTGTTATGTAATGGCATACCTAGTTCCTATCTATGTAGCACCGATACTGACACGGGACACGTGACACGATACGACACGACATTCCGACACGTTAATTCTAAAAAATAATAGATTTCGATACGTTAGGACACGTTTTGATATTAAATAATATTTTTAATTTATGTAGTGTATATTATATTTAATATTCAATAATTTAACAAAAAAATAAAACTAAACTTAAAATATTCATCAATTTCGCAAAGAAACATAAGATGTCCCAAATATTTATATTAAATGGTAATCGTAATTCAACGAATCTAATAGTTGAAACTAAAAACTCAACGCAACGCAACCTTTGAACTTTTTTTGAATTTTTATAATGCGTGTTGGACTGTCGGGAAGTGTCGGAGTGTCGGAGAGTGTCGGACACGACACGTTAGAATTTTTGAAGTGTCGGTGCTTCATAGATTCCTATAGAAACACTAACTTTGTTTAATTTATGTCAAATAGAAAACAGAGTAAAATATAAAATCAAAATATCTTATGCCACACACAAGGGTCTAAAGCATAGTTTTATCCAAATATGTCACATAAACTAATATTTTATATTTATTTTACTAGTCAGAATTGATTTTTTGTTTTCATCTTTGTTTCGTAATATATGTTACTTCAATAATATCCGGTTCGTATATACAAATAAAATACCATAATCTTGATATGCAATTGAAACAGAGAAATCCACAACACCATTCTAAGTTTGTGCATCCAAAATAACAATAAAAGAGAGATCAAATAGAGAGAGTCAAGGTTATCTATACCTGAAGGAATTGCTACTTTTCATTCTTTAGTATCTTCCACCTCTTGATGAAGTTGGTGATAAGAAGATAACAACGACGATTGCACATTTGCTATTTCGACAAGTGTCTCTAGTGCTGCGCAAAATTTCAATTAACAGAATGTGTTATATTATATCCTGGCTGTCAAGTATAAAAATATAAGCAGATGACTAAAACCACATGTGCAAAGAAATAAGGGTACTTAAGATCTCGAGTTTTGTTATCCACCTCTCTCAAATGACAGCTGGGTGGCTCGAAGCTTTGGGGAAATTAAAACACCAAAAACTGATAAGGACTTAGATCGCTCCTTTTGAACCTATAAAAAGCATTAACAAGATTTATGCTGAGAATGTTTGAAAAATCCGATTTTATAATTTATTCATCATATGAATCCATGATAGCAATGATTTAAGAAATTCCATATAATTGTACTTGTTAATATAAGAATATCTTGTTAAGAGAAACTAAAATATATAATAATGACAGAAAGTGATAACTTGTGTAGAATACTTACTTCATCATCATCTGCAGGTACTGAAAAGTTCTCTGAAATACCAAATACATAAGAAAATGAGAAATAGCTAACATGCTTCTTAAAGCATATAAGAATCGGATGACAAATGAAGTAAAAGTTTGTCCTACTGTGTATGTTTCTTTTCAGGATTAACCCTAATATCAAGTATATGCTAACATCTAAAGAAAAAGGTTGCATCATGCTCAGTACTCAAGTTCCCCCTTTCACACTGTCTACAGTCAACGAGAAAAACACACCATTTATTTGATGCATAGGGAGAATAAAAGCGTACCAGGAGATTTCATACTACTACAATCTTGTGGCAGCACATTCTCGTCTTCTAATCGAGTACTTTCATGTTCAGTGGATATCCATTTACGCAACATAAAGCATGGCTGTGTACCTATTGAGTCAAGTGCAATAGTTCATATGTTCAAACAAAGGTTCAATCTAAATTAATACAAAATACAAGTTACTACAAAGCATCATAAAAATGCAGGTGAAAGCATGTCAGTACACTAGGGATGATAAAAGGATACGAGTATGATCAAGCAGTTGCAACCATGTCCTTTACTATAAAACAACAATTTTACCATCATATTCAGTTATCTTCAATGTTGTAGCAGCTGAATGGTATTTCAGGTCCAATACAGAACTATTAATGCGCGAAGCACCCATGGCATGTCGAGCACTTGCTAATTCTATCCATCCCTGTTAATATATTAAAGATGGTTACCAAAATAAATAGGGCCTTAGCCAATGCATCATCTACTAACAGATTTCATAAAGAGGGTAAACATACTATATCAAAGCAAACAATATAAATTTTTAGTTGCCAAATTGCAGGGTCAACACCAGAGTTACTAATCAAATCAAGGTTGTTTCACGACCACTCAATGTTGATAGTGAAAAAGTTGTATGAAGAAATCCAACCAATATTATACAAACGAATTTTGACATTCTATTATGTAATGTTTTCTCAATCAGAATGGACAGATCAGAAAATTGAAATGAACAATGCATAATAACGAGAATATAAAATTTTCTGAATTTCTACAACTAAATCAGAATAAGGTTTTAACCATTCAAGCTCTTTTCAATGCATTGTTATGCCGACATCGTCCCTCCTGCTTAGGTGTTACTCTTTCAACTTCCATTCTCTTTCTTTTAAGAGTAAATACCATTTTCGGTCCTTAGCAAATTTCACGATACCCGTTTTAGTCCCTAACAAATAAAAATGTTATTCGTGGTCCCTAAGAAATTCAAAATGGACCCATTTAGTTAAAATCGTGCTCCCTCACAAATTCAAAAAAGACCCACATTAGTCCCTCAAAAAGACTAAAATGGGTCCATTTTGAATTTATTAGGGACTACGAATAGCTTTTTTATTTGTTAGGGACTAAAGCGGATATCATAAAATTTGCTGAGGACCAAAAATGATATTTACTCTTCTTTTAAACTCCGAATGGCGTGCCATTTTCGTTTTGAAACATGCAGGTCCGAGCAAGAATTGAAGTGTCAGTACTCAATTTTCTCAAAATATTGAAGGCATCGAACCCTGCCATCTCAGATTTGCCTTTGGGACCGACATCATCCCTATATTCTTAGATTCGATTATAAGGATTGGCTAAGTCACTATTTCAGCTGAATAAGTTCTAATCAACGGTTTGGAAATTGTTACCTTCATTTTCATTTTTATTAATCCCACATTATCTTTTCTTGGCTTGTTTTACAAACACAAATATATATATATATATATATATAT
Organism: Gastrolobium bilobum; assembly: GCF_033153095.1. Taxonomy (NCBI): domain Eukaryota; kingdom Viridiplantae; phylum Streptophyta; class Magnoliopsida; order Fabales; family Fabaceae; genus Gastrolobium; species Gastrolobium bilobum. Next base: position 158,827 of record NW_026898358.1, on the reverse strand, counting down.
ATATATATATATATAAAGCTTAGTAATCCCAAGAAATGAACAGATTCAGAGAAAATTGAGCAACAGTCGAGTGAATCATGGCCTCTTGACCGAACTATCATGTATTTTTCTCTCCCATTCGGTATCTACAAGGTCTCTGATGAGACCTAACGCAGCAAAGGCCTTTGTCAGGGGTACAGACTACATATACAGTAATTCATTTTTCTTTAATTCTTTTTCCTTCCAAGAAATTTTACGTTTCTGAGTTATGAATTTCTCACTTGTAGTGTGGAAGGTGATGGAGATGTGCTATCAGATATTGCTTAAAGCTCTGCTAATTTTGATTTGAATTATGATCCTAGAAGCAGTTGATGAAAGTAAATACAATGAATCAAGAGAAGAAATCATAGTTTTGGAATGGAGCTATCAAATTATTCAAAGTCCTTCTATCGAGAGGGTTTTATGATCATTCAAACACTATAAAATTATCGTTATACCTGACGAAGTGAGGAGGAGAAAGCATCAACGAGGGAGAGGTAGTTATGCGATGAATCCATAAATTGCAAAACAAGTTTGTCATCAGCTCCAGGTTGTAGTCGTAGTTGTAGTTGGCGTCGATGCTGCTGTAGCTGTTGATCTTCTTCTCCTTCAACAATCTCCGGTTCCTGTTTTTGCGGTTCGTCTCCGTTTACACAACAATACTCTTCTTCCATCGAACTTCACAATAATCTCCACAGTACCAATTTCTCATTCTGGTAAAGTATCCCATCCTATATTCATTTTCAGATTCACAATTTCCCATTTTCTATTGTTAATTAATTACATTATCGCTTTTAATCTTGTAGATTTTTTTTTTCTGCGTCAGCAACAGGCTTTATATTAATTAATCTGTTTCCGAAAATATCATTTTTCAATATTTAAATATTAAAATAATAAAACTGAAATCCCTCTAATACCCTTTATGTTTAGCCTTGTTAAAATTAAAACCTAAATATTTCACAAAAATTTAGATATAATTTTGTCCTTGTGTTTTTCTTCAATTAGATTCAATATTTTTAAAAAATAAATATATGCTAACACAAGCACAAATACAACATAACATTAAGAATAGTGGAATGCCGTGATAAGAGAATCAATTTTTTTTTTATAAAAAAAAAAAACAAAGTTTGAACAACAATTATTGCAGTCGTAATTGTATATAAAGAAACACGTACGTACAACGCAAGTTGTATAAAATCTCATTTTTGAAAAGAAAATGTCTTCAATTTAAATCTTCGCCTCTGTTTATTTAACAGTTCCATTTATCACAATTTTATAACATCTAATAATATTTATTACTGTAGTTATAAAAAATACCAAGTGTGATTAAAATTAGATTGAGTAATGAGACTGAAACTAAGGAAAAAATTAAAAAAAAAATTATAACATCTAATAACATCACAATTATTGATTAATAATATTTTATAACATCTAATAACATCTCATTTATTACTGTATATAAGCTTTTTTTTTTATTCATAAGGAAAAAATATTTTATAACATCTAATAACATCTCATTTATTACTGTATATAAGCTTTTTTTTTTATTCATAAGGAAAAAATTTGGATAGATATTTACAAGCAATGTCTTAGTCTCTTGCGTTTTTTTTTTTTTTTTTTTAAATAAAGAGGGGCTAAGCCCATAAACATAAAGAAATTACAAATCAGAAACTAACAAGCTAGACATATTTCTAGCATCAGCAACTATAAGTTCCATCAACTGAGGAGGAGGATCTTTAAAAATCTTGAAATGGAGATTATTAGTCTGCCCAGCTTTAGCTAACCAATGAGCACATTTGTTGTTTTCTCTCTTGGTATGAACAAGATGAATAGTCCAATCTGCTTTTAACCATAATCTCAATCTGCTAGTGACTTGAGAGTCCCTAGGATCTTCATGCTGCTCCTTTAACATCTGGATGGCTTGGCTAGAATCACATTCTAGCTCTATTCTTTTTAACCCTGTTCCCCAAAGCAGTTCCAAACCTTTCAGTAATCCCCATAATTCTGCATCAAGAGGATTGCAGGAACCTAAATTACAATAGAAGCTTCCCAAAAAGGAACCTCAATGTCTTAGTCTCTTGCGTTTTAAATTACCAAAAAAGTAATAAATAATTAATTATTATTATTTTTTGCGACATTCATAATTAAAAATGTTAATAATTTTTAACACGCGTGCCTCCATGTTAATCAATTATTTTTTGTGAAGGCCTGAGCTTACATGCCTGAAATTGATTGTTGGAACCAGATTTGGACTTGTATAAAAGCTCGTTTAATAAAAAGGTCTCAGGTTTCAATTCAAAAGTTCGGCATTGAAACCTCTTAGGCTGACCTAGTATATTAATTTTTATTTTATATTTTTATACTTGTAATAGCCTCATTTCTCTCTCTTCTCAATCTATTTCATCCCAATTTATTAGTTAAACAGACTTTTTGAATGATTTTATTCTATATTATGTTGTTATGATATATACTGAATTTATGAATATTTATGGAATTACTAGTACTGTTAATTGTATATTCTGTTTGGATAAATTTTTATTGTGTTATTTTTTTTAAACAGGTTAAATCAGGCTTTTATTTTTTGTAAATAAGTCAGGTCACATGCCGATAATTATATTTATAACAGGTAGCAAGTTTGATCAAGCTGACATGTTTAAACACGAACTTAGTCTTTTTTTTTTTTTTTTTGATAACAAAACTCGACTCGGCCGGTTAACATTCTCGTAAGGGGTGATAGCAATTTTGCTAATAAATGTATAAAAATACTTACTAAGGAATAAAAAATAGTAAACAAATGTAAAACTAAAATATCAGAGTCCTAATTTTTATTTTATAATTTATTTAATACTCACTATTTTGAATTCCTTAATAAATATCTTGCGTTAATTGATAACAAAACCATAATAATAAATGAAACTTTGTATTCTTATTTGTAAATACTTTCTTTTGTGTGGCTAGATATATTTTAATATCCGTACATGTAAATGATTAATAGCCTTTGAGATGAGCGAAAGACAACCTGGTTTTGTTTAAAGATGATGAATAATGATGGCTCCACCTTCTCTATTTCCATTTGTCTGACCTGATGACTATTACCACCGAGTCAACCTTCTCTCTATTGCTGGAATTTGTATTATTTTTAAATTAAAAAAATATTATGAAGTGATTTTTTGCATTTTCTGCTTTGGTTTGTTGGTGTTTCTCTCTGAACCCAACTACACCTCCTTTTTCCTTCTGCTGTTCTCTTCCTGCAATTCAATCTCTTTACCATGCCACAAGATCAATTACGTTCGGCAATCAACTTTGCTTTAAGGGTTTTTGTTTAATTCTCAAACTAAATAGTAAAAGTAGGTTTTTTTTTTTTTTTTGCAGAGCTCCTTCGCTTCTTCTTAGAACTCGAGGACAGGTAAGGTTCTTCTTCATTAGCTTACTGTTCTTTGCAATTTTTCGATTTGTTTTGAGATTAAGACTATCTATTCATTTTTATTTTTTTTTATTTTTCTGTTGTCGTTTATCATCGCCAAACTTACTCTTTGCTCTGAAATAGTTTCTATTTTTGATTCAATCTGAATTACTTGAATGAAAATTAATTGAAGTCTTTAATTGGTAAGATAATTTAAATGAAAATTAAGCTGAACTAATTTGCTTCGCTCTCTGTTTCTAAATTAAGTGAATATGCAATTCTGGGAGATCTTTTTGATATGATTCTTAAATATTGATAATGGGTCATTGAAACTATTGTCTGATTTGTCATTTTCTTGCTGGTAATTTCATTGGACAAATTATTAATCGGGCAGTAACGATCAGAGGGGCTTTGACTTCGTTCGATTCACAATTTGACGAGTTCTTGCAGTTTCATTATTGTAATTAACTTCTGAAATAATTGATTTATGTTTCAATTTGAGCTGCTGATACTTTTCTTGGCATTTTAATACTGTATTCTGTGGTTGAAGATAATATATCTTAGCCTTAGCATGAAAATAGCTACAGATATTTATGTTGAATTTACTCTTTCTTTTACTGCTTTGTTGCTCTCGTGAACTGCCATTATTGTAAGCGTCTCAGCACTCCCTTAATGCTGTGTTCTTTGTGGCAATAGATAACTGGATTTAAGATGGCTTCAAGCTGGGATGGTAGTAATGACCCTGGTAGTCAGTCAGATGATAGCCTTCATTTTGAGAGGTTGCACATTGAGCCTATTTATGATGCTTTTGTGTGTCCTCTGACGAAGCAAGTTATGCGTGATCCCGTTACTTTAGAAAATGGACGGACTTTTGAACGTGAAGCAATTGAAAAATGGTTCAAGGAATGCAGGGAGAGTGGAAGGAAACTGGTTTGCCCTTTGACTCTGCAAGAATTAAGAAGCACAGAAATGAATCCAAGTATGGCTTTGCGTAACACCATTGAAGAGTGGACTACCAGGAATGAAGCTGCACAGCTGGATATGGCTCGCCGCTCATTGAATACGGGGAGTCCAGAAAATGAAACTCTTCAGGCCTTAAAGTATGTTCAGCACATCTGCCGAAGAAGCAGGTCGAATAAACACGTTGTGCGCAATGCAGGGCTTATACCAATGATTGTTGACATGCTGAAGAGTGGCAACCGTAAGATTCGTCATAGAGCATTGGAAACCCTAAGAATTGTGGTAGAGGATGATGATGAGAATAAGGTTGTCACAGGTTTGCTGATTATTATTTCATTTCCTTTCTAGTTTTTTGGTATCATCAGTGTGCCTTTGGAGATTCATGGTAACATCTTCTCTTCGCACTGTAGGAGTTTTTGGCTGAAGGGGACACTGTGCGTACGGTAGTAAAATTTCTTTCCACCGAGCTTTCTAAAGAAAGAGAGGAAGCTGTCTCCTTGCTATACGAGCTCTCAAAATCTGAAACCCTTTGTGAGAAGATTGGTTCAATCAATGGAGCTATTCTTATATTAGTTGGAATGACAAGCAGCAACTCAGAAGATCTTTCCACAGTTGAGAAAGCTGATAAAACATTGGAGAATCTGGAGAAGTGTGAGAATAATGTGCGGCAGATGGCTGAAAGTGGTAGATTGAAGCCTCTTCTGACCCAGCTTCTTGAAGGTGCTAACACTACTCTATAATTTATCTCACATCATACCGGTATTGTGTGGCTGGTTTTCTTACCATTTTATGTTAACTCTGAAGAAAGCCTAATTTGCTGGATCAGCTTATTATTATTATAAAAATGGTGTGCATAAGGTTTTTTTTATTTTTTTTGGGTTGTTGTTGTGTGTGAGGGGGGAGATTATTTCGAGGGTAACAAAAATTATATTTCTTGTATGAATATTTCAAGAATGACGTGAAATGACTTATAAAATGTTTCAAAGACGCTTCCAATTGAATATTGATATCATTTATGAGCTTATTATTTTTTCTACTTCTATGGCTGATTGTGGAATATCTTGGCGGAAAATAGCTTCTTAGCAAAAAATTTCCTGGTAGAAAATATTTTCAGTTGAAAACTTCTTATTCAAAATGATACATCACCTTATCATCTTCTAGCGTTTCATTTGTTCTAGAAAATGCCTTCCACCTCTAAAAGGTGAAAGTTGGTGTCCCCTCTTTAATAGGATTAGAAACTTGATGCTGTGGAAAACAAATGACCCTGTTTCCTTTTCTTTGGGCCTATGTTGATTTTCCAGCAGTGAAGAGGGTGTAAGATAGAGACCAGAACTATATGCATAATTCAAGCAATTAGAAAAGATATAATTGCAATGAAATATTGGAGAATGTCGCCCAAGATAAACTTGCACTGCGGAGGAAATTCAAATGTGTTCCATTTAGTTTTGATCAATTACTCGCATAAGCAACCTTAAATATTTGAGATCAAGATTTGTCATTTGCTTTAGAACTCATATTCCTACGTAGGTATCAGGCCTTTATCTTGTTTTCTCGTTAAAATGTTTGCAGGTCCTCCTGAAACCAAACTATCCATGGCTGGATACCTTGGCGAGCTGGTTTTGGACAATGATGTTAAAGTTCTTGTTGCTAGAACTGTGGGTTCATCTCTGATCAATATAATGAAAAGTGGTAATATGCAGTCAAGAGAAGCTGCACTGAAGGCACTAAATCAGATATCATCATGTGAGCCAAGTGCAAAGGTTTTAATAGAGGCTGGAATACTTTCCCCTCTTGTCAATGACCTTTTCGCAGTGGGTCCTAATCTGCTTCCCACAAGATTAAAAGAGATCTCTGCTACAATTCTTGCTAGTGTCGTGAATTCAGGAGAAGACTTTGATTCCATTCCACTTGGTCCTGATCACCAAACTCTGGTCTCAGAGGACATAGTTCATAATCTACTCCATCTTATAAGCAACACTGGTCCAGCAATTGAGTGCAAACTTCTCCAAGTTCTTGTTGGACTTACTACTTCTCCAACTACGGTTCTGAGTGTTGTTGCTGCTATCAAAAGCTCTGGTGCCACTATCAGTCTTGTTCAATTCATTGAGGCACCACAGAAAGATCTACGTGTAGCTTCCATAAGACTTCTTCAGAATTTGTCTCCTCACATGGGTCATGAACTAGCTGATGCACTACGTGGCTCTGTTGGACAGCTTGGTAGTCTGATTAGAGTCATATCAGAAAATACAGGAATTGCTGAAGAGCAGGCAGCGGCTGTTGGTCTTTTAGCTGATCTACCTGAGAGGGATTTGGGCCTTACAAGACAGCTACTGGATGAAGGTGCCTTTCTGCTGGTCATATCTAGGGTGACTGCCATCAGGCAGGGAGAGATCAGAGGAAACCGCTTCATGACGCCATTTCTTGAAGGTCTTGTCAAGATTCTTGCACGGGTTACGTATGTCTTAGCTGATGAGCCTGATGCCATTGCACTCTGCCGTGAGCACAATCTAGCAGCATTGTTTATTGAACTGCTTCAGACCAATGGACTTGATAATGTACAGATGGTTTCTGCTACAGCTTTGGAGAATTTATCACAAGAATCAAAAAATCTAACCACATTGCCGGAGTTGCCATCGCCGGGTTTTTGTGCTTCGGTCTTTACCTGCTTCAGCAAACAGCCAGTAATAACTGGATTGTGTAGGATCCACCGAGGGATGTGTTCTTTGAAAGAAACATTTTGTCTGTGGGAAGGGCAGGCAGTCCTTAAGTTAGTAGCTCTGCTGGACCACACTAATGTGAATGTGGTTGAGGCGGCACTTGCAGCCTTATCTACTTTAATAGATGATGGAGTAGATATTGAGCAAGGAGTTTTGGTGTTGTGTGAAGCAGAGGCAGTGAAGCCTATACTTGATGTGTTACTTGAGAAACGGACTGAAATTTTGAGGAGGAGGGCAGTTTGGGCAGTGGAGAGACTATTGCGAACAGATGATATAGCCTACGAAGTTTCTGGAGATCAAAATGTGAGTACTGCACTTGTGGACGCTTTCCAGCATGGTGACTATCGAACTAGGCAGATTGCTGAGCGTGCCCTCAAGCATGTTGACAAGATACCCAACTTCTCTGGAATCTTTCCAAACATGGCATAAATATAGACATGTTGTAGATGCTTCCCTGTGAAGCTGATAATTACAAAATTTGTGTGTAATTTCCTGTTTTGTTCGAAGCAGTTTTGGATTATCTATGGTTATCGTCTGCTACGCATTGATCCAACTGAAGTTGGGAATGTTGTATACAAATTATCCATTCTTTTAGGAGGTGTTCATTGTTGATCATGATTTTGTCGCTTTTTTTGACCCCCTTTGAACTGCACAATAAATGTTGTACCTTTGAGTAATAATAGTATTGATATGTCTGCCCCTGTCTTGGAATAGTTGAAAAAGTAAAATGGATCCCTAATTTCTTAAAAGGTTTAAATAAGATTTTGTTCCCTTGTAGTTTATTTTGTCATGATCTCCTCGTGAAAACAAAAACCTGCATATTCAGCATAAGCCACGTATAAAATGATCAGTAAGAATTTGAGTAACCATGATATGCATCACCTAGTCAAAATCAGTATGAACAGAAGTCAAGCTTGTATAAAACTCAGACTAGGGTAACATTTGAAGTACTAGGTTGTGGTGAAGATGCATGCTGGGAAACTTAACAGCAAAAACCGTTAGTTGCATAGAAAATAATCGTGAACTGGTTACAAACCACAAAATAAACAGCACATGCATTTTTATCCCGATAACTAGGGGAAAAAAATAACACTATCGTGTTGAGGAATAATCTAGAAGTGGATTAAAGATATAACAGGAAGACAACAAAAATTAAAACTATACTTGATATGGAGATAAAGATATAACAGAGTTTAGAAGAAATGATAAATAAGAAATATACAAGAAAGAGAAACTCATGCTAAAAAGGAAATTAAAAAAAAAAAAACTAAGAAAGTCAAGAAACTGACTCCAAGTTTGGATCAAAACCTGTGGTGAATTTGCAATCCTATTCTTTCCAGAGTGTCACGTCTTCTTTCATACTATATCACACAAAGATTTGAATTGTTAAAAATTGCTTGCTCTTTTATCAGTTTTTTCTCTGCGGATGAATATATCAATGATACATTGCGAACTTTCGATCACAACTTCCTAATAAAAATATTTATTATAAAGAAGGAAAAGAAACAAAAAATGAGGTCAAGTTCCGATCAAAGCCTGGGGGGAGTATCAGATTTGAAAAGCTTATAGATGAAATTGAATAACATTGTGTCAGCATTTCCAATGGCATACAAGGATTTGAATTGGTTTAGACTGTTCGAGCTAGAGAACCCTACCTAGCTTATGCATTTTGAAGATCCGACGCAGACTATGGACTCGCTTGAGATCACATTTCAACCCGAATTAACATTTTTCTTTATTGTTTTTACGTTTTGAAATAATATGGAATTCTTTTTAACGAATAACATCCATTACTATTCGTAAAATTGATATCAAAAGTCAAAACCGTTCTTATGTGTATATATAATGAATTTAAGAAACTAAATTGAGGTCATTTTTCATGATTCAAAAATTAAAATTGATGCTTTTTATATAATTGATCAATTAATTGATGTTAATTTTTTAAAAAACTAAAATAATGTTTTATGTACCTTTGAAAATAAAATAAGTATTTTTTTTATTAATTGTCTAAATTTAAAATATATTTTATCAACCAATGAAAATTTAATGCAGTGACAAACCACTCTATGATTATTCCATTTCCAATTTCCATTCAACCCGCTCTAAACAATTTCCCTTTTGCTAACTTATTGGCCATATATACAAAGGGTTCATCTAATCTCATGTTACATGAGAGAAGATATCTTATGTTGTAGAGACACATATGGTGGAGCCCACCATTTACAAAAAAAAAGAAAAAAGGAAAAAAGAGTGTTACAGTTTTTTATGGGTCTATAGGAGATAAACTACTCTTATGTTGTATAAGAGTAGTTTTTCCCAATACAAAAGGCTATTAATCAACTTTGATTTTCAGCTAAGTTCTTCGACATATTTCTTGCTGAAAGTATCCTCGCTCCATTGATAAAGAGTCTACAATCGACATTTTGTCATGTATAGGTTCCAACATGTATTAAATTTCATTGCAGAGGCCTAAATCATCAGTTAGAGATGCCTATATATATAAGATTTTTAAACTACAACGTAAAACTAAAAAGTCTTATATCATATTTCAAGAGTTAATTTCCGTCAATTTGACAGTTAAAGTTTATTGGATTAGATTAAAGAATCCACATAGATTCACAAGAAAATCTCTTGCAACTTTGCCCTTAGAAAATATAGGATTTAAGCGTGTGACAACGCACCTAATCATACATTATATACTCGTTTTCATCATTAAGCAAATTCCTTACTATGCCATTTTGAAAATTGAGACGATGTAATATCAAAGATAGAGTTCTCATTGACGAAACTCAAAAAAATCAAAGATATCATGTCTCATGCGTGAAGCCAACTACTACACTTTGATTGCAAATAGCAATATACCACATTCAGAGCAGGTTGATTAGTTCAACTAGTAAAATATAGAAGGCCTGGGCATAAAGAAGGTGAGAAGAATTCAACTTACAAAAAACATATTTCAGACAATCGACGAATAGCAAGAACAATATAGGTGCAAAGTCAGGGTGGAATTCAACTTTATGGTTGGTGTGAAATGAATTAAACAAAAAGAAAAGAAGGTACATAAGAACCACTGAAAGTGAGACCCGCAGTCCAGAGAGTTCAGAAGACTTGCCCGTTTACAATTATATGCAGCAAATACAAAGCAGGACTTACAGATCATGTTGCATCTCAAAACGACATAGAGGAAAGATTTGAGATTGTGCTGCTGAGCATACATGCGCAAAGGATTTCATAGGTGTAGGACAGCCACAGATTTGGTCAAGCATGAAGAACCATCCAGCTCATGAGTAACATGATTCCTTGAAATATGGTTCCACTTTGCCAAATTAGACACATCACATGCAGTGAAAAAATCCAACACCTGACCAAATATTTTGAACATCTCTACCCCAAAAATCAGGTTTTTGTCTGCCACAAAAACTGCATTCCAGTCCATTGGGGCATCAGGATGCACTGAAACTTCAGTCCAGGTATGATACATGAGATCTAACTCCCATAATTTTCTAACAGCCTTGTTTCGTCGCCCAATTTGACCATCCCCTTCACACCAGGACACTGAGAGCATGAAAAGTCGGCCATTAGAAGATACAAGTTTGGGGTAGTATTCATGTACACGAGGTGGGACCGGAGTGGTTTGAATTGAAAACCAGAAACCTCGTTCTATGTCATATGCTGCAAGCTTGTCCATCTTGGAATAAACATAAAACATCCTGCCACAAACAATTCCAGAACAAGCAACTCCAAAATCAAAAGGCAATCTCTGGATTTCAGTCCATTTATTTGATACAGAATCATATATTTCTCCAGATTCCAAAGGCTCATCCCAAGATCCCAGACCTCCTACAGCTATCAACAAAAACCTTTTACTACCCTTTGAGCTTAAATGATCATTTCTTTGTCTATGGAATTTGTATGCCTTTCTACCAGGCAAAGATGAAGCTTCGGACTCGTTGAAAGCAGATCCGCAATGACGTCTCATTGAGAGCTTATGAGGATCCTCATATACATCTGAAACCCCGCCAATCTTTGATCTTGGAAAACGCCGACTTTGATGACTTTGACAAGTTGGAAAATCCAAACTGACCTCAAAGACTCCTAATAAAGGAATTGATCTAGCATATTTCATAGATGGTATTTTACGCCAAGATTTTGTCAATGGACTAAACACCAGCACCCCTTTGTGTGTCTTGAATGGGCTCCTATCCACTCTCCCAAAGTTAGCCAAGCTAGAACATCCTCCAACAATGAAGATATCATCCAGTGTACTAGCAACAGAGAAAAAGAACCTTCCTCTGAGAAATTCAGCATCCATCCTATGCCATTGATTTAGAGACACATCCAATGCATGTATCTCACCAGAGCAAAAACCGTCTTTAACAGCACCAAAGAGAAACAACCATGGATTTTGATATGAACCCTCCCTTCTCATTTGGAGGAATCTAGGGGTGGTGGTCAAGGACCTCCACTTTTTGCACACAAGGCGAGCATTCATCAAACTTGTCAATGGGAGCCTAACCAAACACATTTCAAGAATATCATCAGGAAGAAAGATATGCATTCTACTGTTTGATATCAATTCTTCAAGTTCAGAATTCTTTCTGGCGTGTCTCCTCCAAAACCTGTCCTTCACCCCAGATGGGAAGCAATCCACAGCAGTTTCTTCAGGGCCACAAATCGGATTATATCCCTTGCCTTCTTCACTGGCACTAGATCTCCTTCTACTGCTCGAATCACCAAATTCATCACTAGTGTCAGCAGTAGCACCTACTTTGCAGCCCCCACCTCGACCATACAGAGTTAGGCATCTTAAAGTAACCCCCTGTTCAGCATCATCATCATCATCTTCCGCTGCACTTCTGTTATTCCTCTTCCTCAACTTCTGGCTGACACTCCTCACAAGACGCTTTGACACTCTCAAACTCTGTAAATCTTGACAAAGAGATTCGTCTGCCCCCAATCTTTCAGTAAACATTATGCTCACTAATTTTTCACAAGAAAATATACAAGACCTGTCGCTATCTTGCAATTTGCGTCTAGAGTAGCACACAAGCGCCTTCTATGATTCATCTAAAGAAAGAAAACTCGAGAAATTAGAATTGAGCATCGTCAAATAACAGAAACACAAACACACAGTATCAATGTTTTAGTAAACATTCCACATCTAACCCATATAAATTTTACCCTTAAAAACACTGCAAGAGTACATACATCAACGTAACTGAGAAAATAAAAAAAGAGGAAAACGGGATAGATCCTGACAAAAGAAAAAGAAAAAGATTTTTCCTCGCAAAGGCAATCAATGAATCCAGATCCTGAAGGGAGATAGATAGATATATATATGGTGAGAATTGCCAATTTTATATGAAATCGAAATATTACAATAAAGGCATCCAAGTGCAAGGGGAAATATGATATTTGTGAAATAATAATAATAATAAGAAAATAGGTAGCAGTGAGTGAGAGTGATGATAACAGTGAGTGAGTGAGTGAGTGATTACCTAGGCACAAGCACAAGCACAAGCACAAGCGCAAATATTTTCCAGACTAGAGAAGAAGCAAATTCATTCATATCATATAAGCATGCAACTTTCTGGCTTGACGAATCTAATGTATAACGGAAACTCTCATAGATTCCCTAAGGCGCCGGAAAGGGGAAAAAGGAAAAGGAAAAGAAGACTTACATTGCAATCCAATTGAAAATGAAACGAATCACCAGTTCCATGCTCGATTAGAAATGGTCATATTATACCTACCACCACATCCACGAAACACAACTTTACTTTTTCATTTCATGGCTCCGATTGGAAACAAAAAACAAAAAAAAAAAAAAAACAAATTAGCAGTAAACAACAATTTTGTGGCTTGGTTGGTCGGGACGGGTATTTAGTAAAGCGACTGCACCACTGATTAAAAAGCAACCCATCGGCCTCACCCTCTTCTTTTCCCATTTTCTTTCTTTTTTTATTAATTATTATTATTATTCTACTGCTGACCTTTTTAACTTTTTTCTTTTGTTTTATTTTTGCTTTATTTTCTCTCTCTTATATTATGCCTGCTAACATGTCACGTAATGATACTGTGGACAAAAAATTGTATCGTAATAATAGCTATGTTAACTCCAGAATTCAATTTCCCATGTGTGTAATTTATGACGCCACGTTTCATTTTAACGGTTACCATCCCATTTAACTACACAGCAGCCTGCAAGGCATCGTCAGTGTGTAACTGTATTTTTCTTTTTCTAACGGCAATATTCGAAGTGATAATAAATAGGAAATAAATTTTCTTATGTGTAATTTAATATGATCATGTCATATCCGTAATTTAATATAACTATGTCATCTAAAAGGATCTTAACCATTAATAATCAAATCGAGGTGATTATTGTGTAACTTGTCATCTTTATACTTTTTCTCTCTCCCCTTAATTTACCAATGTTATTAAATTTGACTTGATCATTGATCCGATCGAGATATTGGATCACCAGTTCAATCGCATGACCTGTTAAGTATATGTAAATCTATATTTTATATTAAAAAACAGTAAATATATTCAAATACATGTAAAAAAATAATACTAATTTCAAATATTTTAATATAAAAATAATAAATCATACATCATTATCCAATAAAGGATCAAACAAACATACAATGTTTGTAATACTGGTGCTTTAGGTTTAATGGACAACATCTTTAACCATAAATTAAATCAAAATTTCATGCATAGTACATAACTAAAATAATGTTAGTGTAGTAGGTACATAACTTATATAAATCATTAAACAACAAATCACTTAAATATTTTAAAAGAAAACAAATCATTTGTGAATTTAAAAAAATGATATCCTTGTTATCAAAAAAAAAAAAATGATATCTTTTATGGATTTTTTTTTGTGAACCGACTGGGTCACCGATTTTCACCAAAATCAGCCGAGTTGCACTGGTTACAATGTTGTTTCACCCGGACCAATTATATGATTAGTTACTGGTTCTCGAGTCAACCTATCTAGGCTTGTCCGGATTTATCAACAGTGCTTATTAACATTAATATGTTAGAATTGTCCCGCATGATAATTAGCACTAATAAATATTAACAATTTAGTCCTAAATTGAGAAAAACTTTAAAACTTACCTTTGAAAAAATTCAAATAGAACAATAAGTTGTTCAATGGATCCATGACCAAGGATATAATGTGATAGGGTCACGATGGACAAGGAAGCTTCAATGGAATGAGTTTGGTGGTAAAACTCCATCACTAAGTTGTGGATTTGTATATGTATTATTTAATATGATTATATTATATAAGAGGATTTTAAGTATCAATGAAAAATTAATAGTGATAATTTTGTAATTTTCTGTCATACGAGAGGATCTTAATCATCAATAAATAAATTATCCATGATGATTTTGTATCTCTAGTTATATGAGAGGATTTTAATCACCAATGAATAAATCAAGGATAATGATTTTGTAATTTCTTATCTCAATATTTTTTTTTCTCTTCCCTTGTCACTATTGATTTGCTTCTTTTTTTTTAAATATTCCAATCGGTTCATTGCTTTGCAACTAATCCGATTCGGGGCGGGTCCAGGATTAAGGCTTTAAACCCCTCCTAAAGGTGGTACTGGAAAGATTCGAACACATGCTCTCACCCCCACCTGCTTAGCTTCCATGCGCCAACTGAGCTACCTCCATTTGGTGATTTGCTTTAGAATGATTAAGATCCTCTCATATCACATGATGCGATTATATTAAATAACACTCGGAAAAATTCACCCCAATCTAAAATGGAAAAAATGTTTATCTTTTTAAATGACACAACTTATATCATTTCACTCTCACAAAGAGGTGGAACCCATACCTCTATTTTTTTGTCAACTCTCTCCTCCTTTATCTAACTCTTTCTCTCTCTTAAAATGACACAATTTTACGTTCTTTAAAATGACACATACTTTTCCCATCTAAAATTAAGAGAAATGGTTTTCTGAAAGGTGCAACGGGCCAGGTTAAATAAGGCCCAACATTATTCAAATCGAAGAAACTAGTCTTCCAGTCTTTTGCAAGGTTGTAACTTGTAACACGAGTTTGGGGGAAAACACTACCCCGTGCAAGGTTGTAACGCGAGTTTGGGGAAAAACACTACCCCTCATCACCTCAGTGCTACAAATATAATTCAAATCACCAAGCAAGATCCAATTGGAATAAAACTTGAAGGTCGTCAAGTTAATGCAGTTTCATCTTGTAAGTTGAAACAACCTTGTTCACTTTTAAAAGTTTTTTTTTTTTTAATTTTATCACCTTAAAACCTTTATTAGATATTTATACTTGCCTGTGCAAACTTTTTTATTTTATTTTTTACTCACCTTAAGAATTTTCGATGGTGGATGTAGAAATGCTCCAACAATGGACTAAATTTTCACTTTTTTATTCTTTGGTGTGTGTCTTAAACACGTTAAATAAAAAATTGCGTGCTCTAATAGCAATGAGATAATTTTTTTAGTACAACGGAGCTTCTACTAAAAATATCAAAGAGTGAAATTCATATTGCATGTTGGTAAAATAATTACAGTTAAATGTGTGTGTGTTCTCTATTTTATTTTTTTATTTTTTTCAATTTTAGCTAGCCACGTATTGAATCTTTAATGTTATGGGAGTACTAATGATATTTTCAGCAATACGCTAAATTTAAATTTTTATCCCCTTTCTTATATGATATAGGACTTAAACATGTTTGAACAATATTGGCTATCAACAATTAAGTATTTATACGTGTGCCCAAACATTTTTTCTTCGTTAAAGTGTGTTCTTAGTGTACATATTTAAAAATTAAAAATAAAACTACTAAATATAAATAAAAAGATATATATGATCTTTTTTAATTAAAAAATTTAATATTTTTCCTATAAATAGGAAATAATATTATTTGATATAAATAAATAAAAATCCTATGAATAAAAAATAATGTTGTTTTTGGGAGAATATTAAATTATTTTTATAATTATAATTTATTCTAAAGTTATAATAGTCTTTATTATTATAATTTTTTAATCTTTTAATCTAAAATAACGTCATTTTAAGAATAATTGTATTCTACTTAATGGTAGAAATATTAAAGCTTTTAATTTAAATCCATAAATTATTGACTTTTAAATTCTTCAAAAGTATTGAACTATTAAAAAATTTAAAAAGAGAAGGGTTACATTTATAACTTTTTTTATTATTTATAATTCTTACAACATGAACTTTGTATTCTAGGAATACACTCTCAAATATTTGTATTCCTCCTAATACATAATACATGGTTGAAATTGTAAGAGTTATAAACAATTTTTTTTTATAAATATAACTTGTACCATTAAAAAATATTGAAAATATACCAATTATGATATTAATATTTTTTATCTTATAAAAAATAATTTTATCTCTTACTTAGGAGGCTGTACTTTTCTTACTCTCTTCAGAAATTACCTATATATTTTATATTCTGAGGGAGGATATTTTGACTACCAAAAGTTTTCACTATCACCTTACTACCTATCTAATCACTATTGGATTAACATTTTCTCTCTCTTCAAAAACTTTTTAACATTCTCTTTAATCCAATAATAATTTGATAGGTAATAAGATGGTAGTGGACACTTTTGATAGTCAAAATATCCCCCGTCGTATATTTTTTGGGTAGGTTGAGAAGGCTAGAGAGAGAGAGGTTGGATCCAGCAAAAGTAATTATTAATTACTAATCAGCAAAGCAGGTAGAGGAAGAGGGAGGGCCAGAGAAGAAGATGATGAAGATATCAGGGTCAATGTCGTTTCTGTGTCTCTTCCTACTCATCGGAACGTTAGCGCCATCTGATGCCGTTGATGACAAATGTGCGGCCTGTAAAGCTGTCGCGGTATCTTAACCTCATTTTCTTCGTTATATAATTTGATCCATCTAATTTATTTTTATACAATATATCATATCAGATGATATACCATTCTGATTGTGGTTTGCATCTTGCAGGAGGAGCTACAGATTGGGCTTTCCAGTGTAACTTTGTTTATTTCAATTCAATCATTCTTCGTTTTATGATCGATTCGAATCCTTACATTTAGATTTTGAGACATTGTGTTTCCACAGGAGAAGCCTCGGAATCACTTGGATATGCGTCATCGCTTGGACTCCAAGGGCCAGCGTAAAGGAAAGCTAATCGATTACAGGTATTATAAGCCTCTCTATGCCTTCAATTTCAACACCTCTCTTAGCTGCTAGTTCACAACTGAATACTCTACTTCCTTTTTCATTTTCAGAATTCAATCTCACATCTCACACTGAAACATTTGGTCTTCTCATTTCTTTGCGAAACAATTATAATTACATCTCTGTATGTTGATCTCTCAGAGGAAATATGCATTTATTCTACTTAGTTACTGGCATCTAATGACTATATAACTGTGAAACTGTTTTTTTTTTTTTTTCTTCAAATGTACAGAGTTAGCGAGCTAAGAGTCGTTGAACTTCTTGATGATCTTTGCGAAAAGATGCAAGACTACACATTCAAGGTGCTTGCTTATCTTACTTTCCATTGGTTCCTTATCTTATCGGCTTACCATCTATCTGTTCTTCTTCACAGTTCTAGTTTCTAAATCTGTAGCTATTTGGTGAGTTCATATTCTGTATGTAAATTTAGTTTATCTGCTCTGCCTCTAGGTAAATGCATGACATACTTCTTTATCTGCTTCCACTTCTATGGCCCTTTGATTCTGCTACGTAATTAGATAATTCTAGAATGGGTGTTATTGGAATTCTTTTTCTATCTATTTTTGCAGATAAACACAAACACAAATACATATGAATGGTTCAAAGTGGATAACTGGGATAACCTCATAGCAAGTATGTACTCTATTTCATATGCCTATGATTAAGCATGCTTGACTTCGTGCAGTTTCTCCCTTTGTGTGCTGACCAATTCAAATATTTCCAGAACTGTTACCTGATGGATTCTTCAGCCTTAATAAAAACATATTAAAGTTTTTGTGGCAAACAACTGAGTAGCATAGTTAAGAAAAAACTATGCTATACCTATCTGTTCTATTATTTGTGGGCTTTATGATACTCAACATAGCCATGATATATTAAAACAATTAAAAGTGATGAGAAATAAACCATCACTTTGCTTGTTATGTAAGAATGAATATGGTTTGTGATTATTCATAAAATTCACATATACAGTACAGAAATATATTCTATATTTAGGATTTTGATTGCTTTGTCTCCAAAATCAGGAATAGATAGCTGTAACTTAATTGGATTAATCCAGTTTTTCAGAAGCATGTTTTGTGAGATGTTTGCATGATGATTTATCAATATATCACTTATAATGCGAATTTCTGGTTTTGAAGTCCATATTTCACCATGTGGCATGTATAAGTTATTAAGGTGAAAGATTTTAATTCCTTAATGAGTCTTGTTAACATCACACTACACTAATCTCTGAATTATTTCAGTTTGTTGCACTGTAATGCTTCTTCCAGTATTTAGCATTTTAATTGCCTTCTTCTTCTTGTTTTTTGTTTTCCTTTTTTTAATGCTTTTGCAAATGAATAATTTAGAGGTTTCTTTAATTCTCATCAAAGTTTCTGAACTAGTATTCTATTCTTCTATTGACAGATAAGCAAGAAGCTCGGGCATTTTCAAAGCATATATCTTCTTATTGTGGAAGGTAAGAGACAACTAGTTTTATGTTTTTAACTCTACATATTTTTTATTTTTTTTAACTGGGATATTTATGGCATCAATGCTTTGTCTTTAGCTTTTGCAACAAGTGATTTTTGAAACTTGAGTACTGTAGTTGTGTACTAACCATCATATGTACTATGACCAGATTACTTGAAGAAACAGAAGATGAGGTGAATTTTCATGTTACGATTCTTCTACAGTTAATGTATATACGTTCATCTGCATTATATGGTAATGATGAGTTATTTCTAATTATGCCAAGCCTTGCAGTTGGCTGAATTGATAAAGAAAGGATCTGTTAAAGTGGGAGAAGTCAGCAAAGTTCTTTGTCAAGATTTGAGCAAACATTGCAGTCAAACGAGGTAACTTAAAAATAATTTATCTTAGCTTAGTGGTTCACTTGATTAGCCAGGACACATTTGTTGAATTCTTGGTCTACAATGAGTTTTTGGGTATCCAATCAGGTTGTATTTTCAAAGATCATAGCATTGTTTATTGATCAGGAACATCCTAACTTGCTTTTAGCATTACTAGGAGTCAGCCCTCCCGCTCTGGCTTGATCCTCCTAATCCTTATAGGAATGCGTTTGTATGTATCATAGATGACCATTGATCCATGTAGGATAGTTTCGCACTTGCTTTACGAAGCTGTTGCTGCTCTCCTTGTCATTGTTATTATGTAGAGTGAAATAAATGTATTTGCCTCCCAAAGGTTTTGAAATGTTACAAATACTCGAAAAAGATAAACCACAAAGACCTTCCTAAGGGGGAGTATTAAAATTGAAATTCAAAACAACGGAGATTTTTGTAATTTGCCCCAATTTCAGTCAAAAGGTGTTTGTAATGTTAACAGTTGATGCCATTCTTAAAATGACAGCATATGGAGATAACTGAAAATGGTTATATTCATGCAGTGTATCACACGAGGCAGAGGACGACGTTGATGATGAAGATCATGGGGAGCTCTAAAACCCTGGATATTAGGGTGGCCGGAAACATATGCTTTAAGGTAATTAAAAATTAACAGAAGGCATCCCAAAACTGATGGTATCGTCCATTTTTTAGTTGGAGTTTGGATGAACTTTTTTCTCATTACAAACTAAGACTTGTTTGACGATGTGGGGGATCGAACTTTGATCTAGTAGTTATTATGACTTCAGGGTTGTTTCATGCACTCCATTTTTTTAAAAAAGAAAAGATCTCACAAATTATCATAAAACATAACAAAAGTAACAGATAAATTTACATCCATTATTTGATGTTTGTTTTGAGAGGGCCTATTGTTTGTCTTCCGTTAAATGTTACCAATAGCCTTTTATGACTTTGACGGAGACTGTTAATTTGTTATTGCTTGGGCTATATTGTGAAAATGCTTCATTCATATCCGACCCCAACAGGTATTATTAAACTATTTAATCTGCACAGGTCCGGATTCTCTTAAAATGAGGTTAAAAATAAATTCAAGAATAATCTTTAAAAATGAAATAAAAAATTTCTTCAAATTTCGTGGAAAACCTGAAAGAAGTTTTCTGTCCGGGAGCAAAAGCAGATGCGCTGTGTGTAATGTCAGCGTATATCTTTAATCCCTTACACGTCAAAAGAAAATATAGACAAGGGGAAAGCATCGTACGCCTATCACGTATATCTTACTTGTACCGTTCGTAAGAGGAAAGGAATCGCGAATGTCGCATATCACCCATGTAAACTAATGGTCTATCACTTTTAAAAAGAAAAAAAAAAAGTTGAAAGGGAATGTAAAAGAAAGGTGAACAAATAAACTAGATTTGAAAGAAATCGGAGCAGCACCAGATGACGAACATACCCCAGCAACTTACACGCATCAATAATTTTATACACACAATATCCATCCATCCTTTCTAAACGTAAACAATCATCATGAACTAATACTAACAGTCCAATACACCCTTAAGTAAATTGAGGCCTTCTGCTGATATACTCCTCCTTACTCGAGCAGGAGGTGTCTCTATCCTAGGAGGAGGATCTGAGGAGAAACATACCACTATAACTGTTAAATTATCACACGAGTTACGCTTCAGAGCCTCTCTGACTAGCTCTCTTGAACACCTTTGAGGATCATTATGTATCATCAATTCTTTCCTTGCCATGGTCACAGCACATTGGTTGCTCATTACATCCCACAGGCCATCGCAGCCCATAATCAAGAACTCATCATCCTCAGTCAGGTGGATTTCCTTCAACTCTGGTTCAGCACTCAAAGGGCAGGCAGAACCCTTGAGACCCTTCATGTGCCAGTCTCCCAAGGCACGGGAAACAGATAACTGGCCATTCAAGTATCCATCGTATACCACTCCACCAAGTCTCTCAATCCTTAGCTTTTCCGAAATGCAACTTGGTTTCTGGTCTTTTGACATCTCAATTGCTCTACCTCGCCTCCCCAGCACAGCTCGACAATCCCCAGCATTGGCAATTATCATAGTCCTGTCAACGACGCATTTTCACAACTTAGAAAGATAACCAACAGAAAATCATACAACAAGATGAATTCGCAATCTATACAAGGGACAATAAAATGCATTTTGACCCCTCATAAGTTTCTTTACCCAACTTTTTGCCTTCCATCTCCAAAGAGAAAAAAATTTCATTTCCCTAGTTTCTTAGATTTCTTCTATATAAACTATGATTAAATAAGTAAATGCCACTATAATGTTACCGAATGCTGACAATGTGGTCATGTCCAACTTCCATTTGTAAAATAATAAGATCTAACAAGCAATAGGCAAATAAAACTTGCCAAAATCAATGAAGCTGATACGGAATCATGGAAACTAAAATAATCATAAATGGAAGCTCACACTACCTTCCAAATACAAGAGCAGTTAAAGCAGTGGTGCCAGAGGAGATATCTAGCGAGCTAGAATCTGCAAATGCATAATCAGCTCTTAGAAACGCACTTGTAATTGCCTTCCCCACGCAAGTTGGAAAGTGAGAGTCCTCAACTATGAATCTGAGGATGTTATTTCTAATAAATGAAGCTGCGTCTGTACCTCCATGACCATCAAACACCTGAACAACGAGTACAGATGGATCAACTGTTGAACTTAACATGCAAACAGTAAATAGAGTCCGAACCTCAATTTATGAGCAACCAAATCCATGAAATAAGACAGTATCTTTTAGAAAAAAGTTCTGTGTCCTAATTTTCAGCAATGGAAATTTGTTATGCAAGTTAAACATCATCCATAATTCATCTCATGAATACAATAGGAGCCAAGAAAGGAAAGGTTGGAATCAAAGCAGTAATTATAGAAAACAAATAATCCTAAGAGGGTAAAAAACATGTGTCCCCTTGTAACTTGTACAGACAGGTATTAATGGAAAATGAGGCTTTATCATCATAGCAGATGCATGTAAACCGTAAAGTAAGATAAGAACACTACTTACTAACCCCATAGAAAGCTCCAGGTAAAGGAATATTTGATTCTGAACCCATATGCTGAATAAGATTATCTATACATATGTGTTCATCTTCCATATATTGTTTAGGTCCTATTTCAGCACAACTTCCTGACCGAAATATGGGTAGAAACTCTGTCTTGTCTTCAGAAGATGCCTCGCTCTCAGTAACCCCAACATCCAAACTCTTAAAAAAGGGGAGAAACACAGACAAATTAGATAAACCACGCTTTCCAAACTACTATGATAAAGGAAAGTGAAATATTGTTGTTAAAAAGGAAATGAAGTTCCATATGCAGTTGGAAAGAATATTCAATCTTCACGGCATTTAAGTTCGGGTTAGTTTTGAGAAATGAATTATAATGATTGACTAAAGCATTACAAGAAAGCAACACAATTGTAAGAGGAACAGAAAAATAAGATATAAAATTAGCTACAAAATTGTACCTAGCAACAAAAGACAAGAGTAATATCAACAAGAGAGAGCACAAAAAACATGACATGCCATTAACTAAAGAAGTTATTCAAACCAAAATGTCAAAATATAGTGATAGAAGATTAACAAAATACCCAACTTTAAAAAGATCTAGCTGATGAAGATTAGATAAACTAACCAAATCTGCTGCAGCCACCAATCTAGTGGAGCTAAGGCTGTGTCTCAAACTCGAGACATGCAGTGGAGGTTTACCCTTTGTTATTGGTTTTAGATTATTATCCAATTCTCCTGCTTTCTCATCTTCAACCACGAACGCATTGCCTTTGTTGTAATCGCCTTCTAACATCGTAAATGGAGGAGAAAAATCCATACCCACAGGCATAGTCGCTCCAAAATCATATATATAAACCAATAATTACTTAAACAACAACCACAAGATGATCTTTTCCCAAAATTATGCGTAGTATATATTTCACAGTCATATAAAGTCTATCATCAACTGAACACCCCCTACTTTTGCGGAATTCAAGGATCCCAGGAACTGTATTGTATGGTCTCAAAAAATCCACAACTGAAATGATTCAATCCTGAAGGATAAGTTAAACCAAAGCAATGATTCGGCCAGAGAGAAGCAAACTTGGGTGAATGGAATAATAATATATGAATTCCAACTCTGCCACAGCCACTTATTTCTATTGATTATTGAAGAAGGTATCAAAAACCCGTGACAAGTACAAAGGAATGATTGGATCCAATATTCTAATTCTAATTATGGAGTAAAAGATAAACTCGCAGAGCACAGTGTTGAGTTGGGGTTATAGGAAAATGGGGGAAAAAATGAAACTTTAATAGCAGGGAGGGAAGTAGGTAATAAAACAATAAATGAGATGCTAAATTTTCATATAGATAGAAATGGAAATTGAGGGTGTAGCCGTGTAGGCACCGAAAGAGGAGAAATTTGCAGTTGAAGCAAGCATCCACGTCCACAAGCCAAGAAAACCAAAAGAGTGAACCACCTAACCCCCAACACACTTTATCAAATCAAAATAGTCAAATAAGATAAGAAAAAGGAACAGTGTTGAAGATGATGAAGGATAAAACCTACTACACAAACAAAAACCCAGAAACAAGAACCAAAACTACGTACGGTTTCGCGTTACCACCGGCGATTCCAGGTAATATGGTGGGTATGGTATGGCGGTTCAGGATGGGTAACATGGACACGTGGAGTATTTTGATTGGGTATTCTGGATGGCCTTGAGTTGATTGCCTTCTAGCCGTTAGATCGTGTTATAAGGTAAATGGACGGCCCAGCCTTCATTTGTCCTTTTAAACGTGCGAGAGCCGAGAAGTTGGGTTTGGACGGAGTGCCAAAGGAAAGGGAAAAAGCCTCGGATTCTCTAAGTACACGCGTTTAGAAATGATTGGGTAGTAGTGAGAACAAGAAAAAAATAATAATAATAATAATTTGCTTTGCTTTTCGATTATCCTTAGGGTGTGTTTGGTATAAGAGAAATTTTTTGGTGACCGGGAATCATGATTAATGGGAATTCAGTAGAAATTGAGTTTACTTGGAATCTCACGAAAGAGGTGTTTGGTTCGCCAAAATATTACCGGAAATATTGGGTAAAAATTACTGATTCCATATTTGGTTTAGAACGAAATATGACTTGGAATATGAGGTTATTTTACAAAAATAACCCCAAACTATTTTTACTTTTGTAATTGATAGATTGGGTCTAGATTTTTATGTGTATTGGGGTATTTTTGTCTCAAAATTTATTGTTGTGCTTTCCCTTTACTTGGTATTCTGATTGGTATTCCCAATTACCATATTATTTTTGGTAATCTGAATAGTGACTTTTCTTTATAAATGAAATTACCGGTAATCCTTGGATATCCGGGAATCGTAATTTATTCCTCCTACCAAACGTGGTAATTACATTTACCAAAGAATGATTACCGGTAATCGTCTTCAAAAACTTCAAACAAACATCCCCTTATGTCCATGAGTACATAGCTATTCCCAATTCTAAAATTAAAAAAAAAAATATATTTACAATGTTGAGATATATAGTCCACGTTGATTGTATGTACAACTAATGTGGAGTTTACAAAGCCTTAGGCATTCTCATTCTTTGAGCTAACTTTTGGGGTGGTGGATTCCAAGTTTCTTTACATGGTATCAGAGTCTCGCCGCCCCCACTTTCTCTTGTGGCGTTTCTTAGCACAGGTAGGCTGGGCCTGTTGCATTGTCCACTCTTCAAGTCCAATGTGAGATATATAGTCTCACATTGGTTGTATGTGCAACTAATGTAGAGTTTATAAGGTCTTTGACACTCCCACCCTTTGAGCTAGCTTTTAGGGTAGTGTATCCAAGATTCTTTATATGATATCAGAGCTATGTGTCTCGGATTCGATCCTCACACCGCCCCCCCCACTTTCTTTTAAGTGAAAATTCTTAAATTCTTCCTTCGCACAGGTAGGTGAGCATGTGCATTGTCCACCCTTCAAGCAACAACTTAATGTAAAATTATTAATGTAATCTCACCCAACAACTTAAACTTTTGGATTGAATTGATTCTTTTCATATAAGATATCTTTAAAAATGGTTAATTGAATGATAGCGGGTGCTTCGTTGAAAATTTTATCCTTTTTAAACTGCATCCTCATCATTTCCGCTTTTTTCCTCTCAAGCATAAGCTAGCCATAGCATATAGCATAGCTTAGCTCGGGCGAAAGTTGAGATATGATGTTGTGTGCTTGTTCTTTTGGGTAACTTGAAAGATACATTATATTATATTGATATTATGTTCTATGTTACTCATGTCTTGTAAAATTCTGTCCACTCAAAATCTGCAATTTGACTGTTGAATGGGAAATTATGTCACTAAGGGATTATACGAAAGTATTCACGCAATTAATGATAGATAAAAATTATATAATAATTTTCGGTTGAAATTGGATTCAAAGGAACCACTTACAAATCTTGAATCTAACGTCATTCATGACTTGAATTCACGTAGTATTATTGATCTTTTGAATATCTAATACTCAAATCATTAATGTGTCACTTGTGTACTTGTTTACACGTCCCTTCATTTGACGGCAGCGTCAGTACACAGGCATCGGTATTCTTATGTCTCTTGGTGACTCAACATCAGTTTATGTTACTTACACGTATAATTTTTCACAGAATCTTTTTCATAAATTACTGAATAATGATTAGATTTCATTTCAGTTCTTTTGATTGACCTTTATTATGCATAAAATCTTGCATGGGTGCACAACTATCATTATTTCTGCAACCTGCTCAACATCGATTCCCCCTTCTTAAAAATAAAATAATAATAATAATAATTATTTGTGATTTCGATCCACTCTCGTGAGGGTTTTTTACTTATTCATTTACTCATTTGTACGCGACACTCGCATCATAAGGGAGCATATAATATTCCAGTCACCTCACTTTATAACAAATCTCACTTTTTCTCAAGTTTTTATTAAATGTCACTTTTAAAACTCACTTTTTCTTTTGAGTCACGTTGGATTTGTATTTTTCTTTTCTTTTCTTATTTATACTGTTACAAGAGATAAAGTTATTTATTGTAATTTTAAAATTATATCATTTTGAGAGTTGAAGGATGTTTTAATAAAATTACCAATATTATTGATCAATTTCATAATGAGAATTGTTTTACCTACCCCAGCTCCACCGAAAAGTACTAATCCTACTTATTTTTTAGAGAATAAAGTTTCTTTTGGATCTCTAATAAAAAATATGGTTCTCATTTTAATATCTTACAAAAAAAGTAGTCATCTGGTACCTATAAAATTCAAAGTGAATCTATTTTAGTCATTTTGAAGGACTAATATGAGTTTTTTTTGAATTTGTAAAGGACCACGATTTCATTTCTTTGGGATATCGAGACTATTTTTTTTTTGTAAGAGACTAAAATGGGGACCATTTTTTTTTAAGGACCCAAAAGAGGCATTGCTCTTAATTAATATTTTTTGTATGTACAGCTCACTGATCAAGCGAAGTGTTTTATGAATTTTACTAAAACACATTTCATTAATTTCTTCAACTTTCAAAAGGACATAATTTTGGAGTTGTAGGAGAAACACTCTTCAATATATATATATATATATATATATATATATATATATATATATATATATATATATATATATAGGGGAGTATATATATAGGGGAGGTTATACTTACAACCTATTTTCGTTTACAACCTTTTACAATCATATCTTAACTGTTGATTTTCTCCAATCAACGGTGATCATTTATTATGAATTAATAATTAATTAATAAATTTTATTTGTGAAAATCTTAATCGTTGATTGACGAAAATCAACGGTTAAGATATGGGTTGTAAACAAAAATAGGTTGTATGTATAACTATTCTCATATATATATATATATATATATATATATATATATATATATATATATAGGGCTTATCATATCTCAAATTGCTTGAGATAACTTTATCTTCGACCACTAAAACATAACCGTACAAAGATAGATCAATGGTGATAAAGGAATGGAGAGAAAAAGAGAATCATAACCATTCAAAGGTGAATCAATTAATATAAGGAAATAAACAAACAAAATGACATAATTTTGGGGTAACCGAAGATAAATATATCTCCAGCAGCTTGAAAAATATTTTTCTCATATATATATAGGGGTTCATTTTTTCTGCAGTTACTGCAGATAAATTATATGCAGTAAGCCTAATACGACGTCGTTTAAGGGCGAAAATCCTGGTGTTTTTGTAATTTTAATTTATTTCAGGTTATTATAGTCTTCATAATTATAATTCTTTAATATTTCAATTCCAAAATGAAGTCATTTTGAAAGTAAATGCAGATAGCTTATCTATAGTAACTGCAGAAATATTTTTTTGTGTGTATATATATATATATATATATATATATATATATATATATTATCCTCTCTCTTATAATTTTTTAATTACACAAACCTTTCATATATTTTTGAAACCTACACAAAACTATTTCAAAATATGAAACCGTATCTAGAAATTTTACACAAATTTGAAAATTCATATGTTATTCATTTTATAAATTTTCCTAGTCCGTGGACATTTATGTTTTACTTCTTTGGTCGAAAATGGTTACGTAATCAACATAGAAAAAATACGACAGGATTGCACAGTAAGAAATGATTAGAAGAAGAGAATAATTTATTTAAAAAACTTAATACTTATCATTTTGTTTTAATTTTAATAATATATTTTTTATATTTAGATCTAGAACAGGCCGAATTGACTCTCGTTAGGGCCAAGATCAAATGCTAACCGCGAACCCACGTACAACGCTAATAAATACCAGGCGAATCAAGTTTTTCACATTTCGCATTTTACAATACTTATCCCAAAAAAAAAAAAAAAAAGCATAAAACCACTTATTTTTGGTTATATCGTATAAAGATGTTATTTTATACGCACGGGCGGAACGGCTGAAAATAAGTCCAAGTCAAGCTTAACAACTCAAGGCTCAAGCATAGTTCGTTAAGAAAGTGAATCAATTTTTTTAATTCAAACTCGTTTTACTTCTAACTTTTACCCCTTATGAGGAGTTTCGCAAGTTTTGTATTTCTTTTAGACAAAAACACATGTGAGTTTCTTTTAAAAATAAGCTAAATTTATTAATATTTTGGTCATTTATACTTTTATTCGTCCAAAAAAAGAAGAAGAAGATAATAACAAATTTTGATTTTGGAAAATGGTCACACTCTCATTCTTTGGGTCACTTGCGCCACTCAAGTTCCGAAAAATGCTCACCGCCGCGGATTGGGAGGGTTAGCCAGAGTCAGGTTGATGCTGTTTTTTTGAGTAAATCCGTCGTGTCCCTAACTAAAAAGAAATTACGGTCTTCATTTTTGTTCTTTATAAAAAAAAAATATCCATGTTAGATTTTTTTAGAGATTAAATTGAATTTTCATTGAATTTTTGAAGAGTCATATTTTCAAAGAACTGAAATTTTAAAAAGATCAAAAGTTTATTTTTTATTTATAAAGAACGAAAGTAGATACCATATTTTTTTGTTAAGTACACAAAAATAACTTTACTCTTATTTTTTTTAGGAAGAAACATTAGCCTGTATTATATGTCGCGTAACCACTCAGCCAGCACCATCATAGCTTGGATTAGAATTTCACTTCTTCAGGCATGTGCATTTTGCTATTTTATGTGAAAAATATCTAAGGAAAAAAGTGGGAAAATATCCAGGTTCGAAGCTTGTTTGCTTTTCCATTTCCGAACTAATTTTATTTTAATTACTGTTTATCCGGCAAAGGCACCTCTTCTTAGGTGCATGTCATATTGGCATGCATGTTAATTACTTTGTTTCATTATATTTTTTTGAATTAATAAGTATCACTTGTATTTTATAAATATTTTTAATATAAATACAAATTAAAGATTAAATTTAAAATAATATTTAAAATCATAGAGAATATATATAATCAACTCAAATAAAATTTAAAAAAAAATACAAAAAGGTAAAATATTTTTAAACAAATGTACACTAATTTAATATATAAAAATAAATATTCAAACTATATTCGTGTCAAAGTATGAAAGTCTATGAAGTAGTAAGAACGCGCGAGTGGGCCGGATTGGATCTCAATTATTATATGCAATCAAAGTTAGCTAAGACAAATCAAAGCAATAATTAAAAGGAAGGAGAATTTTGTGCCAAAAATGTATATCAAAGTTAGAAACGCCAGGAAAAGAGAAAAATTAAAAAAAGGTCACTTGAAAAAAAAAGGGAGAGATTTTATTTATTATTAAATTTTTTTACTAACTCTCACTACTAAACTAATCATCGATTTTCGTCAAAATAACGGTTATAATTTATTGAGTATACTTATTAATTAATTATTAATTTTCAATAAATTATAACAGTTAGATTGACAGAAATAAACGATAATTAATTTAGTAGTAAGAGTTGTAAAAAATTTTAATAGTAAATATAACCTCTCTTTTAAAAAAATGCTAGAATTGTCAATATCTCAATGATCAAGCTGTTGCAAGGATCCAAGCTGCTCTCATTCCTAGCGCATCGGATGGAAATGACCGCATTATTTGGAGAAATCAAAAGGTTGGCTGCTCTTTAGTTAAAACCGCGTATTATAACATGCTTGGTTTCCCTCTCGTGCCGTTGAAAAATTCTTGGACTACCGTATGGAAATGGCATGGGCCTCAACGTGTTAAATCTTGTATGTGGATCATAATGCATGGCCGCCTTCTTACTAAAGACCGCACATCTAGATGGAGTGGGGAATCTGGTCATTGTAAAATGTGTCCTGGTGAGTTGGAAACAAATCTCCATATTCTAAGAGATTGTAAGCATGCTAGAAATGTTTGGAATTCTCTGGTTTCAACTAATCGGCAAAGCTTATTCTACAGCTTGGATCTTAGAGATTGGGTTGAAAATAATATCTCAAAAGCTTGGAATCAAAGTAATTCAGATGATTGGCGTGATGTCTTTTTTATCTCTTGTTGGTTCATTTGGGGATGGAGGAACAAAAGTGTCCATGATACTAACTTCAAGCATCCAACCCATGGAACGCACATAATTGCCATGTATATAGAGGAAGTTCGTAACTGCATGGGTAGGAAGGCTATGGCTACTACTAGCATTCATCCAACTCGTATGAGTTTATGGAAACCTCCAAGGCTAAATTGGGTGAAGATTAATATTGATAGGGCAGTTGAAAGGAATACTGAGGTGGCTGCTTGTGGTGAGATTATCAGATCTGATGATGGCTCTTGGTTGGGAGGCTTTGAGTATCATATTGGTGCTTGCACTCCTTTAATGCGGAGCTTTGGGGAACTCTAAAAGGTCTGGAATTGGTTTGGCAACTAGGATTTAAGAAGGTGGAACTAGAAGGAGATGCTTCTGAAGTATTCTCTTTGCTTGCTGATTGCAATGCAGCTTGTCAGCCTCGTATAGTGGCTAAGATACAAGCACTCATCGGTCAGGATTGGGAGGTAACGCTTTCTCATATTCCAAGAGAAGCTAATTCCTGTGCAGATTGGTTAGCCAAGTCTGCTCTTCACAAAGATACTGGATTCTGGAGTCATAGAGTTATGCCGTTTCACCTTGCTCAGTTATTTGATCACGATCTTCAGGAAATCTCCTCTTGTAGGGATATAGACCCTGGATAATTATTTTTTGTTTCTGGTTGTTTGTTTGTTTTTGTTTGGGGCTTCGCCCCTTAATGTTATAAAAAAAAAAAAAAAAAAATGCTAGAATTTTATTCATTGGACGGCGTCAACAAGCAATTTTATTTCATATTATTATTATTATTCCAACTCCTACCATATTCTTCCCTTTTACAAAACAGCTGCGCCCTCTTCACATGGTAATACTTCTGTCTGTGTGCAGTGCCTCCCCTCAATTCTTTCATTCTGCAACTGAAAAAGGATGGAACAGCGTCTTTGCTTCGTTCCCCATACAAACCTTTATTCCAGTACGTACACATCCTTTATTCCCAAACACATGCTAAAGCCACACAAGTTTGAAGGCTTTTTAGATTTAAATTTACATAAATGGAAAAAGATGTTGATGTTATATGTTGTTTATATCAAACAAGAATAAGAAAATTAGGAAACGAATTATATGTAAAAAATAATAAATACATTAACTTATTTACTTACTTATATACACGCTAAAGATTTTTTGTTGTTGTTATTTTAAAAGTTTTGGTCTGGATTTAAATTTCCAATAACATCACAATACCATGTTATAAAATAAAAAAACAAAATAAATTTATTTTTGTTTATTTCTTTTTCAAACATAACATATTATGTTAGTAAATAATATAAGAGCATTTAACTTTCGTTTTTATAATTGCGGAAAGATAAGGCATGTCCATTACAAATTGCAATCATATTCGTATTATTGATGAATTTGGTGATACTAGATTTACGATTCGGAAATAATTGAGTTTTGCCCCATACACCAGCTAAGAAAGATGTATAAAATTTGACAACCAAAGAAACAAAGTGGTACCATATTTTAACTTTGTCAATGATATGTAATACTATATCTTTTAGGGATGGTTTGGTAGGAGTAATTTTTTAGGGATGACAGGAAAGTGAAAGTGGGATTCATATAGGGGTGGCAATTTGGGTTGACCCGCCAAAAAATATGGGTTAGAAAAATGAAATCACTCCGTTTTATGGTGGGTTGGCGGGTCAACCCACCAATCCGCCAATTAAAAAAACAATTAATTAAAATTCAAAAATAAATTATATTTTATGAATTTTTCTAATATTATTTTATTTTATTTCACACTTCTCTATATTTTTTTGGTCTCAATCTTAAATGTATACTAATATTTGTCAAACATTCTTTAGGAATTTATATATAGATAACATTTGTCATAAATAAAATTGTTATTCTTTATTTTTTCTAGGAAGTATTAAGATAAAAAAAAATTTGGATATCACAAAAATTTAAGGACTAATAAAATACTACCTAATTGTAAGAAAAAAAAAATTATAACCCGACGGGTTGAACCCGTTTTGACCCACTTCTAGGCGGGGCGGGTTGAGGTGGGTTGGTGGGTTAAAAACCTCAACCCAACCCGCCCCGTTTTGGCGGGTTCTCAACCCATATTGCCACCCCTAGATTCATATATAACCATGTTTAGTAGGAGTTTTCACAATACTTTCCAGGCCACCTGATTTGCCTTGCATTTCATATTATGTACAAATTGTGAATCATTTTCCCTTCTCAAAATACCTCCAAAGGGGTGGTTTTTTGGTTTACTGGATGTAGGGATTTGGACACAAATATTTTAGGACAAATGTGCCCTTCCTCTCCAGAACGTGTCTGCATTTTGGTGCTCCCCCTTCACTCTACTTTTGGGAGATCTACAGATGAAGAAGTGTACAAATCCACACAAGTAAAACTGTAAAAGAGAAAATCCATGAGCAGACCGGCAACGAAGGCAAGAGCATCGACGATGGCAAGACAACCGGCAACGAAGGAGCAGTGAGGGCGGCAAGACAGACCGCCATGTATGGTTCTCTCTCTTGGGAGATTCATTGTTTCTCTGTGAAAAAGAAAACTTTCATTATTATTTTTCCAAAAATAAAGTGAAGTTAAAGCTAATTAGCAGAGCAAGATGGTCGATAAAAAAAGTCACAGCTTGCCTTGAAGGTTGGCAAAAACAAAATAACGATGATTCTCTGTGTGTTAAAAAAATAAATAAATAAATAAAGTAAGGGTGAGGTTATTTTTGTAAAATAACCTCACATTCCCATTAATATTTCACAATCAACCAAACAAAGACTCAGTAAATTTTACAAAAATCTCAGTAATATTTTCGCATACCAAACAGCTTTTTTATAACATTCCTGGGTAATTCACTTTCCTATCATATTCTTGGTAGTCATGATTCCCAGACACCAAAAAATTTCTCCTGTACCAAACGTCCCCTTATAGACAATAACAATAATAACTATTGATACAATACTAGGACAATGTACTACATTTAAGCCATAGGCATGGGATAGGTGATGAGGGAATTTAATTGTTTGTATGAAATCATTAGTTTAAACCTCAACATTATTATTGTAAAAAAAAGTGTAGTAAATAATTTGTATCAATTATGTCTTTTCTATTCAGGCTAACCCTCTTAGGCCCATTAAATTGGATCCATTACTAATAATTTATATCTAGAACCTTCTAGAGGGCATCTCATGATGAGCCATAAAAGCTCATTACTGGAGATATCCTTTATTCCTGCATTACTGCGACAATAGATGCAACATGTCTTGTCTCAGTGCCAATACTTGGCTAGATGATACAACTATTAAGTCACTTATTATTCTCACTCCCACGTGGAGAGAGGGGTCTCCTATCTAAGTACCCTCAACTCCTACTGAAAGAGGATTAAGTCTTCTATTCTATTTATGATTGTTACTCTGGAAGAGTGAAGAGTAACAATAGCCACTTACACACACTCCCCTTTTGATATATAGCACATGGGAAACTCATGTTAGCCTCAGTCTCTACATTGCTTCAAGGAGTACCCCTAGATTGATATACTTCACCCCTTGAGGGATACGTTAGTGGCTCTTTACGAACACCAACAGTTCATCAACATCGTATGTGGGAACATCAACAGTCATGGTGCTAAAATCACTTGGTTGCCCCGAATCGTGAGTTATACGCGTGATCCCTGTAACTAACCGAGCGATTATTTACTGATCGCACTTATTTCAATTCGTCATAAAGTCTCCCCTATTATAATGATAAGCTCAACAACGGAGAACATCAGTCAGCGTGACCAACCTCGATTTACCGGTCATATACGATTAGAACGAGCGACTTGCATGAATCCTGCCTAAACATGTTTATTCGCCCGGTGTAACCAATCTCCCTTTCATCTCAGCACCATGACTTGGCATGTTACCAAGGTGGGGGTTTTTTTGTTCCGGCCAACCCAATTGGCAGGCCCAACAATACTGGCCCATATCACCTCTGATACATTAACCCTGATGTACCATTGCAGCCATGACAATGTTTCCATATCAGTACTAACATACCAGACTTCCCAATGTAAGACATGCAAGGTCTTACGTTGGAATTAGGGGTGGCAACACGGGCCAACCAGACTCGATCCGGCCCAACCTGTTTGCAACCCAAAAAAATGAGCCGGCTTAGGGTTGGCATGAAAAAAAATGAGGCAGAAAACCCAACCCAACCCGAGCCAGTTAGGGTTGACTTGAAAAAAGGGGGGGAAAATAGCCTTTGTCACACTCATCCAGTACATTTGGTGGGGAAGCTAAGGAAATGATTTTCATTTGATATAAGATATTTATTGCAAAGGAAAACACTTAATATAATCGCTACTTACTAGCCACTAAATACGCTAAACATAGAACCTATGCATACTTGGCCAGCGGCGATAGTAGCTGTGATCACAGTGGTTGAATGGCAACGACAGCAGCAAAGTGCAACGACGACAATGTATGCATTTGGGATTTAGCCTTTAGGTTTCTACTTTCTTTGAACAAATTTGACGCCTTTATTATTCTTTTGTATTTTTTTAATAAATAAAAAAAGGATAACCCGCGAGTTAACTTGTTTGACCTGCGGGTTGACTCGATTTTTTTTGAGCTGCCTCTAGTTGTCAGCTTTTTTTGACAACTCAACCTGGCTCATTTTATGCGAGTTACGAGCTAACCCGACGGATTGGCTCATTTTATTCATCCCTACTTGGAATGTCCCCTTCACTTTATCCTGCACAGTAGTCGCTAAATCACTGACAACAGCTGCAAGATGTTTTGCCCAGCAAAGCCAGACTATAATGGTTCTCCCCAAACCCCTCTCTCCGCACCTGGATGGAGCCTAGCCCTAAGTATAATTACCCCCTTCTTATCCACCATGAACACATGTTATTCACTATTTTTATGAACGGTTACTCTATCGATATTGAGAGCTATTGTAGCCGTTTAACAACCCCTGTTGTCATATATAGCATATGAGAAATCTTTGCATAGCTTTGGTCTATATCATTGTTGTCAAGGACACTCCTATAGTGACTTACTTCACCCCTTGAGGGTACATACATGGTTCTCATACATCACCAATAGTTCACTTCCCATTACCCAAATTTAGGGCAACAAAGTTAAACGTAATTCTTGAGCTTATTCGGTTATTCTTGTTTTTATTTTAATTTTAGGCATGGGAGAGTGGTTAGGCGGATCAGAATCACGACTGACAATTGAAATTGAAGTTTTGGGAGAAAGTAGGAAGCTTAAAATTAAAGGGCTTCTTCAATTCATATGAGCCTATATGAGACACACACTTTATATGTGTATAGGAGATAAATTTATTTCGTATAATATAAAAAACACTAGACCCAAAATTAAAAGATGTTCACGTGTGCTGAGGATGTTTTTGTTTGGTGTCAGATAAGGTTTTAGGGAGCGTTTGATATAGGAGAAATTTTTTTTTATCCGGAAATTACGATTTCCAAGAAAATGATGAGAAAATGAGTTTTCTGGAAATGTTACTAAAAAGTTGTTTGGTAGACTAACATATTCCCGAGAATATTGGATTAATTTTGTTGATGTTGTGTTTAATTGTGTTAAATTTTTTCTTGTCATAGAAATCTTAAAATACCACCTTCTGAATGGTATTACTAGATGATTTTTTCAAAAAAATTTACACACAAAAAAAAATCCCGAAAAAATCAAATTGCCAGGAAAATTTTAAAAATCCTGTAACAAATGATGCATTCTTATTTACTTAACCAAAGAATCACGGAAAACAAAAGAAATTTGGTACCCTTAGAGATGCTTAATTAGTTTGTTAATTAGCAATTTGTAGCAGGTCTCGTGAATCCCCTCCCAGACCCACTTGTCGTTTCTAGAGTCTAGTGTTCTTGCTAGCAACATTTCGTTTCCTTCATCACTAATCCACATTACAGTCACATAGTTATGGGAGTTGTTTCTTCTCTTTTCCACTACTGTATGTTAGATACCTTTTTTCTCTTCATATCTAAGTCCCAAATATAGAAGTATTATTATTATATTTCTTTCCTATTTTCGTTTGCTTGGCTTTGTAATCCCAAGTTACTATTTTACTTCGTTCCGATTACTAAATGACGACCAGCTCTGCTTAGCAGTTAAATTTTTCCATCATCTTTTTTTGTAAATTAACACGTGGATATCGTTTTTAGACAAAAATCCGAAACAGTTTCGCGGTCTACATTAGAATTTAGAATGCTGGTTCCTGTCCTATCATGCGAAAATGTAGATATAACAGACTTATAAGAGCACGCCACATCTGTTGCTATTATATTGAAAAAAGAAAAGTAATTTTTATATTTTATACTAAATATTATTGGTAATATATAGTATAAAAGTTATGTTTATCTCATTTTACTTTAGATAAATAATTTTTTTACACATTCAAAAAAAGATTGGGTCCCACCACTCTTTTTTTCTCTCCTCTTACTTGTGGAAATTTTATTTCTACAACATAAAATAATTATTTTCCTAAAAATATTTCCCATAGTATAAATACACCATTGCATTCGGTACTAGACATGCGTGTAATACAAAAGATGCGCTCCGTATCATTATTGAGAAATAAAAATATTTTCAGATGTACCGATTACTCGAATATACCTTTTATCAAATATGAAAAAAAAATTATACTATATTTACTAGAAAAATAATTTTTTTATGTTGTTGGAGTCTGAAGCACCGACACTTCAAAAATTCTAACGTGTCATGTCCGACACTCCAACTATTAGCGTGTCATGTCCGACATTCCGACATTTCTCGACACTCCAACTATTAGATTCGTTGCTGTTAGAGAACAATATAAATCATTAAAAAAAGCCCTTACCCAACGCTTTAAGGTTTTGGGTTGAAATGGTTCTTTACAGTTGCGTTGCGTTTTTAGTTCTAACTATTAGATTCGTTGGATTACTATTACTATTTTATTGAATTTAATATAAATATTTGTGATATCTTATGTTATCAAAATCTAACATTTTTTAGAATTAAAATGTCAGAGTATTGTCTCGTGTTAGTATCGGTGCTACATAGGTTGGAGTTGAGTTATCTTATGTTAGTGAAATAAAATTATAAAGGGATCAACAAATAATTGAAGAGAAAAAAAAATAGAAATGAGATCCATTTTTGTTATGTGTGTAAGAATTTAATTTATCTTGTGTTGAATGAGATAAATATAAGCCATATTTTTATAATTATTTCATTTCGTATTTTTTTTTTATTTTTTTTTTGATAAAGATGGATGTGCTCCCATTTCACTGTAGATTTACTCGAGAATGAGAAACATATTCATGAGATTTTGGCACACTTCCCAATGATTTTGGCACATATTCATTTTTTTTTCCTCAGATAAGATGGTAGCTTTTGCTTCGGAATCGGGTGTAATGAATGCTTAAAAATTTCAATGCCCCAAGTTTGTTGTTTTAGTTGAGATGAATTTGTTTTGGGTTCTTTGTTGGGTGATATTGCTCCCTTATTTGTATCTCGGTATGTGGCTGCTGCAAATGTGTCATCCTCAAGACCCGCCGTTGTGAACATTGGAGCCATCTTCACCTTCTAAGTTCTAATCCGCAGTTGGGAAAGTGGCTAAAATTGCCATGGAGGAAGCAGTGTAGGATGTAAACGCCAATACAAGCATTCTACATGGAACAAAACTTGTTCTCAATATGGAAAATTCCAATATTGAAAATTATAAAAATAATACAGAGTTTATTTAAATTCTTTAAAGAAGTGAAACATTTTTAAACTAATATACATTAATTTAATATATGAAAATAAATATTTAATTTATATTGATGTCAAAGCATGAAAGTCTATAAAGTAGTAAGAACGCGCAAGTGGGCCGGATTGGATCTCAATTATTATCAGAAATCAAAGTTAGCTAAGACAAATCAAAACAATAATTAAAAGCAAGGAGAATTTTGTGCCAATAATGTAGATCAACGTTAAAAACGCCAGGAAAAGAGACAAATTGAAAAATAAACAAGGGTAAGTTGAAAAAAGCTTGAATTTTATTCATTGGACGGCGTCCACAAGCAATTTTATTTCATATTATTATTATTATTATTATTATTACACTGAGAAAAGTATGTGTCATTTTAAAGGATGTAAAGTTGTGTCATTTTAAGAGAGAGAAATAGATAGATAAAGAAGGAGAGAGAGTTGACAAAAAAATTAAAGGTGTGGATCTCACTACTTTGTGAGAGTGAAAAGATATAAATTATGTCATTCAAAAAGATAAACAGTTTTCCCTATTTCAATTCCTAGTTTATCCTTCACTTTTACGAAACGCGGAACATGGATCAAAGTGTCGTTATTGAATAATTTTTTTATCCAAATCGAACAATATTTTTTACCATCAATTGTGGCTTATGCTTTCATGGCATGTGACTACATTACGTACCAAATTCATTATTACTAGTAATGAATTTCGTCTAGTCAATTTTTGTGTACAAAAAATATGTTACGTGTCACAAAATCATCGACGAACGTAATTCATTATCAATCATAATAAATTACGTCGCGTGATAATTTGATAAAAAATACTATTAAGATAATATTTGAATACAAAATTTGCCAAACAATGAAACTTTCATCAATGTTACACGAAACAGCTGCTCCATCTTCACATGGTAATATTTCTGTCTGTGTGCAGTGCATCCACTAAATTCTTTAATTCTGCAATTGAAAAAGGAAGGAACAGCGGCTTTGCTTCGTTCCCCGTACAAATCTTTATTCCAGTACATATCCTTTGTCCCCAAACACATGCTAAAGCCACACAAGTTTGAAGCTTTTTTCACTTTTACATGGTCTTTAATTATTTCTTTGAGATAAATGAGATATTTGGATATCTCCACAAACTCTCAACTTTTTGAGTTAAGCTCCTCATCCCTCCTTGAAAATATATTTAGTGGAAATTGAATTCTCAAGTTCTCTTGCCACATACTCAGCCCTGTAACAACTACTGAGCTGCAAGTTTGAAGGCTTTTTAGATTTACATTTATATTTGTCGAAAGAGACGTCGATATTATATGCTGCTTATATCAAATAATAATAAGAAAATTGTGAAACAAATTATATATTAAAAATAATAAAAACATTTACTTATTTACTTACTTATTATATACACACAAACTCACGAAATATGCTTTTTTTTGTTATTTTAATAGTTTTGGTCTGGATTTAGATTTCTAATAACACAATATCAAGTTATGAAATAAAAAACAAAATAAATATTGTTATTTTCTTCTTGTTCAAACATACTATTATTATGTTAGCAAATTTTTTTTTTTGGTAGATAAATCACAATTATTTTTACCGGAGACAATCCTGTTTAGGGTGGGTCTAGGCTTTAAACCCCTCCCAACGATGACACTGTGAAAGATTAAACACATATTTTTATTTCTACCTCTTCACCTGCCATGCATCAATTGAGCTACTATAATTTGATATATATTAACAAATAATATAAGAGCATATAAATTTCTTTTTTATCATTGCGGAAATATAAGGCATGTCCATCACAATTTGCAATTATATTTATATTATTGATGGATTTGATGATACTAGATTTACGATATGGAAATTATTAATTAATTTTTGCCCCTTACACCAGCCAAGAAAGATGGTTGAAAGTTGATTACCAAAGTAACCATGTAGTTCCATACACCAAAGCACGGACACCCTCCATTTCCAAAATTTTGCGTCTCCGACACGTGTTTGACACGGACAACGCTCCGACATGTTCGGATACGCGGTCAACGCTTGGACACGTATTTTTTTTTTAATCTTAATTTTATTTTGTTAACTAAAAATAAAAGAAATAATTTATAAATTAACTTTTTTCTGTTATGAAATTTGATATGAAAAATTAACAAAATACGAAAAATTATTTATATTTATATTATGAAATTTAAATATTTGATTTGTTATATGACTTATTATGGACTCTTATATGTATTAAATATAAATTATATTATATATATTAAAAATTTTATTTAATATCTAAACGTGTCCCAACGTGTCGAAATATGACATTTTTTAGAATTAACGTGTCGGCGTGTCGTATCATGTTCAGTGTTCGTGCATCATAAGACTACCATATATTAACATTGTCAATGATATGTATATAATATAATATCTTATACTGTCAATGATGAGGGAATTTAGTTGTTTGCATGAAATCATCAGTTTAAACCTCAATATTATTATTGTAAAAAAAAAAAATTAATACATTTAAAATTCCACAATTTGCATCCACCAATTTACCAATGACTAAATTATTGTTCGAGAATGTGTATCAACTATCGACTGTTCAAGTTATAACATGCGGCTTCCCATTGCCCAAATTGAGGGCAACAAGGTTAATCTTGATTCTCGAGCTCATTCCGTTATTGTTATTAGTCAATTGAAATTGAAATTTTGGGAGAAAGAAGCTTAAAATTAAAAGATGTTAACGTGTGCTAAGGATGTTTTGTTTGGTGTGGGATAAGATTTTCAGGGATGTACCGAATGGGTGCAGTTGGTAATTTGGCGCTGAGTTAGTGGGGTTAGATATGTGTTCGATTCACGCTCATTCTTGGGAAGGGGCTGAACCTTTAGCCATCACTGTTCCCCGCACTCCGGATTAGTCCCGTAGCCGGCTCAAAGAGTCGAAGCTCGTGAGAATACCAGAAGGCTCAAAGATATAATTAGGGTTGGTAACTCAAAAAAAAAAAAATTCAGGGATGCTTAATTAGTTTGTTAATGAATCCCCTCCCAGACCCACTTGTCGTTTCTACTGTCTAGTGTTCTTGCTAGCAACATTTCGATTCCTTCATCTCTAATCGACATAACATTCACATTCACATTCACATAGCTATGGGAGTTGTTTCTCCTCTTTTCCACTACTGTAGGTTAGATACCTTTTTTCTCTTCATATCTAAGATATTTCTTTCCTAGTTTTCGTAACCTTTTTCGTTTGTTTGTGCTTCACTGTTTGCCTTCCTTATCCTAAGTTACTATTACTCCGTTCTGATTGCTAAATGACGACCATCTCTGCTTAGCACTTGCGTGTTGCGTTTTTCCATCATCTTTTCTTTGTAAATTAACACGTGAACATCGTTTTTAGACCAAAATCTCAAATGGTTTTGCGGTTTTTATTAGAATGCTGGTTCTTATCGTAACACGGCTGAGAATGAAAAACATGTTCATAAGATTTTGGCACACTTCCTCCCTATGATTGGTCTGCACTTCATCATGGATTTTTCCCTTTTTTTTTTTTTTTTTTTTCAAGTTTACCTTTTTTTCTCTCTCACAGATAAGATGGTAGCTTTTGCTTCGGAATCGGGTCTAATGAATGGTT
Organism: Gastrolobium bilobum; assembly: GCF_033153095.1. Classification (NCBI taxonomy): domain Eukaryota; kingdom Viridiplantae; phylum Streptophyta; class Magnoliopsida; order Fabales; family Fabaceae; genus Gastrolobium; species Gastrolobium bilobum. The sequence goes on along the minus strand of NW_026898358.1, from coordinate 117,204 downwards.
AAAAATTTCAATGCCCCTGGTTTGTTTAGTTGAGATGAATTTGTTTTGGGTTCTTTGTTGGTTGATGTTGCTCCCTTATTTCGGAGTATCAGTATCTCATCAGTATGTGGCTGCTGCAAATGTGTCATCCTCAAGACCCGCTGTTGTGAACATTGGAGCCATCTTCACCTTCGAATCCACAATTGGGAAAGTGGCTAAAATTGCCATGGAGGAAGCAGTGAATGATGTAAACGCCAATACAAGCATTCTACATGGAACAAAACTTGTTCTCAGTATGGAAAATTCCAATTGCAGTGGTTTTATGGGCATGGTTCAAGGTAATCTATTCTATTCTATTCTTCAATTTTAATTGTATACCCACTTGTTTGCTTTGCTTTGCTAGAGAGACTGCATTACTCAGATTCAGTGATAAATATATCGTATTGATTGCAGCTTTGCGGTTCATGGAGACTGATGTAGTTGCTATATTAGGTCCACAATCTTCTGTGGTTGCCCACATACTATCCCATGTTGCAGATGAGCTCCGTGTTCCTCTGTTGTCATTTGCCGCAACAGATCCTACGCTCTCATCACTGCAGTTCCCATTCTTTGTGAGGACAACACAGAGTGATTTGTACCAAATGACTGCAGTTGCTGAAATCATTGATTATTATGGTTGGAAGGAGGTCATTTCCATATATGTAGATGATGATTATGGACGAAATGGTGTGGCTGCATTAGATGATGAACTAGCAAGCAGGCGCTGTAGAATCTCCTTCAAGGCAGGAATTAAATCTGGACCTGGAGTTGACCGGGGTGAAATCATGAATTTGCTTGTTGAGGTGACAATGATGCAATCTAGAGTCATTGTTCTCCATGTACATCCTGACTCAGGATTTATGGTCTTCAATGTGGCACGTCATCTTGAGATGACAGGGAATGGCTATGTGTGGATAGCCACAGATTGGCTCTCATCTGTTCTAGATTCTGCTTCTCTCCCTTCAGATACAATGGATGATCTGCAGGGAGTGCTTGTTTTGCGCCAGCATACACCTGATTCAGATAGAAAAAAAGCATTTTTCTCCGGGTGGAACAAGTTAACTGGTGGCTCTTTGGGGTTACATTCTTATGGCCTCTACGCTTACGATTCTATTTGGCTGGTTGCACATGCTATTGATGCATTTTTCAACCAGGGTGGGATCGTTTCGTGTACCAATTACACAAGTTTACATGATGATAAGGGAGGTGCTCTTAACCTTGATGCAATGAGCATTTTTGATAATGGAACACTTCTCCTGAATAACATATTGCAGAGTGATTTTGTTGGATTAACAGGTCCAATGAAATTTCAATCAGACAGATCTCTTGTTCGTCCTGCCTTTGATGTTATTAATGTGGTTGGAACTGGGATTCGTCGGGTTGGTTACTGGTCCAACTATTCTGGTCTGTCAATTATACCTCCTGAGACATTGTATACTAAGCCACCTAATAAATCAAGTGCAAACCAGCAGCTTCAGGGCGTGCTATGGCCTGGAGAAACAGTCTCGAAACCCCGTGGATGGGTCTTCCCAAATAATGGAAAACAATTGAGAATTGGTGTGCCTATCCGAGTCAGTTTCCGTGAATTTTTATCGCCGGTGCAGGGAACGGATATGTTTAAAGGTTTCTGTATTGATGTTTTCACTGCAGCTGTAAACTTGTTACCATATGGTGTTCCATACCTCTTTGTCCCATTCGGAGATGGTCACAAAAATCCAAGCTACACAGAACTTGTCAACTTAATCACCGCTGGCGTAAGTACTGCCTGATAAATCTGATCTTCTATATATATATATATGTATGCTAACATTTTGTACCATCAGTATTTTATTCAACTGGCTAATTCGTTCATGTATTTGGTACAGTACTTTGATGGTGCTATTGGTGACATTGCCATTGTCACAAATCGGACAAGGATTGTAGATTTTACTCAGCCATATGCTGCGTCTGGACTTGTAGTGGTGGCTCCTTTTAAGAAAATCAATTCTGGCGGTTGGTCTTTCCTACAGCCATTCACTCCACAAATGTGGCTTGTGACTGCTTGTTTCTTCTTTTTCGTTGGGATAGTTGTATGGACATTGGAACACAGGATTAATGATGAGTTCAGGGGTTCACCTAAACAACAAATTATAACCATTTTATGGTCAGTTATTTATTTGATTATCCTACTGCTGTGCTTGGCTTAACAGTTGCATACTTCTTATATATGCCATGCTATAAACGAAGACTATTACTAACAAGTAGCTTCAGTTGTGGTCCATGGAAAACATAGGCAACACATATCTGTTTCTTGTACCATGTTTACTGGTTTTTCATGTCATTATGCTTATAAATGGGCTGTAAAAAGCATTTCAAAATTTACAGTTATAGCTTACTGTTGTGTGGAGCAGTTGCAGGATATGATTCATCATCATACTTGAACTGGGTGATCTCAATTGTTTCTGATCCATCTATTTTTACCGTGCCTGCAGGTTTAGTCTGTCAACTCTATTTTTTTCCCACAGTAAGTGATACTCCAGATACTCTTGTTTGTTGGAAGGATATAATGAAAAAAGTTTATTAGTTTTTTCTTCATTGCTTCTGCAGGAGAGAATACGGTGAGCACTCTTGGTCGTGTGGTGGTACTCATATGGTTGTTTGTGGTTTTAATCATCAATTCCAGCTACACAGCAAGTTTAACATCCATACTCACAGTGCAGCAGTTATATTCTCCTATCAATGGAATAGATAGCTTAAAAGCTAGTGATGAACCTATAGGGTTCCAAGTGGGTTCATTCGCAGAACGTTACTTGACTGAGGATATTGGAATATCCAAATCTAGACTTGTTGCCCTTGGATCTCCAGAAGCATATGCCAAGGCACTCCAGCTTGGTCCTGATAAAGGAGGTGTTGCTGCTATTGTTGACGAGCGACCCTATGTCGAAATCTTCTTATCAACTCAGTGCACATTTAGGATTGTAGGTCAGGAGTTCACCAGAAGTGGCTGGGGTTTTGTAAGTATCTACCTTTTAGATCATTACTTTAGTGGAAACAAAAAACAGGTAGGATCTTTTGATACCAGTGTCAAATTTAAAATTTGACATCTCACTGAGAGCCGTTGGATAAAAAAAGATCAACGCTTCTGATTTGTAAGCATGTGACACCATTGATCTTTTTTGATCTAACGGCTATCGTATGAGGTATCTAATTTCAAATTTGACATTGGTGTCAAAGGATCCTACCTCAACAAAAAATGTTATTTAATTGTGTTACTGACAGCTGAGGTTATTGTGTATCTTTCAAAAGTTTTTATGGGAAAAGTGAATCAATGACCAAGATTAAACATAATCCTCAACCTCAATTACATGTTTTGTTGTCTTTTCACCATAATATGGTAATATATGCATGTGGCTAACTCATCATTTAATGTGTTCAACAATGTTATTTTGTTTTAAATATGTTGGCATGGATATTAGGATATGTTCCGCCCATCTGTGAGTAGATTGTCTTTCAAATATCTTGAATCTTGCTTTTGTATTCTTCTTTTCCACCTCAAGTTGCTAATCAATACGGTAAATTGTTAATATATGCATCTGACTAACTCATCATTCAGAGTTATCATCGTAAGAATAATTTTATTTTTTTTGTTTTGTTATGCTAGGCATTCCCTCGGGACTCCCCTTTGGCTGTGGATTTGTCAACTGCCATTCTACAACTTTCTGAAACTGGTGATCTGCAGCGGATTCATGATAAGTGGATGACACGAAGCACCTGTAGTTTAGATAATGCTGAAATTGAATCAGATCGTCTTCAGCTTAAAAGCTTCTGGGGTCTCTTTCTCATTTGCGGGATAGCTTGCTTTATTGCTCTTGTCATATATTTTTTGCAGATTATGCTCCAGCTGTGGCATTCTGATCCTTCTGAACCTGCTTCTAATGTTAGTTCAGTTTCTGGTCGTTTTCAAAGATTTCTTTCCCTACTTGACAAGAAGGAAGATTCATCAGGGAGTGAAAGAAGAAAGAGGAATGGAGAGGAAAGATCATCTGAAGATCAATTGGGGAGGCAGCCAAAGAGGAGACAAACTGAAACTAATTAACCCTTTGATGTCATTGGTATTTGTTGGTCTTAGCCTTTATGCTATTGCTCCTATATAAATCCCAAAATTCAGAGCGTTGCAAACGGAAGATTTCCGGGAAATGTTACTTGATTTACTAGACTGAAACAAAGGGAGTCATTGAAGATATATCTTGTTGATTGTGCAAGTGTTTTTCTTTGCCTTTTTTGTGAAATGCATCACGAAGAACATGACAATACTTTCTATCGTGAAATTTCTTAGCATAGATATTTGAGCCTGTACATTATCCACATTTCTTGTGTGAGGAGACATGTTAGAAAAGTATATAAACCATTGATAGGCTTCACTTGAATTGAATTGACTCTTTATACCTGCGATATTTCTATGATAGATTAATCTTTACCAAGTACATAATTCCTCTAGACCGCACTTCTCATTCTAAATGACTAAAATCTTTAGTAAGCAAATCATTCATAGAAATGTCTTCGATTATATTCTTTCCCCATACTTAAGATATATTATATTCATGAATAAGGTCCTATTTCCTTAACCTAATAAGTCGTCCAGAACAATAAGTAATCGCTATGACCATGACCAATGATATGGTACATGAAATAAACCAAAGAAGTTTCTCTAGCTGCCCTTAGAGCACTAAAATAAACCAGAAAAAAGAGAGTCTAATTGTACTTCGGAACCATTTCTCGACATGTTTTCTGATCTTATGTGTAAGGCTGACTTTATCTTACCACAATTTCCACATACTTTAACATCCTGAGGCGGCTCTGGCTTTAACTGAGGGGTACAATCTCGACGATCATTCCATTCATTTTCTGTAAGCTGCGACTTAAAATCTTGTGGGTCAATAACAAATTAAGTAAAATCTGTCTGATGTAAAGACAGCAAGACAATATTGTTCCTCAAAAACAAAGTGTACGAAAAATTTTTACTCTACCTCTGCATTATTGAATAGCTGTTTTGTTAGAATCGAATTTTCAAAAATTTAAATGCTTTGTTTTTGTGCTAACAAGCACAAATCAATAGTATATGTATCAGTAATCAGATGATAAACATCGTTGCACAAAGAATAATGTATTTAACTTTTTTAATCAACTTCTATCCTAGTTTCTTGAAACTTAAGTATTCATTTTTTAACTAAAAATTCAATCACTACAAGCTAAAATCAGCTTTGATTTGTTTACCAAAAAAAAAAAAAAAATCAGCTTTGATTATACAAGGTAACTCAAATCAAATCTATTACAATTAACAATCAGATATCAAACACTGCAGTTCTGGAATTTATGATTTTCCCTTTTATTTAGCATTCCTACATTTTTTAGTTGCTATAACACTTTCTTAATAAAAGTTGTAGCACTTTTCTGCATTTTCCTAAACCTACAATCAAATCAATTCAAACTTGTATCTGGTAAAGGTGGCAAAGTGGGCGGGGGCCGCTCCACTTTTGAAATTGGGTTGAAAAACTCGGCTCACCCAGCCCCGTTTGACGGGTTGACCCGAGCCTATTTTACACTGACTCGTCTCGGTCTCGGTCTGCCTATGCCCGGCATTTATCCGTCAAAAAATGAACTCAGGTTGCCTCATATTTGGGATGAGTTGAAAAATTCAGCCCGCCCCACGCCATTTAACGGGCTGGGTGAATTTGCCCGTCGAGCCAAACCCGTTTTGCTGGCTCTAATCCCCGGGTATTAAATCAAATTCATTTATGTAAATCTCAACTTTCACTTCAAATCATCCCTGATCATAAAACATTCAATCAACAACGTTCATGCATCTCAATTTCCCAATCAAGATTCATGAAAAATGATTCTAAGACCATTCCCAAAGCCTTCAAACATCAAGACATTGCAAATTGAAAATCAAGATTGTGCTAAACAGGTAATTCTAATTAATGGGAACACACCAATTCTTCCGGAACCCAGGAAAGAATTAGAAACTCATCATTCCAATAACTTCGAAAGAAACATTAAAACTAAAATAACAATGCATTGAACCAACTTCAAAAGTAACTGAGTATCAGAGTACAGACCATAAGCTTTAAATGTAATTGTTCAGGAAAGAAAATGCTTAGCAAAAGAGTGCTGAAATCACAGATTGCAGTTGAAGTTATGATATTCTTGAATTCCTCCAAAATATTCTTCTTTCTCGTGCTTTCTTCGAAAGAGAACTTACAACTAAAACTGAAAACTGATAAAACTAACTTCAAGTGTCCTAACTAAACTTCAAAAAAACTAAAGTTCCCGTAGCTTCAGATCATTGCTGTCCTTTAGATTCCTTTTGCATCCAATGGTCCAAAATCCTTCCAACTTCAGCAAATTGTCCACGTGCTTCAATTTCTGTAATAACAATAATATGACAAAATGTGAGTAGAATTCACAAAATTGCCATTCACTAAGCCAGATACTATCATGGGCCGATTTCTCACTCTTTTGGGCCATTTCAGCAAATTGAGTCATTAACTGCCCAACAGAACTTAAAATGCAGGTATTAAATAATAGAAAAATATTTATGCAGATATTGCAGATAAGTTATCTGCATTTGTTTTTGAAATAACATCGTTTTTAGATTGAAAAAAAAATTATAATTATAAAGACTATAATAACCCTGAAATGAATTAAAATTACAAAAATACCATAATTTCCGTACCAAAACGACATTGAGCTTATTGCAGATAACAGTATAAAAAACGAATTCATTAATCAATGCAAAATTTACAACTAACAGAAGGCCATTCAACATCTTGTATTTTTCCTCGTTCATCAACTTATGCTGGCTTCTTGATGAACCATCTTAGGTTCCATTGACAAAGATAAAGGTTCTTCAGAATTTTGAAGAAGACTCTCATCTCCAATATTAAGGCCACTGTCAAATGTAGGCAAATTTGGTCAAGAAACAAGCCAGAGAGCATCATCTATTAAAAGGAGAGAGAAAGAAATGCAAAATTCATTAATAAAGTTACCAAACCTTCCAAACAGCATCGAAGGTCTGTATCCAAGAATTGCAGAATCTAGTTCATCAAGTAAGCAGTATGAAGAAAGAGTGTCTTGGTAGGTGTTGACAGGCTGCTTTAATGGAGATAAATTATTTAAACAAGCTAGTAATTGAGGATCCTGGAATGAAAAAGGTGACGACGCATGCATGAGACATTCACTATTCATCGATCTTCAAACAGTGTTGTTAATGACATGGAATAAGTTACTTAAAGAATGCTCTAAAAGAAGAAAAAGAAGGTTCAAGAAAACAAAATTATCCAAAATGCTTGAATGTTAACAGAAAAGTTGTAATGCTATGACAATGCCATATGAAAGGAAAAGAGTGTGAAAGAAGAAAACCGGTGAAGAAAATATGATAAAGACAATCAAATATGATAATTATAGTGATATAACCCATTGATGATAAAAAAAAATTATTACGATCAAATATGTTTTGGTAATTAATTTTTTTCTATTTTTATTAAAAGAATTCTCATATTCATTAATATTTTGAGGAGAATGCAAAAAATAACAATTACCAAATTGTGATTGATTGATAAAATATCAATCACCATTTGATAATTTTTGTTTCCATTTTTTAATAAAAATAATTTGAATTTTTTTTTTTTGTCCAAAATAGAAATAAAAACCATTTGAAGGCTACGTCCAACAACACTGTGATAATTATAGCGATATAAACCGTTATTCTTTGCACAAAGAAATTCTTAATACACATAAAAATAAAAAATGCAAATGTTTAAATATCATGCTTGCTATCCATTTTACTTTCCTATGAAATTTCTAGGACAAATTATTTGCCGCTTATAAACACCAAGAAACTGAGTTTAATGTCTCTTCTCTTATATTATAGGAGATAAAATTATCTCTTATACATGTAAAAGTGTGCGGAGCACATCACGTGACCTTATATGGGCCCGCACTCACACATTTTTACGTGTATATAGAAAATAAAAATAATATTGCAAAATCTACCCGGAAAGACAATATTGTTTTCTCAAAAAACAAAGTGTGCAAACAAACGAGACTCTACCTCTACGCATTCTTGCAAAGGCCATTCAACATCTTGGATTTTTCCTGGTTCATCAACATATGCTGGCTTTTCTTGATGAACCATCGTAGGTTCCATTAAAAATTGTAAAGGTTCTTCAGAATTTTGAGCAAGACTCTCACCGCCAATATTAACGCCACTTTGAAATGTAGGTAAATTTTGTCGAGAAACAAGCCAGAGCATTATCAATAAAAAAAGAAAAAGAAAAAGAAAAAGAAAATGAAAAATTCATGAAGTTACCAAACCTTTCAAACAGCGTCGAACGTGTATATCCAAGAAATGCAGAACCTAGTTCGTCAAGTTCGCAATATGAAGAACGAGCGTTTTGATTATAAGTGTTGACAGACTGCTTTAGTGGAGATAAATTATTTAAACAAGCGAGTAATGGAAAATCCTGGAATGAAAAATGTGACGCATGTATGAGAGAAATTCATTATTCATCATCAATCTTCATATATAGTTGTAATGCGCTGACAATGCCATATGAAATGAAAGAGTGTGAAAGAAGAAAACCGGTGAAGAAAAAGTGAGAAATTAAGAGAATGAATTTTAGCTGTACAGAAGGGTGTTCTGACGATGAAGAGGAGAAAGAGATTTCCTCCCTCATGAATGCTTCAAGAGAATCCATTTCGTAGATGACACTGATAGAGAGTGTGTGTGCGTTACTCTGTCTGCCGTGATGAAATTTTAAATATATATGTAAGAAATTATGGATTTTTCTTTTACAACCTACTACGTTGTTGGATGAAAATCAAATCAGAGGTTCTCATTTGATATTATTTTATGGATAAGGATCATTTTTACACCCGTGAGAGGCTAATAAGGTTTACATCGCATCTCAATCTTTGATTTTCGTATATTCAACGGTTATAATTTAAAAAATCATACGAATTAATTAATTATTAATTACACTACAAATGACAATCGATGATTTCCGTGCATCAACGGTTGAGATACGGTATAAGACTTGTTAGTCTTACACTGGTGTAAAAATAATATCATGCTCTGTTTGACACGTGGCATTTTTGGTTCTGACGTGGCATATTTCGCTACACCGTGTAGCGAAATATTTGCACACATTTCGCTACACAGTGTAGTGAAATATGTCACGTGACATTTTGATAAAATTTACTGTTGACGTGGTATTTTAGTATTTTTTTTTTTGCCAAGAGTACACTTTGGCTACTTGTCCCTGTTTTGAAACACACCCCCCCCCCCCCCCCCCCCCCCCCCCCCCCCCCCTTCTCTTTGACTTCGACAAGGTTCATCCTTCAAAAATTATGATTTCAAAACTGCGTGACTTTAAATCATTTCGGATTGAAAGCCCAAGGTCCATAGAAAATCTTTCATAGCATCGTGATAGTAGACAGAATTCTTTGGACTCCCATCGCATTCAGGAATACATGATATTCTCATTTAAAATGGAATTACAGATTATATATTTTTAAAAATACATAAACATATTATTAGAGTTTTTTTTTTCTCTTCTTGGGAAATATGTCGACACAAATGTTATGTTTTTATTGATCGATTGTAAGTATGACGGGAATATATTAAATATTTCCACGACAGTCATCTTCATATGTCAACACGTGTGCTTAGGGGGGAAAAATGTGCTCAGATGAAATACTGTTTTTAAATTCCCTCCGTTATTTAATTTACTTTAATCCTTGCACACGATATACATCTGACCAACTTTTACAAAACAAATTATGTAAAAAAAATACAATGCACGAGCTCATTTTAAGAATAAAATCGAAATTTAAGCGAATTATATTTTTAAGAAAGACAAAGGTTTAACTTTTAAAATAACTTGTGTAATACAAAAAAGAAAGAAAGAAAGAAATACTTGTGAGAGGAGATCGGCCTGATACATGTTTTCATCATTAAAGGAATTAGCCTCAAACCCTCTAAATGTAAAGATATATGAAAAACCAAAAAATAGTCTTACAAATAAATTATTGTCACTTTAACTAACACTATGTATAATCTATGAATTGAAAATATCTTTTTAAAATAAATTTATCCATAAAATAAATAAGTAAAGACATAGTTATTTTTTTTTTAATTAAAAAATTATGACTTTTGCTTTTTTACACTTTAAAGCAAACATGTATCCTTTAACTGAGCGCTTGCACACGCTATCATTCATGTGTGAAAAAATAAAATCAGTAAATAATAAATAATTTAGTTCGTCATAGTAATTTTTAGTTTCGATATAACTTTTAACTTTATCAAATATAAATTTATGAAATTCATATCATATTTATTTATTTTTTTGGTAAACATATCATATTTATTTTTGGGATTGGTGTTTTTAGTTTTAAAAGATATAAAATTATATTATTTTAAGTGAAAAAAATGATACACAATGAAAATTATGGGGAACGAAAGTGAGTGATTTTTTAATTTAAATTTTAAATAAAAATACTAGTTTTAACTGAAATGACCATAATTTAAAAAGAAATATATTTTTCCCTTTATTTTTAAGGAAAAGTTCAAAAATTTCCTCTATGATTTTGCTTTAAATCATTTATATTCTTATTTTTTTTAGGGTTCGCTTTTTCTTCAGTTACTACAGATAAACCCAATACGACGTCATTTTGGGTGAAAATTATGGTGTTTTTGTAATTTTAATTTATTTCAGGGTTATTATAGTCTTTATAATTATAATTTTTTAATCTTTCAATCCCAAAATAACGTCATTTTTGAAGTAAATGCAGATAACTTATCTGCATTAATTGCAGAAATATTTTTCTATTTTTTTAATCACTTATTCTTTATGATTTTTTTTTCATCCAAACCACCAATAACTCCGTTAGAAATTTAATTGATACGTCTATTTTACTCTTCTAAGAAAAAAAAAGAATAGACCAAGCTTACCAAAAAAAGAAAAAAAAAGAATAGACCAATGACAAAAAAGGAAAAAATAAGAACAAAAATATTGAAAACTTACCACACTTCCAAAAAAGACTACTGGCTTTGTTTGGGAGTTAGTTTTAGGAGGGGAAGGAAAGGAAACAGAGGATTTTAGTAAGTCATTCCCATGTTTGTGAGTTTAAAAAAAAAAAGGGGAAGAGTTTAGGGATTTTTACTAAACCCTCATTCTTCTTAAAATTAAAGTTCTCCCAATTTGGAGGGTTTGAGGGAAAAAATATTAAAAATTATTTATCTACCCTTAACATTAAAATGTTAAAACTACATAATTGTGAATCATTTTTAAATGCGATATTATTAGAAAAGTCTCAAATACCGACAGAATTTATTGAAGAAAAATATTTCATCAAAAATAGTGATGAAATTTTTGATGGAAATCTTATACGTCAAAAAATTTCCGTCAAAACTAAAGAAAAAATTAGAAATCGGAACCAAATTTTGCCATAATCACTAACATAAACTTTGTACGAAAAAAAAATCAGTCAAAATTATTGATAGAACCTAAATTTCGTCGAAACTTTTAACAAAAATATTTTCATCCAAAATTTTGATGAAACAAATTTCCATCGAAAAGTTTCGACGTAAAATAATTACGTTAAAATTTTTTGCAGAAAATATTTCCTTCAAAATTTGTGACAAAATTTTTTTGTAAAAAATTTTGACGAAATTTTTATTTTGTCAAAATTCGTAATGGAATCTAAATTTTGCCAAAATATTTCATATAAAAACATATTTATCGAAATTTTGACGAAAAATATTTCCATTAAAATTTTTAACGAAACACATTTCTATCGGAAATTGTTGACAAAAAAAAATTTCATCAAAATTCTTAACAGAATTTAAATTTCGCCGAAAGTTTTCGATGGAAATATTTTCGTTAAACTTTTTGGCAAAAAAAATTTCAGTCCGAAATTTTTAACGAAACACTTTTTAGTTTTTTGAAAAAAAAACATTTTCATCAAAATTTTCAACGGAACGCTTTTCTGTCAAAAAATTTGGACGGAAAATAATTTCGTAAAAATTTTTGACGAAAAATATTTCGATAAAAAATTTTGACGAAAAAAATATTCTTTCAAATTTCTTTACAAAATATAAATTTTGTCTAAAGTTTCGAATGAAACATTTCCCTCAAAATTTGTAACAAAACAATTTCTGTCAAAATTTTCGTCAGAACATATTTCCATCTAAATTTTGAACGAAAAACGTTCAGTCAAAATTTTTGACAAAATTCTTTTTTCGTTTAAAACATTTGATGGAGGAAATTCGTCAAAACTTTTGATGAAAACTAAATTTCGTCGAAAATTTCAATAGAAAATATATTTTTGTAAAAAATTTCATCGATTGAAACTTTTCGACGAAAAATATTTAGTTGAAAAAAAAAAATTGTGATGAAATTTTCATCATTTGCAACGTAGAAATTTCATCACAAATATGATCTTTTTTGGTGTTGTGAAAAGTACATAAATAATTTTGTTAGAAGTTTTAAATTTAATTAATTATATTAATTTTTAGAAAAGGGTAAAATGGTAAAAATATCCCATTTGCCCTCAATTTTTCTCCTTTACCATTTTTTAACTCTCAAACAAGGGAAGGGAATACCCTTCAATTTCCTTCCCTTCCTTCCCTTCCCTCCCCATTGGATTCCCTTCCAAACTCCCAAACAAAGCCTAAAATTATAGAAGAAATAAAGATCAAATAAGTTTAAATAAAAAAGAATAAAATAAATTATAGATAAAAAATAGAAGAAAAAACAAGATCAAATACATTGAAAAATTACAGCAGTGACTTAAAAGACTAAAATTAAAATTAAAAATAAAAATAATCTAAACTAATAAGAAAAAGAAAGACCAAAGACAAAAAAGAAATAGAAGAAAAAGTAAGACAAAAAATAAAATAAAAAATAAATCGTTGTTGTAAGTTTCTAACATATTTGATTTGTTTTTTGTACTCAATCTATTCTTCTTTTTTATTTAGATATGTTTGGTCTTTTTTCCTTCTATTTCTTTTTTTTTTTGTCTTTTCTATAACTATTAAAAAAATGAAAGATAAAATAAGACGGATTCAATAAGTTCTTGCCAATAACCACGCCCGCTGAATAAAAACATTAAACTAAAAGTCCATACAAAATGAGCACCCAAGAAAAAAAGACCATATGCAAATAATGAAGAACCATAAGACTGAATTACTTGGGATACTTGCGCCCATAAGAAATCGCGGAGCCACCCATTAATGGTAATGGAAATAAATATAAGAAAAAAACTCAGTGTTGTAAATTTTTAATATATTTGATTTTTTTTTATCTTTAGTCTATTTTTTATATTATATTCATTTTTTTTATCTCTTTTAGTCTTTTCTGTATAATTGCAAGCTTTCAACATATTTGATCTTATTTTTTATTCTTTTTTTGTCCTCAGTTTATTTTCTTCTTTTTGATTTAGACATATTCAAATTTTTTTTTTAACTTTTAGTCTTTTCTACAAGTTGGTGTTGTAACTTTATAATATATTTGATCTTATTTCTTCTTTTATTTTTATTTGTTTGTACTCAGCCATATTAGTTTAATTTCTAACGGCGTTAAGGATGAGTTTAGATAAAAAAAAAAAAAAAAAAACTACTGAGGGCATTTGATTAAAAAAATGTAGGAAAATAAATGATTCAAAACAAAATCATAGGAAGATTTTTTAAATTTTCCCTTAATTTTATGATATATGTTTATTGTGATATAGGGCCTTAGCCTTCATTTCATCAAAGTATTTTTTAGTTCCGATTTTAAAAAATTGATTGCCATATTGATTTTAATAAATTTATGCTCGCAACCCAGCTTCTTCTTCCTTTTTTTTATAATATGATTTTAATTTTTTTACAGACTAACTTAATGTGTTTGGTAAAATTTTTAATATTGATATGAACCCATCCCACGTGGAATTAAAGGTCCAACCAATTAAAGACTCAAGTGACCCAATGACTTTCAAGGTAAGGAAACACGGCTATATCATGTATCTTAGCAATTTCGCATGTGCTTTGACACACAATATCAACTACTCAGTTCATTGAGGCTACACGACATTAGCTGCTTAGGACTCTACAACCTCCTGAATGGCCCGTGACTAAAAGATAGACATATGCTTACACCTACACCTACAGGATTCAACATAGCAATAGGCATCCCGTGCACAGAATCACTTGCAAAGGCCTCTCCTACCCCCAAATAAGATTGAACGTCGACACACTAAGGCGACATAAGTAGGACGGCTAAACACTATATAAATAAAGGCATAAAGTTCATCTATGATCATCTATTCATTCAAACTTGAATACCTTAGAGTTCTATTGACTTGAGCGTCTTAGAGGTACATCTCCTGTCTCTCTAATTAATACCAAGAATCAGAGCCAAATTTCCCATCTCGTAGGGCATCCCGCCATCCAGCCGTCATCTTGCAAAAGCTCCATACCAAACCTAGCAAAGATTTGGGCATCCAGCCAGTGGACCGGGCTTAATCTTGTGCGATCTAGCTCATTAGTTTTTGGATTGATCAAATATATTTATCAAATAATACGGTGTTTATATTATTTAATTAATTTACATATTTGATAATAAGTATTGTAGTTGAATTTATTAAATAATATAAGGGATAGGATATTGTGACACCCAAATTATGTTACACCCATGTGACACCCAGTCAATCTCACCGTTAGATTGCTTATGTTGATCCAACGGTTATATTTATTTCCATCTTTGTATGGTCATGATTTCCCAAATTTAAAGTGAAAGCATTAAATATGGGAAATCAGAACCATACAAAGGTAGAAATAAATATAAAATATTAAATTTGAGAAATCATGACCATACAAAGATAAAAATAAATATAACCGTTGGATCAACATAAGCGATCTAACGATGAGATTGACTGGGTGTCACATGGATGTAACATAACTTGGGTATCACAATATCCTATCCCATAATATAATATGACATTGTTCAATACAAATGTAAAGAAATTTTTATGTTATATCAAAATTAAGCTCAATTTTAAAAGCTAACTCGTTAGCATTAATGAATTCGGGGACTAATCTACTTAAAACCACTCTCAGATACTAGTACTTGGTTTCTTCGTAGCCTCAGGGAAAAAAGTCAAAAGACAACGAACTTTTTCAACAAAAGCCCGTGATTGTAGGAAAAAGAAACTTTTCGTTACTTTTATCCGTATAGACAACTTTCTTCACGTGCCCGTGCCTTTATAATCAGTCCATATAAATGAAGTGCTATAATTTAGGCTTTTTTTCTTCTTCTTTTTTTCAGACAGAATGATCAAATATTCAAAATTCTACAGAAAAAACAGTGTGAACGTAGAAAATTGGCTCGTGAACAAGGGAATTCTCAATCATCACAGCAACATAGTGTCCTACTTTTCAACTCTAAACAACAATACTTTAATAAAATAAACAATACCAAGAGCTGTCTCTGAGCCACAATGACAAGACCAGCAGAGTTCTCTGTTTTTTTTCTTCATGGAATTACTGTTGAGGATACCGGCACGCTCCATAGCCTGATCATTTATTATTTTCATTTGAACATAAGCGAAACAAGTGTTAATTAACTTAGGCCAATTAAGCATAAATCAACATTTGCAAGAACATTGTTTGGCTAGTGCAGGGGAAGCCCGTCACGGGCCACCACCAATGAGCGTTAAGGCTACACCAACCGTAGCACGTGGATCCGACATCATGTCTCAACCCAAAACCTTAAGGCATTGAGTTCATGGGTCCTTCCAGTTATATAATTTTCACTTAGTCCATTACCAACCAACGTGGGACTCATCACACTTAAATATCCCAACAAACATATCCATGAGATAATTAAAACGATGAGTTAAAGAACTTGACTTACTTGGATCACTAAAAGTTACAATTCCAGTTGCCTTGAAGTCACAGTTCCAGTAGTTCCTACCATGCATTTGATAATAAGAATTCATGGCATAAGACGCATGTGCAAGAAGCTTGTTTGGTTGATAACAATCCCCACCCTCATATATCTCTCTACAATCCACCCCACCAGACCCACAGCAAAAATCCAACACAGTTTGAAGCACCTTGTCATCTGCATGAGGTTTTGCAACACACCAAACCGATGGACCTCGAGCTCCACCAGATGATTTCTCGCTAAAACCAAACGTGCCACCATTATTGCTACAAAACTCGCAGCTCAGATCCACTTCATAAACCTTCGAACCATCACCATTGAATATCCCAAAGTTTCTCTCGCTCGCATCTCCTTCTTTCTTGTTCTCATTGAACAGAGCAAAGACAAATATGTCTATGTGATCTTTAGGCTTCATTGGAGTTCCTCTGTTAGAGTACTGTGCACGTTCGATCAACCTCGTGTTGTATATCTTTGCATTTTGAAGCGTGGCAGCACTATCATCAGGGTTTCCCTTAGATGGCCACCCTGATTCAGACACTGTTATCTCAATGCTTCGATTTCCATATCCAAGTGCTATAATAGCGGATCTCACACCATCAATCTGTGCATCCAGCATGTTGTTATACACATAACCCTTCGGGTCGTGGATTCCCGTGGCGTTCCCCAACAATGCATATTCCAAGTTAACGGAACTGGGGTTGTCCCTGTAAGCGAAGTAAGGGTATGCATTGATCATGAAAGGGGCATTTGTGTCAGATAAGAAGCCAACGATGTCAGTCATGACTGGAATGAGATTCAAGGCGAAGGTTGATGAAGAAGGAGGAAAAGAAGAAGCAAGAACGGCCATGCTATGTGGTGTTGTGACCTTGATTTTGTGATCGAGTCCATGGGATGAGAGAACGGTGTGCAAGTTTTGCATGGCTCGGAACAAAGCATTTGGGTCAAGATGGTCGTGGTTGTCGTCAACGTTGGTGGTTAAGTATTCGTTTCCGACAGCAATGGCTACGATGGAAGTGGCGGGAATGAAGGGTACTATGCGTGTTGAGACCCATTCTTGTGCTGCGGAAGAGTCGGAGCTGATGTTGGCCACGCGGTTGTTTTCGACGCCGACGATGAGGTCGATGCCGGTGTTGGAGAAGTTTTCGAGGATGTCAGGGTTTGAGTCGTAGATTTTGACCTTGTTAATCAGAGTGGATTGCAGAAGCTGAGCTACTTTCTTTGGAGAAGGAAGATTACTTCCCAGGGTGCCGTAGTTAATGCCCACACCGGAAACGGATTCCAAGATCAAAATCACCACCACTAGCGCAAGTGCAAGTTTCACTACATTTTGGTAGGTGCATGTGGCCATGGCCATGGCTAGTTCAGATTAATTTATGAATTGAGATTCGAATTAACAATGAGATATGTATATGTATATATATTGGCATCAATTTCTGCCTGCCATGCCACTGTCGGAATATAATGAATGTTTTTCTTTTATATCACTCACTAAGGGTGAAAAAAGGAAAACAAAAAAGTCAGAATAATGAATATAAAAATGGTGATGGTGGTGGGACATAGTCAATAGTGGATGATTTGCTTGTTTTGTGGGGCTCATTGGCATCTTGATCATCCTGTATTGTAATTTGTAACGGCACGCGTTTCGAGATGTTTAAATGAAATTTGCAACTTCCCCCCACCCCTTCTATTCTACCGTACTATTTGTCGTATCATGATTGAATGATTCAAATTTTGTTCGGTGGAATCTGATATGATTTATTGAGGTTTAAAATCGAAGGAAAAAGTTTCTTCTTGTGTGGAGAGAAGAGAACTGCTTGAAACAGTTCATACATGGGCCCAAATAGTAAAAGCTTTTCTACCAAGTTTTTATGGGGTATCGAATCAGCAGCCTAAGCCAGCAACGGGCCGGTGTTGCTCCGGATGGATGGGCTTGGCTGACCCAATTTGTTTTCCCAGTAAAACTTTTGAATATGTACTTGACTAGTTTTACTTTGGCTCATACTGTGCAAGGGTGAGTGATGATGTTATGTGTAGTTTTCCCCTAGAGCTAATAGCCAAAGATGTACTCTGGTTTCCTGTATCAAATTCACTTGGCAAGGCTTAATCATATCGAAGAATTGTAAATCAGATAGATATCAGAAATGCAATATCAATTTATATCACGATATTTATGAATTTGTGTTACGCCAAAACTCATTATTGGCTGCAGGTAAATTTAAACTTGGAAGATCATCCCTCAGACATCATAACACCATGGTCTGTCTGAACATTTTCTTCATCTTTCTCATATCATATACCTTAACAAAAGGCTAAATAAATGGCTTGATAGTAGTGGTAATCAAATCAGAAAAGGCTCTCTTCGTCTATTCATAAACTTTGCATTCCTCATCAGCTGGGTTTGTTTTGCAGAAATCCTCCAACGGATCTCCGCTCCCCGCAGCAGGTGTGCCTGGCCACTTGCTTGCTACAAGATGTGCCAAATCCACCACTCTCTGGCTGCAATCACCAAAATTGTAATTATCTTATCAATAACTTGATCCATTATTATAAGTACATAAAAAGTCAACTGCTCCAGCTTCAACTTATTAATAATCACTTCACTGAGATGTACACATGACAACTAATAAAAAGAGGCATGAAAATGAGTGAGTGAGAATGAGAAGAAACTTGATTATATTATATATATGGAGAGTGGGCTAACCTGTAACCCCATTCATTGTCATACCAAGCAACCACCTTGACCATATCATCTCCCATGACCATAGTGAGGGAGGAGTCAATAGTAGAAGAAACATCAGTGCACTTGAAGTCCACAGAAACAAGTGGAACATCACACACATCCAATACACCTTTCAGTGGCCCTTCAGCTGCCTTTCTGAATGCTCCATTGACATCTTCAGCTGTAATACCCTTCTTCTCAACATTCACAACAAGGTCAACAACTGAAACATTCGGTGTAGGCACACGGAGTGCAATTCCATTAAGCTTTCCCTTCAAATTTGGCAGCACTAGAGACACGGCCTTGGCTGCTCCAGTGCTGGTTGGGACAATGTTCAGTGCTGCAGCCCTGGCTCTTCTCAAGTCCCGATGTGAAGCATCCAAAAGCCTCTACAGAAGCACAATCCTTGCTATAACTTCTTATCCATTTTCAGTTGGAAGATTAATTAATACATGATTTGGTAAACAACACTACAAGAGATATTTGATCACACATAATGTTAAATTCCAACTAAACTAGTGGCTGATGATGTTGTACCTGGTCTCCTGTGTAGGAATGTGTAGTTGTCATGGTTCCCTTCACAATTCCTGGAAATATAGACCAAAGGGAAGGAAGTGTGACTTAGAGCTTGGAATATTGCTCTTCCATATTAACTACCAAGTATGATGAGTCTCTGAGTGTTTGCTTACCAAACTCTTCATCCAAGATCTTCACAAAGGGAGCAAGACAGTTTGTGGTGCAAGAAGCGTTGCTGTACATTAAAGAAACAAAAGAAAGAAGAAGAAATTCAACCACGGAATATGTATATTAAAGGGATGGGATATGATTATACAAATAATCAATTAATACAAAACACAATGCTGCATTGACATTTTTAGATTTAATAAACTTCACAATCTCAACATTCACAACAAGGTCAACAACTGAAACATTAATCTCAGCCAAAAAAACACACACACAGAACACAGCATCAGTTACCACCAACCTTATAATGTTAGACACCTCATGATTGTAGTCCTGTTCATTTACTCCAACAACATAAGTTGGAATATCCGCACCCTTTGCAGGAGCAGTGATAATAACTTTTTTGGCACCTGCTTGGATGTGTTTGCCCGCGCCAGGTCCATCCACAAAGACTCCTGTTCCCTGAACAAAAAATCATTCATTCTTTTTAAAAGCTCTGCAACTAATAAACAATGTTGGGAAATTTTCACTCCATTGGCTAGCAGGATATAAGGTTATTCAATTTATTTATTTTATTTTTCAACTTCCCAAAGCCATCATAGTGCTTGTATTTTCATTCTCTGGCCTTTGGTGGATGATGTTTGAAATGAATCAAGTAGCAAGGACTTACCTCAATAACAATGTCAATCCCTAACTCAGTCCAAGGAAGCTGAAGAGGATCTCTGTTTGAGACAACCTTGATGGGCTTACCATCCACGGTTATGGTCTCATCATTTAGTATTTTGACATCTGCTTTAAAAGTTCCCAGCATGGAATCATATTTCAGCAAGTGCGAAGCCTGGTTATGTGAAGAAGTAAGTCACTACCTTTCCATTCACTGAAACTAATTAAAAGGGCAATGGCATTTTAAGAACTTACATTCTTGACACCACCGCTGTCATTGACAACAATGACATCAAGGGGTGAGTCTTTTCGGCCGTGCCAGCAGCGGAGGAAATTTCTACCAATGCGTCCAAAACCATTGATTGCTACCTTCAACTTGGCCACTGTTTCTCCCCTCACTGGAGTTGATCCAATGGTCTGATTTTAATTAAAAAAAGAAAAAGAAAAGCCTTACATTAAAAATTGAACTTATTTAATCCCAGATATAAAAAAAAATGTCAATTATTTGTTATGGCATCAAGCTACTGCATTTTTCATGGTTTCGTAGCAAATATGTTATGAATCTAACATTTTCTAGAGGAAGGGTATATCGGTATGCTAATTCAGTTGAAGTGTAAATATATTGGGCTGATTGAGATTTCCCAATATAGAACATCATAAAGAAAATAAAAGCTGATATATATATCTATATCTATAACTAAGAAATTAACCTTGGTGGTGAGTTGAGCAGCTACGACATCAAAAAAGGAAGACTCTCTAGCATTATTGGCATAGGTCACGCATGAACTGGATTTTAGCCCAGAGAATTCAGTAACCTCAAGTCTCTGCACAAACAAAGTTAAGTGAAGTAAGACACTTGTAAGTTGAAGAAACAAACCAACCATTGTGCAAGAAATAAACAAAGTGGAACCTTTGAGGAGCATTGGGTTGGGAAAGAGTGAGAGGTCTTGGATGGAAGCCTCGTGTTTGTGGGAATCCTTGTAGAAGCTAGAGCTGCATGGGTGGCCATGGCTGCAACAAAGCTGTGTAACAACTCCTTTTGTGTATTATGTGCACAATTGATAGTTGTCTTTCCTCCTCCTCTTGTTTTATTGTTTAACAGATTTTTCTATAGTTGATTGCAAGAAAATTATGGTCGGTGGTGAATAACAGAAACGAGTGGTGAATATGTTGTAAGAAAATCTATAAGATAAGATAATGTTTGGATATCAATGTTTTTTAATAATTGGACTTCATATTTTGAGCCACATATTAATATTATGGCCGTTTACTAATTTCCCGGCTGTGTCCCTTTGTTCATACTATAATGTTTTGATTTTCTTTTTTTTTCTCCAAAAAAGAAAAAGAAAAGAAAAAAGAAATGTCAATGCCACAACCCACAAAGACTACTATTTCATCCGTCCGTTTGGATGATATATTTAAACTAGTAACTAGTAAGTGTTAATTTACGGATATTTTAAATTTAGATAAAATATAAAAATATTTAAAATTACATTTAAGTAAAATCTAAAAGTATATATTAAAAAATATATTTAAAATTATAAAAAGATTTGCATAATTAACTTCAAATAAAGAATTTTTTTTAAATGAAAAATAGAATATATATTTTCTAAGAAGCATATAATAAGAAATGTAACCATGATCAAGAAAGTAAATTATCATTTAATTTACAAAGATGGATTATAAAACAATCAGAAGAGAAGGAACGATATGCCCAGTACAATAATATTTTTTTTTAATTATAGTAAGTTTGAAATGTTAAAAAATACAGAGCTTTAAAAAGATAAAGAAAATTGTTATTTTATTTCCTTAAATTAAAATAAGTTTATTATAAAATAAATTGAAAAATAAAAGCACAGCGTCATCATCATTAATGCTAGCTTATTCTCTATTTTATATTGTTGTGGACAGACGTTTTGAGCTCATCATGCAGGTTATTCATAGTTGCATTATAGCATAAAATATTTCTATCACTAAACATTCTCTTTTATTCTATCCCACTATGACTGACATGGATCACTCCCACAATTGACATAGGATCCACGGGCATTACACACAGAGACATTTGCACATGTAATTATATATATGACAATATGACACTTCTGAAAGTGCTGCCCGTCAGTATACTCCCCCTATCTGTTCCATCATAATACACAACGGAGCTCACCCTATTAAGCACCCCGCTCAATGAGGCCTGATTCTATCTATAGTAGATTATTCCATCTTGAACCATATAACAAATTCTTAGTCCACCATCTTGGATCGAACATATATCATGCGTCATTTTGGAACAAGATACGAGAATTAAAAACAGGGAACCAGGCTGTAATTATGAATTTTTATCATCAAACTATCCTTCCTTAATTTTCATCAATTACTTATACAAACTCTACTATGTCATGAAAGTTTTTTCACTAAACTATCCTCACTCAATTTTCAGCAATTAATTTACTATACTCTATTAGATACTTTCAGCAATTTTCACAGCAATCCACGAATATTCAGGACTAAATAAGATACTTAAAGCATAAGGATAGAGTTTGAAAATTGTAATTAGTTTAATTAGTATGTGAAGAAATTACTTAAAATGGACCAAATTTTTTCACCTAAAAGACATATAATATGGGCAGAGGGAGTATAATCTTTATTCTTTATAACGAGAAAGAAAATATGTAATAAATCTATTGTAAACATAAAAAAAAAAAGAAGCTAAAATATGTCGAATATTAAAGAAACTTATGAGATACGCTCATAATAATTAGTATATAAATTTGTAATAGGAATCTTCATGCCCCGTTCATTTTCCTTTGAGAAATATTTATAAGTTAGATGTCAAATTTTTTAATAATATAAAAATATTATAAAAAAATTAGTGCCCGGATAAATTCAAATTAATCCTTTTTAGACATTTGAGTGGCTTTCAAAAGGTGGGGATATTTTTTCCCATGAGAAATGAATTTATAATTTAGATGACAATTTCATTAAATAATATAAAAATACATTATCAAACCTCTCGCTAAGGACTGCGCCCCGAACATATAGGTTTTTTTTTTTTTTTTAGTTATTGTCTGCACACGACTAACACCATAAAATATGGATCGCAGTTATCACCCATTTCACGTTTGCTGCATAAGTGACAAAATTGACAACATCCTGGTATGGAGAATCCAAAGTGATGTTCACTATCTAGAGCAATCATCAATCACTGCTTATTTAAACAATACAAACCATAAACCATAAACTAACAGAATTTTCAGTATCATGCCTGTCATGGCAGGCTCTCGCCAAAATGAAATAGCTGATAACTCATAAGAAATCAGCCGTAAAAGAGAAACAGACTATTTACCCACAGAAAACACTTTGTTTATTACTAAGAAGAAATGGAAAGATATTACATGAAATCAAATACATTTTGTACCAACGACATTTTTAGTTAACAGAGAGAAATGGCCAATTGTACCATGACATCACTGCAGCATTCTCATGTAGCAGCTTCAATTTCATCAGAGTTCACAGCTACTCCATTTGGGGTTTCCTCTGACCGTAGCTGAGCAGAAACATCATCTATGGCAGCATTCAGTTGTTCAATCTTCAGAGCCAGTACTTTCCGGGTTTTCTGCAACTCAAGCAAAGCAAATTTTGTGAGCCATTAAAGGAAATATCTACACTTACAACCATCAATGTTGCAGCGAGAAGAACAAGTGCAATACGAGGGCCTCCCACGAGCATTATATAAATTTGGTAAATAAGTTGAAATAAAATGATGCCCAACGCATGGAAATAATAGTATATTCAGTCACCACAATTGGAGTCCTAAACATCCTTTTATATGATATCAATTGATTCAAAAATGCAATTAAAATGAAAAACAAAAAATTAAGAAAATACCACTGAAATTAAAAAAAAGAAAAATAAAAGCATAAACACCCAAAAATGACACAGGCACACATAAGTCAATTCTAAGTGCATCAAAATAATAAGACTTTTAAACTAATCACCCATTTATGCTAGCGCAATTGCGCTTATACACCCAACAGCAATTACAGCCCCTCCAAGCAAAAGGAGACAGCAAGATCAACCATGGCAAATTCCTTTTATAAGACAAACATGAAGGATGGTATATAGAGCAAGCAACTGCTCACCTCTAAAGCCTTCTCTTCGTCGTATATAAATTTTGGCAATTTTCTCATTAACTCCTTCCGGTCAGCTCCAGCTAGTGCTTTGCTTATCTGTGGAAGAATAAAATAGAAAATAATACTCAAGCAATCTGGTTTGCAAGATATAAAGTTTACAAGAAAAATTATAATGCACATCCTGCTATCTTAAAGATTTTAAAGATATGTAATGCCATCTACTTAAAATTATGTTGCATATATAGTTTTTTGTTGACTGAATGAGTAAGAGGGGTTAAACAATTAAATTTCCATATATAGCCATGCATTTGATGACTTTAAGTGTAAGACAAATATCTGAATGGATCCCATTAAACATCAACATCTAGCGCTTGGAAAGTTTTTTACAGTAACAAATACTACCTGAGGTGCATACACGCAGCCAAGAGTGCCAACTATTAATCCTCCCAAGAGAAAGCCACCAACAAAGACGCCAGCACTGCTTGGCCTTCCGCCATCACTGCAGTTCCAGAACAAGCAAGAATCCAAATTAATAACATCTATTCATTTAGCTAAACACATTACAAACTGCCATAATCAAAATATGTTTCAAATTCAAGCATATTTGGTGTTCTCTGTTTCTTCCTTGTGTCAGTTGTGTGGTCCTCTCCATATTATGATTATTATTTGTGATGGCAGTTTGAAGGCATCTATTGATCAATAGTAATTTTGAAAAAAACTACTTTCCACTATGTGTATAAATATTTAAAGTAAAGATTTGGCTCCTCTATAGTAAGGAATGCACTTTAGAGGGGGAAGTGTAAAATTATAAGAGTTGATTGGAAAATCAAGGGAGTATAGATTTTAACAACTTTATAATTTGTAATTACATGAGCATGTATGTTAGTACAATCTAAACCCAATGATTCTTCCACTTTTCCCTCTAAAATGCTCCACCCGTTTGAGGAGCCAAATTCTTAAAATAATACTCATGATCAAATATGCATTTATCCAAGTAAAAATGTAAGTGATATCAAAAATTTCTAAAAAGTTTCTTTACCAAGTTTTCATCTTTCTCCCACCCGTTCCCTCCAAATAATAAGGATAAAATATTTCTCCGCTCAGAGTTAATCAATACTGAAATGTCTAAAAGAGAAAGTTGTGGCACAACAGTGGAACACAGAAGCAGCCCTGATGTAACAACTAACATTTTAAGACCCTTATCAGCAGCTATACACATATTATCACCTTGCAACTAATTCAATGTACTCATGAAGACAAACTACAAAGAGCTTAATAACAAAATCACAACTACGAGAATACCTGTACGTAGCTTGAATCGTTAGAGGCCTTCTGGGTGAAGATAGTTGCATTCTCCCTTGACGATTTAGAATCAGTGACAAGCTGGATTGTTTGATCTTCACCTGAGATGATGCTAGCAAGAGTTTTTGCAACAGTAGATTAGTTAGAAAACGAGATGCTCAGTTAGATAAAAGAAATATTGTTTGAAAATAAAATATTCAAGCAAAAGTTTTCACTAGAGTAGAGAAGCTAGAAAACGAGATATGCTCTTTTGGGCAAAAGAAAAATAAAGAAAGGGGAGTAAAAGTGGCAAAGCACCACTTATATGCCAACATTGCATGAAACAAGTACATACGAAATCTTGATATTAGGTAAAGAATGTTTTATAACTACAACACATGAATAGATGATCTTGAATCCGATGACTGTTATGTCTTTGTGGCATGCAGAAATCCAAGAAAAACCTCCTATAAATGGAAACGAAGGAACATTAATTCCTAAAAATGAGTATTTCCAATGGATCATACAGCGTTGAGCAATCTCTGGTGCTAATCACTCAATCAATCGTGAAAGGTTAAGGGGAAACTATCCCAATTCCAAAGAAATTAACGTTTCTGAGACGCGTAAATTCTCATCCTGCTGATATCGTTCAGTCACATATCCATAATTTTAAAAACCCTAGGTTACGTACAAATTAAAAACCAAAAAGAAGAAAAACATGGATTAATTAAAATCAGGGGAATGCGCCTATGCTATCATCTTTCAAATCAATCCATAAAAAAATTTAAAAATAAAGAAAAATTTGCAATGAAATTAAAAGAATATAGTCAAAGAAAAAAAAAGATAGAGCCAGTAATTTTTGAGGAATCTTGAAAAAGAAAAGAAAGAGAATGAGAAAAAGTTAAGCTGTAAAGAATCGGAGAGAGGTTACCAGAATTGGTTAGAATGAAAGAAGTGGAAACAGCAGCCATAGTCGGAGATGATGAATGGGAGATGGAATTGAGAATGGTGTGAGTGTGTGTGTGTGTGTGATTATTTATGACTTGAAAACTATGGGTTCGATGATATCTAAGCTTCACTGTAACAACTGGTAAGATAATTCTTTTTTTTCTTTTTTCTTTTTTTCTCCCTCTTCTACTATGCTTTATAGTTTTGTCTGCAGCTACCACTACCGGGCGTTAGGACAGATGCGGATATACCCAATCTCGAGTAAATATTAGAGCATCGTATCATATGCGGAGATATTTTTATTTATATATATATAAAAAAAAAAAAATTACTCTTGTACTGCATGTTCTCAAGTGGAAGTATGGAACGGAGCAATGAGTTATTCACTCATTCTCAATTTTGAAGTGAACACAATTAATTATGTAATTGAAATCAGTTTTGTTAAACTCGACCCGGACATCGATCTGGTCGGGACATTGGATTATCGGGTCATTGATCGGATTGGTGGGTTACTGGTCGGACCGGTTGACCCGAATATATATAAAAATATATATAAATATGGACATATAAATTCAATTATATTCTCCATATCTAAAATGAATTTAAAAAGTTTACTAAATAAACTCAAAAACATGAAACATAAATAAATAAAAATGCATGTCATTACTATATCAATTTATATTGCAACTCAGAATCTCCGTAAACATACTTTTCGATAAACATTGAACTTATATTTTTGAAATTCAACTACATTAAAATGGCATATGTCACATTCTCTTAATTTATTATTCATCAAATTGCTTCAGTATTAAAAGGTGAAATTTGAGGTCATTGTAGAAGAGTGTACCAGCAAATAAAATTATAATTTTTTTTTTAAAATGAGTTCAATATTTTTTTCTCACAAGATAGAAACAATTTTAGTTTTTTAGTTTTTTTTTTTAAATAAACTCGACCGGGTCACCGGGTTTGGCCGGATTTTGACTGGGTCGATGCATGACCGGTCCAATACTTGACCCGAACCGGTCCAATGATCGGTTCACCGGGTCCCGGGTCGGACCGAGTTTTACAACAGTGATTGGAATAGTCTTTTTCTTTTTTTGTTTAAAATTGTTAGATATGAGTTTTGATATATCTTCTAAAATAATGTTTTAAGGACTAATAGCAAATATCTACATTAAAAGTCGGGTTTTATTAGTGTTATGTAACATAATATAGATGTTGTTTCCAACTCTCACATAAAAAAGGAGAGAGAAAGTGGAATGATGAAAGAGAAAGAAAAACATGTGGACCCACCTCTTTAATGTGTGTGTAGGAAAATGAAGTTATATTATGTTAAATGATAAACATAAAACTCTTAAAAATTATATTTAATATCTTAAAATGTAAAATATATTAAAGATTTATTTATTTAGAAATGATTTTTTTTTAAACTATATGTATCTTCTACTAGAGATAACCATGTTAGGTAAATCAACATCATAGTGGGACTATCTATTAGAGAATATATAAATTATTAAAAAACGTTCTCACCCAATATCTTAAGATTTTTTATGGAGTTAATTTTTTATATGATATCAGAGCTTAAGTGATTATAAAGTCACGAGTTTAGTACTCATCTTCTCCTATTTTTTAATGAAATTAAATAAGCACAAGGTTAAAAAAAATGTACAATATGTACGTTTCAAGTTTGGCTTTTGTACGAGGGGATATTTTAAAGAATAATATAAATTATTAAAAAAAATCTTCACCCAATATATTAAAATCTTAGGCTAAAGTAATTCTTTACACTACCTCTCAACCAGTGTTGATAAAATCAGCCCGACTGGTACTAACCGTCGAATCGGTTTTGGAAAAAATATTTTCAATGTTGTAGCCGCTGGGATTCAAACTCAAATCTTGAGGATGCCTAACAATAACTTACCAGTGAGCTGAATTTGTTTGTTAGTTAATATGCATCATTTAATATATATATATATATATATATATATATATATAGAGTTCGCTTTTTCTACAGTTACTGCAGATAACTTATCTGCAGTAAGCCCAATACGACGTCGTTTTAGGGCAGAAATCATGATATTTTTGTAATTTTAATTTATTTCAGGGTTATAATAGTCTTTATATTATAATTTTCTAAGATTTCAATACCAAAACGACGTCGTTTTGGGTATAAATGCAGATAAGTTATCTGCAGTAACTGCAGAAACATTTTTCCCATATATATATATATATATATATATATATATATATATCATATCATTTAATAGAATTATTTAAAAATTACATCTAGTGGGAATCGAATCCTTGTTGTGAAAATATAAATTGTAGTATTTATCACTAAGCTACATTTGGTTCTTGGTTCACTTGCACCATTTAAAATAGTTATTATATAATTAAGTATAAAATATAAATTTATATATATATATCCGGTTCATACAATTGAACTAATGACCCACTAATCCAGTACCTGATCGAATTGATCACCGATTCGAATTTAATAACATTGCTCTCAACGTGATTCCTAATATCCACACCACAGTAATGAATTTTCTTATCCTACTCTAAGCCATTATACTGGTAATAATTAAAATTTCTGTAATACTCCTAGAATAAGTTTTTTGTTTTTTTGTTTTTTTTTATTGTGATACAAAAGTTTAATTTTTTTCCAAATAAGGAAATTAATATGATATAAAATTCGAAATGTTAGAACGCTCTAATTTTTCTATATCTATTCATTTAATAATTAAAAAATGTTTTATAAAAATAATGAGTTCTTCATTAGATATTGTCAGCGGTTATGACTTATGAAGATTGTTCTGGATAGTCCACTTATATAGGTCCAATCACTGGGTCCAACCTAAAAAACGCATTTCTAAAAGGCAGAATAGGATTCTCATTCTTCTTCATGCACATTACTGCGCATGTTCAGTACGCCCAGCTTGAAAAGGCTAGGCTGATTAGGTTGACTAGAGATCTCACTCTAAATATCCCCTCTCTTATTGAGGAGGGGGCTTCTTCTCTTCCATTAAGAGTTATCCTAGCCACTTCCACACACACCTCCCTTTATGCACACCATAAGAAGATTCACTAATACCTTGGTCTCTACCATTGTCACTATAAATACCTTCTATATCAACATACTTTACCCTCCATAAAATATTCTTCGGGAGACACATTTTATATACACCAACTGTACAAGGATAAAATCAAACCTGCACCTCTACCAACTCTGACGAAAATTGAGGCAGAGCTGTAATAATAATGGCGAATAATTTGCACTTTTTTAGCGAGTGAAGTGGCTTTAGTTTTTAATTGGATTTGGGTTGGGCCAAATCTCATTCCGTCATATGATGCATATGTCAATATGTCTAAGTAAACATTTAAGAAAAGGGGCCACACTCGAGGGGTCACAGACATTAGACAATTAATGAATACCTCAAATTTGTCAATTGTGTCTCCGGCTTTTAAATTTTATCGATTGCTTTGAACAAATCAAATTGATGTACAAAGCAAGTGAACACCACCATACTGATGATTGTTGAATTAGTCAAATCGAACAGAACAAGCGAACACGCTTAGCAGTTTGAACGCACTCTGAGCTGATTTATTATTTTATTAATTATGGCAAATGGCACATTCAAGAATAAGTCACCTCCAAAATTCTCTTTTAGCTGCGATTCCTATTCAGCCATCATCGACGATCGACCATCTAAGAGTCACAATGAGGACTCCATGCATACTAGTACAAACAAGTAAACAACAAGGCATGCTACGAACTAAATGATTAACTAACTAGTTGGATTACCAAAACTTGCCTGGTCAGCTATGATAATAATTAATTTATATAACATATTATATTATACACAAGCGGCTGGGATTAAGAATATGTGATAATTACGCAATTTAACTTTTTTAAAAAAAAAAAATTCAATTAGTAGCAATATTATATAGGCCTGAACCCATAAACTCCGTTTTTTCTTAATAAAAAATTATATAAAACGATAAAAAAAAACATATACATGCAAATCTTCCAGTGGCCGGCTTAAACATTATTATTATTATATGTTTAATAATTATGTCTTGTTTTCTAAGAAGGTGCGTGGTTCCTATCACAGTGATACCATTACAGTCTCGGCGGATAAACCTGGAAGCATATGACAAAAATCTCGAACCGCGTGTATATATATGTATGTTACAGTATGTATGTAGCATGCTTAACTCATTTAAACTAATTGTTTCATAGAAGGGAGTAAATATGGCTGGTGCAGCTTCTGGAGAAAGAACCTTACAAGAAACACCAACATGGGCTGTGGCTGTAGTCTGCACAGTGTTCGTCATCTTCTCTATATTAATTGAACACGGAATCAATTCACTTGGAAAGGTAGATAGAGTTCATTCATATATCTTTTGGTTTTAACTTTTAATCTAAATTAGTACCTAGATATATCGACTTTAACTAAATTCTACATTCACCCTCTCCCTTTCTTTAGTGGTTTCAAAAACGACAAAAGAAGGCCATGAGCGAAGCCTTGGAGAAAATCAAAGCGGGTAATTAAGTAAAATTAGTTTGATACCGAAGATTTTTAGTTTTAAAGCTCCTTGTTTTATCTCCCTTATAAATTATAATTGATATGATATGTATTTATATTTTTGTTTGCAGAATTAATGATATTAGGATTCATTTCCCTGTTAATTACTTTTGGTACAAAATATATTGCAAAGATATGCGTCCCTGAGAAAGTTGGTGACACCATGCTTCCATGCAAGAAGGTGAAAGTGTCAAATGACAAGAGGATGTTACTTTCTTTTGAGGAGAATGTGGAATGGCGTCGAGTTTTGGCAGCTGCCTCTGGTGATGACTATTGCTCTAAAAAAGTGAGGGAGATAATAAAACACAATTTCACATAAATATATGCATCTCCTCAATCATCATCATCTCTCATGCCCCTTCCCGTTGTTTTATATATATATATATATATATATGCAAAAGTATTTCTACAACAACTTTAGATAAGCTTATCTACCGCTGTCATTTTTAACTATATTCTCCCGGAAGAATATAGTTATAACGTTAAAGTTGCTCTTTTTTCTCTCTCTTCAATTACTTTTCAGAACTTTTTTGCTGACGTGAAGAGAGAGAAAAGAGCAACTATATTCTCCCGGGAAAATATAGTTAAAAATGGAAGCTGTAGATAAGTTTATTTAAAGTTGTTGTAGAAATGTTTACCCCATATATATATATATATATATAGGGTTTTATAAGAGTTATGTTGTAGGAAAAATGATTGTGTAATGTTATAGAGATTCGTTTTGCGTGCCATAATTTTTTATTTATTTTTTTGTTTTAAAAAGTGTGGGCCCCACAAAATGTTGTGAGTGTAGGAAAGTTTGTTATGTTATGTTAAAGGATAAAATGAAAACCCATATATATATATATATATACACACACACATTTATATTCAATATTAGTTTACTCTCTTATATGTGTATCCTTTCTCTTTTTCGGCAAATCAGGGTAAAGTGCCTTTAGTCTCTGAGTCTGGGGTGCACCAATTGCATATATTTATATTCGTCCTCGCTGTTTTTCACATTTTCTACAGCGTCATGACTATGGTATTAGCCCGAGCAAAAGTAAGTTCACTTCTCTAAATATAAGATTTTTTTATCATGTTTATTAATCAGCATAAATATGATTAATATTCTAATTTGTTAATTGTGAATTTTTTTTCTTAAAGATAATAAAATGTAAATTCAAAGAAAAATGCTGATCATAGCGAAATATTTTTCATGAATTCTCATACAAATCCAAGGTGGCGGGCTTTTATTGCTTTTGTGAATTCTCAAACAATTTTTAATTCTTATCATACAAATTTTTTTCTTTCCAATAGTGATTGGTTATAAACCTCCTCATTACTTTTTCGTGAATTATATCTGCAACAGATAACCTTGCTCAAATTTAAACAAAGTTTTAAGTCCTCAATTTATAAATTTAAAATTAAGATTTTTAATTAATTATTACAATAATATTAAGGGTATTCTATAAAAAAAATAATTCTGATAATGGAGTGGGCATGAGTAACACTGCAGAACACATACCACATGCAATTCCTGAAAGCTGAAATAACATAGACCCATAAAAAATATATGTTAAAAAGTTAAACACAAAAATTATTGTGCCCGCTAAACCTCAAATATAGGAGTGTAAATCTGTCAGGTTGGTTTACAGGTAACTACAGTCTAATCTATTTTAGGTCAGGCTTAACTTATTATAAATAATTAATTAAAATAGGCTTATACTTTTAAAAAAATCTATTTAGAAGGCAAATCATAGATTTTTTTGTACATATCGAGCATATAAACCTACAGGCTGGCCTATATCATACTATTTATTTTAAATAAAATTATTATTTAATAATTTAGAATAATAAAATAATATCATTTTAGTTATTTTTTAATTATGTAATGTTTAATAGGTTTAAACAGGTTAACAAACGTAGGACAAGACTTTTATTTTTTAAATATAGGTCAGGTCAAACTTATAATTTGGACGTATACAGGTTAATAGGTCAGTCTAGACATATAAGTTTTTTTATATAAACTTGACCTATTTAAGCAAAGCCTAACCTATTTATACCCCTAGCTCCAAATCATTCAGACATCTTTTTCGGCGTATATAACATTTCCCAAGTAAGATTTATTCATTTTATTTATATCAAATGAAATTTGAAGAAAATGCAAAATATTCAGGATTTTATTTTCTGGGGCAGGTTATATTTACAAATTTTTTTGTTTACAAACTACACTATGTAGGACCGGTCCTACATTAATCACACAGTGTACGACCGGTCCTACATTAGTGTAATTGCAAAAAAAATTTGTAAACGGATCCTGTCCCTTATTTTCTATATTAGAAATGTAAGCACTTGAAGTCACTGTCAATTATAAATTACTAGTTGTTGACATACTTGCGGGGCATAGTGGCTCTCAATATGGGTTAGGCATGTCCCAAATAAGGGGAAAAGGAAAATTGCCTAGAGACTTGATAATTTGTGGTTGGTTGCTTAACTTTCCTTTTTACCAAAAATAAGAATAAAAATGTCGTTGCTTGACAGATGAAGAAATGGAAGGCTTGGGAAGCGGAAACATCCTCCCTAGAGTATCAATTTACAAATGGTAATTCTTGTAGAGTTGTTTCTGGGATGCTATTATGGAATCAAATCACTCATGACTTTCACATCTTTTTTTTTTCTGTTTTTTAAATTAAAAATATGGTACTTCAGTAAAGAAAATAAACTAATAATTAAGAGATAAAGTATTGCGATTTAAGAATAGAGAAATTTGTTTTGCTGAAATATTATTTTTTATTGATAAAAAGAAACAAGTGATTTGAATCGGGTCGTTTACATATGAATATAAGATATGATGGACCTCAGTTATTATTATTATCATTATCCCATTGGTGCAGATCCTGCAAGGTTCAGGTTTGCGCATCAAACATCATTTGTTAGGCGTCACTCTGGTTTGTCTAGGATGCCGGGAATTCGATGGATAGTGAGTTTCCACCTGAACAATTTGTCAAGAAGAAAAACAGAATGCATGGTTTATATAATAATCCCTTTATTTGCATTTTTCTATAGGTAGCATTCTTCAGGCAATTCTTTGCGTCTGTCACTAAGGTGGATTACATGACTATGCGGCATGGATTTATTAATGTAAGTGCCAAAGCTTATAGTTATATGTATATATAAATGTTGCTGCTTTTAATTGAGTTTGTTGTAAGTTTTAAACGGAAACCCAAAAAAATTGAACAAATGGCAGGCTCATTTTGGTCCCAATAGTAAATTTGACTTCCAGAAATACATCAAGAGATCAATGGAGGACGATTTTAAAGTAGTCGTGGGTATAAGGTATCTGACCTTAATTCACTAAGGCAAACTTCAATTTGCCTTTGTTTGCTGTTTTTTTTCTACATGCCAATTTTATTTTTGTTTATTTTTTGCAGTGTTCCATTATGGGCTTCTGCACTCATCTTTCTGCTTCTGAACGTTTACAGTAATTCTCTCTTCATGATCTCTCTCTAATTCGCATGCAACGCACAAACCCGCTTTGTTATTGAAGTACTCTACCTGTGTTGGCTTACTATTACTTAACTTCATTGCTGCAGAATGGTACACGCTCACCTGGCTGTCAGTAGCGCCACTAGTGGTAATTAAGGAAATTCAAAATTGAAAAGTTATTATTAACTTGAAAATGTTAACATAGGGCCAGCTTGTAATTCAAAATTTATGTGATAATCCTGTTAGCAATTTTCAGATACTCTTATTAGTTGGCACGAAGCTTGAACTTATAATCATGGAAATGGCCCAAGAAATCCAAGATCGAACTACAATCGTTAGAGGAGTCCCCGTGGTACAACCAAACAACAAGTATTTCTGGTTTAATCGCCCCGAGTGGATTATCTTCTTGATCCATTTTACCTTATTTCAGGTAATCATGTGTGTTGTAGAGAAACATAAGATAAAATTATTAATGTGATATTCATTTAATAAGTTAATATGATTAAGTGATGACGGGTTTTATAAATAATTAAATATATTGACTTCTGTGAGAAAATATATTAAAAAAATATAATATAAAATCATTAAACATCAACAGTAGCCTTTTTTTTTTGGGTGTGAGTGAGATGAAAATTAGTTTGTAGTTCAATCTTCGTTAGAAACTTATTTATTTATTCTTTTGCAGAATGCCTTCCAAATATCCTATTTTTTGTGGACGTGGGTAAGTAGCTTATGACCGAGATGTTTATTTTGAGAAATTTCAAGTTTTAGGCCTTCTAATTCAGAGGATTTATTATTTATAATAATATTTTCAAAGTGCAGTACGAGTTTACCATCAAATCTTGCTTCCATGCAAACTTGCCACTAATACTGACAAGGGTTTTACTTGGGGTGGCATTACAAATCCTATGCAGTTACATTACGTTTCCTCTCTATGCCTTAGTAACACAGGTGTGGACATTTTCAAATTAACCATTAAAATTGGGGAACTATTGCTATTCTCTTAATTACTAAGAGGCGTGCATGTATGTAAATGTACTACGTTAATTTGCAGATGGGATCTCACATGAAGAAAGCAATCTTTGAGGAGCAAACTGCAAAGGCACTTAAGAAATGGCAAAAGGCTGCAAGGGATAAGAGAAAGTTAAGGGAAGCAGGGGCAGATGTCCCTTCAGGATACATGAGTGGAGAAACAACGCCAAGCCAAGGCACATCACCAATGCATTTGCTTCACAAGTACAAGCCTAGCCACTCTAACTCAGAAAGCGTTATCAACTCTCCACGATCATACCAATCTGATACTGACTTATCAGAGACAGAGGGATCCACACACGAACTGAAAGAAATAACTAGAACGCATATAGCTCCACTGAATGAAGAAACTCATAACATCGACTTTTCCTTTGTTAAGGCTTAACAAAGCCCAATTTTAAAGGACTTTTGGCTGTGTCAAAAGAATTAACCGTGAATATCATCCAAGCTTTGTGTTCAAAACACCATAAAAACATGATAACTAATTTTAGGGATAAGAGGTTTTTTTTTTCTACTTGTCTGGAGAGTGAGACTAATCCTTACTCGAAGATAACTAATTTTCACAAATACTTATACATGTTAGCCAAATTATTTAAGCTATACTCCAACACATTATCATTTTTTCATGTTAACTTGTAGGCATACTCTTACTAATAAAAAAAGTAGTCCTAAGATTTTTAGAATATTATATTTCTTCTTTGAAGGTCTGTGGCCTTTAATTGACTATATATAAGAAAAATAAAGTGAACCTCTAAGCTTGCAATCATTTTTAAGAAATTAACTTTGTCTCGGAAGATTAACAACATACAATTAGCACTTAAATGATGATTTCTGGTCATTGCGCGCATGAGATCATTTTAGTCTATGAATGAACAGTAGCTGCTGTTATTTTGTTGCTCAAAAAAAGTCCGTTTGATGACCAAAATAATTAGTAATTTTTTGAAAACCAAATTAATATTTGGGAAATCCTTTTAGGATCAAATCGGAGTTTGCTCAAAACAAGTGTGAGCTTTATTTAGTTTTTAAAATAAAGAGTAAACTCATAGTTTAGTTCTTCAAAAACACGTGTCGTCGTCATAAATTTGTCCTTAAAATATTAGTATTAATTTAATGTATATTTGGTTTAACTTTTGAAAATTTTAAATTATAATTAAGGCGAAAGTTGATATATATAAAAGGTTATATTTACCATATTTTTTCTTCTCACTAATTTTGTTATTATTTGATCAAAATCAAATCAACGGTTATAAAATAACATCAAGTGAGAGTTATTGATTTGATTTTGATCCAACAATAATAATATTGATGGTAAATATAACCTACTCCTATATTATATATTTAGGCTAAAGAGTTAAGGGATAAGCTTTTGACCAAATTATGTATGTTTTGGGGGATTTCCAAAAGATTAAAAAAGAAACATATTATTATTCTCTCAACTATGAAAAGTATCAGTAAAATCGTCCTTCTTCATATAAAATGAGAGATTAATAAATTACATTGATATCTTTCCTCTGATTAAAAACCTATATTAGCATTAGTTTTTACGCATGACTGAGTTAATTTCATTTTTATGATTAAAGAATTAAATTCATATATATATATATATATTTAAAAATCCAAATTAATATCAAATGAGCCACATTGCGAAAATATTTTGTAAAACTCAATTCACCCCTCTTGAATATTGAAGTTACTTGTCCAACAATTACACCCACTTAATTTTCGAGAATGTGACGAACAAAAGTTGTCCCAATTTATTTATTTTTATTCCTTAATTCAATATTTATCTTTACAGTTTTGTTAACACTAGGTATACATAAATCAATATAATTCAATGCAAATAGAAAAAATCGAGCTGAAAAGTTAGAATCTAAAAAATTCTAAAAAAATGATTTTTTTATTTATTTAATTAGATCGGTTTTCAATTTCATATTAAAAACCGATGTAATTTAAATCGAAATAAATTTGTCTGTAGAGAGGTTTTATTTTAAAGGTTATAACATACTCTACTCATATATTTATATTTTTATTTACTCCTACCACTTTATTTGTAATTTATTGGTGTTTATACAAATTATTGCATTTATTTATTTATATATACTTTCACTCTCATCGTTTTAATTTTTTTTATAAGTTTATTAGTTCTAGATTAGTTTGAAATATACTATTGTATCTAATATCATCATTTTATATTTAATATTTTAAATTAAATTAATTTTTTTATTATGTATTTTATTTATTGTCTCTTAAAAAAAAGAAAAACTATAATGAATATAGATGAGATCGAATGATCGATGACTTGAATTTGGATGAAGTTTTACTTTTTAAAACATATTCAATTCAACCCAAAAAATATTCCTAGTTAAATTTTTTCCTTAATACGGGATCTTTGGTTTGGTTTGGTTTACTGAACCGATTCTATTAATTCGATTCTAAAAACTGAATCGGTTTGTTTAACTGATTTTATATTTTGATGATTGCATTTGTGCTTTATAAGTAATTTTTTTCTTTCCCGTGTTTTATTAGTAAATAGTTTTTTAAAAAACACTTTTATTCTATTTTAGATATAATTCCCGTGTCGTACTGGAATTTAAATTAATAATTCTCACAATTTTTAACTATTTTAGGTGAATAAAGTTGTTAAAATTTATTTATGTAAATAATCTTGTTTTATTTCACACACTTTGAAGGAAAAGTAATCGGCAAAAGCCTTATATAATCCAATTGCGGTTGGTAGGTCAAATCAGTATGCTTTTCATTCTTTTATTCGTATATGATGAAAGACATTTTCGGCATATTATTAGATGTTGGTAACAAACTTCAGTTACTCGCAGGATTGTTTGTCACTATCAAATGAAAGTGACATAGGAAGGGATGGGTCGAACGGAAAAATGATTAGTAGAAAGTTTCCAAATCATTATGTTTTAAGTGGACGGCACATTGAGCAATTAATTATTAACTATATATAATTAAAAAATGGCATTGCTTTCTGTAGATTATTAAAGTGATTATAGAAAACTTGCCATCAAAGCATTTCACTAATGAAAAGAATTAACTTCTAAACTAAACAAATAAAATCATATCTATAATTAAATTATATTATATTAAAAATTAAGATATATTTTAGATTAAGTTAATAATAGAATATCTAGACAATTACTTTAACCACAGTTTAACCTTAAATTTGGCAAAACAACAAATCCACTCGGACAATTCTTGGGTTAACATTAACCTTAGTCAACAGGTTTATTTTGTTAAAAATTGGTATATCACCGTCCTGTCTCTAAGAATTTAACCAACAAAGATGTGACACCTAACAATTAACATATTGTTGTTCCATGTTTTTTTCTTTCTATCAATAGCGCTTTGATATGCAATATTTACTACGCATAACTTTTATATTATTTTATATTAATACCAATGAAAAATTAAATAAAAAAAGTAAAGGCTTATCTACCACACGAGTCTTACGTACTTTTTTTTTTTGCCAAGTAGTATACTTTTTCTACATTGTGAATATATATTTCAAATTAATGAATGTACAACATAATAATTATAATTATTACATTAAAAAAGAGAGGAGAAACGTAGGGTTTACTAATTGCGTTTAATTAATATCATTTTCGATATAAAAGAATTTCAAGTTGATAGTTACTAATATTTCAATACGGGATTATTTATTACGTAATAAGCAACAATAATGTATTAAAATATTAATAAAAATCACTATGTACGAGACACGTCAGTTGGTTTAAAACCGTGCTTACGTGTGTATTTACGTACTGTTTTTTTGGCGTTTTGAAATCATTATGATGGATTCTAAAATATTTGTTAGCGCCAATCCTCTTTTTTTTAAGCTACAAGCTACTTATAAGCATAAGCTAGGCCAAACAGGTTTTTGGAAAAGCTCTTATAACGAAAAACTCTTTTTTTTATAATGAAGAAAAAAGCTGAAAATTAAAAGCTCCTAGGAGGAGCTTTTTTTTAAGCTCTTATCTGTTTTTCTTGAATTGTGTGCTTTTTTTTAAAATAAAGAGTGATAAAAATAGAAAGAGATAATTTTCTTGAAATATGTGCTTTTAAGTAATTTTTAAATTAAAACTTTTATGTGATTTCCAAACAGCTTTTAACTTATTTTTTTAAGCTCTTTTTTTTAGCTTTAGCTTATAAGTAGCTTCTAGCTTAAAAATAAGAGGATCCAAACAGGATCTTATTCCCTTAACATTAAATTATAATTTTAGTGTTAATTAACTTAATCACAAAGAGTTAGTTCCAATTTCCTGTTTATTTTAGATTTTATCTGTTTGGGATGAAGAATATTTTATGTGAGTTTGCGTTTATCATAGGGGTTAAGGAAAGTGAGGAAGAAGTAATTAAGAGTGAAAAAGTGAAATGAATAATAAGGTGGGTGCGTCTTTCTAGGACGTCAAAATAAAATAATACAATAGTTTGAGGGAGTGACCCTAGTCTTTCTTCCTTCGCTCTTTTCACAACACTTCACAGCCTCTTTCTCTTTCTCTTTCTCTCTCTCTTAGTTGAATTTGACTTTCGAAACCCTAGCCTAAGAATTCAGAATCAACTCAAAACTTGTTGCTCTCATCATCAACACTAGGAGACAGAGACATTCCGAGTGGCTACTGGCTAGGTCCCTTTGAAACAGATACTGCTTTTGTTGTTTGAAATGAGGTAATGTTTCTGATTTGGTAGTGTTCCATTGAGAGGCTCTTTGGTCATGGCTAGGCGTCATGGATGGGAGCTCCCTTTTCACACTTTTCAGGTACATTGTTCCATCTCACTCTCACACTATATTAGTCTTTCAAATGATGCTATTATCATGTGCAACTTTGTTTTCTTTCTGTTTCAGATGAGGGGGTTTTCTTTCAACTTTCATTCCATTTTCCATCTTCTACCTTTTCACTTTCTCGATTACCTTTTTTTTTTTTCCTTCTTCTTCTTCTTTTCCTTTCGCCTCGTCCCTCCCATTTAAGCGAAGTACGTTACTTTCCTGTACAGTTCACTATGCTTTTGCCGTTATAATTTCCATAAATTTGCGTATCATTTTGCTTAATTTTCTAATTAATTACTGGTCTTTTGCGGAATCTCACGCATCCTTGTCGTATATATTGTTGTATCCATGCCTTTTTTCACCTTCACTTTCTGGGCGAACGCCGAAGGTCATTTTAAACCCAAAAAAAAAAAAAAAAACATAGAATAGAAACCACATCATTTAATGTTCAACGTGTAAATCGAATGACAATGATATTCAACCCTTCAGCATATTCTTTAGTAAACGTGGTAATTTTTTTTATAAGTGTTGGGTATGGCTCATACTTCACATGAATCTGTAATAGCATTGACAACTGATATTCTCATAAGCCTTTTTTTTTTTTTTTTTTTCTCTTTGCTTGTGATTTGTGAACAGGTGGTGGCTATCACAGTTTTTTTCTTGCTATCCATTGCATATTATGCCTTCTTTGCTCCTTTTATTGGAGGGGACATCTATGAATATGTGGCTTTTGGTGTTTACTCTGTACTAGTGAGTAACATTCCGATTCTTCTCTACCCTCCTTGTGTGTTTCATATGGAATATTCATTCTAAAATACGTAACCCAGAATATCCATTGACTTGTACCTAAATTCTAAATTGCAGGCTCTCTCTGTATTCATTCTTTATGTACGATGCACTGCCATCGATCCTGCTGATCTGGGAGTAATTATTGATTGTGACAAGACATCTAAGAATATGTCAAAACTTGATGAAGAGTTGGCAGGTTGGATTTTGAATGCTACTGGCATCCATTGATATGATTTTCATACTTTTAAGTTTACTCTTTAGATCAGTTTCAAGTCTTGATTAATCATATTTGTTGATAGTTCCCAGAAATTTAGTGTAATCTTTGTTTTGTCAGTGGTGCTAGACCACCAAAAAAAAAGAACTGAACGGAAATTAATTATACAGCTGTAACATTGTTGACTAGGATGTTACTGGCTGCATACAAACTCCGAAGCAGTTACATCAGATTTATATATGTCTTTATTATTGGTTTGGTACCACTCTTTTAGGTGGTATAGCGTTTTCCTTGTTCTATAGTCACTTTGTTGCCTCGTGTATGGCATGTACAGACAGATTGTCATGATTTTATTTTTTTGACTGGTTTGACAATGATACTGGTTTAGAATGTATTGGATTATAACAGCATCAATTGTTGAACTCCTATGCCTTCAGTAGCAATTTTCAGTGCAATTTGATAGTTTATAATGCTATTAGGATTTGCATCTCCTAATGCAGAACCCAGCAAGATAGGACTAAAGGGTGAAGGAATGTCTGATCGGCATAATTCAAATTGGTGCTCCAAACTTGGATGTTTCTTTTGTAGTTTCCTTGTTAGAGAAGATTGCCGAAGTAATGAAGATATTTTTCTACAGCAACAATCTGGAGAGGAGGATGCTTTGTTCTGTACTTTGTGCAATGCTGAGGTTGGCATGCTTACAGAAAAATCGTATTTTTTTTTTCTCCGTAACAGCTCTAAATAAAGATAGGGTTTTGTAGAATGCAATTCAGTGTGATTCTATGTTGATGAATCCAAATTTTGCTTCCTAAAACTGCCATGCGTATAGGCAAAGCCGAAAAAGTTATGTCATAGCAATCGTTTTTAACCCTTTTATGTAAAACTGTCATGCTTGTTCAAGAATAAATAAATAACCCCTTTTAACGAACAGTGAGTAATTTTTCTTTTTGGTAGTGTTCATTGTATGCCACATTACCACTTTTATCACGCTTTCTCTGTATTTTGAAATCTCTGGTTGAAGATTTTTTTTTCATATACTCGCCTCACCAGAAAACGGAAAAAGCCATGATGTATTTACACTTTCTTTGTTATATTTTGCAGGTGCGAAAGTTCAGTAAGCATTGTAGAAGTTGTGACAAATGTGTTGATGGATTTGATCACCATTGCCGGGTAATGCTTGCA
Organism: Gastrolobium bilobum; assembly: GCF_033153095.1. Classification (NCBI taxonomy): domain Eukaryota; kingdom Viridiplantae; phylum Streptophyta; class Magnoliopsida; order Fabales; family Fabaceae; genus Gastrolobium; species Gastrolobium bilobum. The sequence continues at coordinate 74,730 of NW_026898358.1, read as the reverse complement.
AGTTGTCTTTGTTTGAAGTTATTTTTGTGAATTGTGACAAACATGTTGTCTCCTATGCTTGCTAGTTATTTTTCCTGTAATGCTTGCAAGTTGCAATTCAGGCTGTAGGCTATGTCAATGGAATTATCCAGAAGTAGACTATAGTGGTTAGATGTTTGGGACTTGAGATGTTGAGTGCAGTTGTGCACTTGTCTTAACTTGCTATTTGTCTTGCTTAACTTTTAGATTCTTCAGAAAGTCATTATCATATACTTTCATTTTTTTGTTCAGTGGTTGAACAATTGCGTTGGAAGGAAGAATTACATCACATTTGTGTGCCTTATGGCAGTTAGCCTAGTTTGGGTAAGTTGTATCCTAAATCTACTTCCTAGCCCCTCCTCTCTTTTTTTCTTCAGTTTTACATAGAAAGAACCTTCCAGATTTGAATTGTGTAATTTTCTTACTTTTGTTAGTGCATGTTACAGCTTATAGTTGAATGTGGAGTTGGGATTGCTGTGCTTGTGAGATGCTTTGTTGATAAGAGGGGTACAGAGAATCAAATAGCTGAAAAGCTTGGAGCTGGATTCTCTCGGGTCCCATTTGCTACTATAGTGGTACATTCACTCTCTTTTTCTTTCAGTTTTATTCTCCAATTTTATATAGGATAACTGAAATAAACTTTCCATCACTAATGTTACTTTTTGTATATACTATGAAATCTTTTTGTATATACTGCTACTTCTTTCTTTCTTCAAGCACATCTCATGTTTAATTTAAAACACTAGATTCAGACTACTGATGGGAGGCCATATTTAGCTTGAAATGTAAAATTACGCACCAGTGCACCACTATTACATGTAATAATTTGTGTTTCTTGATATATACATTATAAGCATTCAATTGAATCTCATGCAACCTTTTTTTTTGTAAATGATTTGCTCTTTTGTTGTTGGTCAGTGATCCTGTTTTGAGTTTTTATAGGTTGTGTTTGAGGGAAATTATTCAAACATAATCTTCATTCTTCTAGTACTCATTATCTGATCTTTGAACATCATTAACTAGTTGAGTAGTTAATTGTTCCTGAATTGTAAATATTTTTTTGAAGAATTACTTTCTTATATTTTCTCTTCTTTGATAAAATGTAATTGTTAAAAGATTGAGGGTATATAATGCTATGTTTTACACTATTTTCAATCCTTTAACAGGCTATATGCACGGCAGTTTCTTTCCTTGCAACTATACCTTTGGGAGAATTATTCTTTTTCCATATGATCCTGATTCGAAAGGTATATTCATGAACCTTTCCTCCCACTGACATGTATATTCTAAGCTGTCATTTCCTTTACCAGGGTATCACAACTTACGAGTATGTAGTTGCCATGAGAACTCTAAGTGAACCACCTGGGCCTTCAGTTGATGGGGGTGAACAACACAGTCTACCATCTTCTCCTACTAGTTCAGCTGTCACTGCAATAAGTGGAAGAAGCTCTGTTGGAATGAGTTTGCAATACAAAGGTGCTTGGTGTACACCTCCAAGAATCTTTATGGATCACCAGGTACTATAATCTATGTATAATAGCCTGAACTAGTAACTTCATCAATATATATATCACCTGTCTTTGAACATTACATCTAGACAATTACGGTGATAGATAAGAAAGGAGAATTGAGTGGAACAAAATGATTCGCAAAACACAATGCCATCGCTCTTCATTATAGGAAGCCATTGTTCTTTGGGACAGTGTGCTTTATTTTTGGTTATTAGCAAAGCTAAAGAGGTCTTGTATGATTTTCCATGGTTAATAGGAATAAAGAATTGCTAGAGTGGAAGTATTTAACGTTTTAAGACATGAGTAGTGCATTGTTTAAAGGCATGCCCAATAAGAATAGTCACTAGAAATATTGTGCGCATTGCATGCTTAGTTTCTGCAATAAATTAAGTTCTTGTTGAATGTTGATTAACTGTCTCCCCTTGGATAAGCAGGATGAAATTATACCACATTTGGAGCCAGGACGCCTACCGTCCACTGTTGATCCTGATGCAATACAACCACCTGACAAAGGGAAAAAATTGAACCAGCGCCCTGTGCGAATAAGTGCGTGGAAACTTGCAAAATTGGATTCTAATGAGGCGGCTAAGGCAGCAGCTAAAGCTAGAGCATCATCATCTGTGCTTCGTCCAATTAGTTCTCGATCTCATGCATATGATGTTGATCATTTATCAAGTAGCAATGTGAGTGGAAGAAGCAGCCCAATTAGCAATCAAGGTTTTCATAACAAATATGATACAGCAGGGACATCAAGGTTATCTCCTTCCAAGAGCTCATACCCTCCTAGTCAAGCAAGCAAGGAAGATATAGATACATGTCAACACAGTATGAGTAACTACAGCAGTCCTCAAGTCTCCAACTTAACTCCTTCACCAATGCAGAATCCAGGTTTGAACAGAGATCATTTCAACCCCATGTATCAACAACCATCGGGAAATCAGTCTCCTTCCTCAGCAAAAGAAAGTGAAGGGAATATAAATCCAATTCATGAAAATGCTGCACGTGTACCAATGAGAAGTAACAGCTTAGCTGTTTCAGAAAATAGAAGATCGTCCGTATTTTGGGATCAAGCAGCTGGGCGCTTTGTCTCGTCCTCTTCCAGAGGTCATGGCAGTTCCCAGATTCCTGGAACAGAGTTATTGTACACTGGTCGTTCTATATTTTTTGGCAGTCCCGTTGTGAATGAACAGCCAACTACGGGAACAAGAAATAACAGCTCAGTAGCTGTTATTCCGGATAGAGATTCTACATTAAGGGATTTGCAGCAAGGTAGATCACATAGAGGTGGCCAGCTTCCCGTGTTTGTTCCTGGTTATTCCCAGCAAAATAAGTTCTCTTAGATTGCCTGTGTCCTTGTCTATTAATTTGTCACGGCAATTTTTTCCTTCTCATCTTTTTAAAAATCCTAAGCATATTATCTTGCGCTTTTAATTGTCTGTCTTTTTACTCCTTGTTGCCACCGTGTGTGGTTTAGTGCATTCGTCATTCCATCTGTACAGGCTAATGGATCATAACCTTTTTCTGTACAAATTTATTGACCACTATCATTGGATTTGAAGTTTGAATTTGAACATGGATATTTATTTATGGGTTTATTAAGTTTTTAATGTTGGTGATTAAATTATCTCCTCTACATACATAAAAGTATGTGGGATTTATGTGAGGCTTTGAGGAGAAGAGAGAGGACTTTTAATATGTAAACCAATGAATGAATATAGGTATATTAGGAAATTAGGATGGGATAAAATGATACAAAATTACAAAACTAAACATTTTGAAAGATCACAAAAGAAAATATTTTATCTTCATACTATGATATTTATTTTTAATTTAATCTTTATACAGTTTTCTTGGATTTAGTCATTTTTTGTATGATCATTTTTAACTTCATTCCTGTCATTTGTTATTATTATAACATTATGAGTTTGGCAAGAGGTTGTTGTGAAATATTGGGTCTAAAATAAAAATTAAAGTGAAGTATAGAAACTGAATTAAAAGTATTATCATGTATAAAGTTAAAAAAAATGTACTATTTGTTTTTATATTCGACACTTTCTTTTTTTTCTATTTAATTTGGTCTTTACATGCTCAAACAAATGACAAAAATTAAATTAAAATTGCTCTTATGCATAAGGAGTAAAATGAAAATGACTATTATATATTAAGGACAAAAATATATCTTACTATTTTAAAAACCAATTACTATACTGAATTATGTATTAATCATGTGATGAAAGATTTGTTAATGTTACAATTTTTTTTTTTTTTTTTTTTTTTTGATAACATAATGTTACAATTTTAGCTTACAATAAGAGTTTTTTTCAAAATACCAATTGGGAAGGAGAGGCTCGTGTCGTAAATATCACATTGACTTTTTTTTAGATACAGCATTGACCCTCTTTTGTTACATATAACATTGTATAACCTTGTGAAAGCCTTTATTTGCAATGGTCCATTTTAGGTACTCACTTAAAATGATATATTTGTGTATTTTGCTTGACATGACATATTCAGCATATATTTTTATTTAGGGAGTGTTTGATACCGAGAATATGATAGAAATCTTAGGAAAGTGAAGTAGGTAAAATATGTTTATCATGTTTGGTATGAGTTGAAGTTAAAAAACACTCGTATATTATTTTTCCCGTGAAAATTGTTTTGAACTAGACTATGCAAAAAAAAATGTCATTTGAACCATGGTATTGTTTTAATCCCATGAATGGAGAAATGCGTTTTATAATTTGTAGACAAAAATGTCCCGAAAAAGTCTACTTTCCAGTACAACTTGTCTGAAACACGACAGATGTGATAAAAAATTTTGTGGCCTTAAACATGACAGTGTAATTTCAATATTTTAACATAATGAGTAATTTTGTAATTTCACTACAAGTTCCCATCAATATTTCACCATCAACCAAATATAGTATCAGTAAAAATAACCCAACTTTTCTAGAAAATTTTTTGCCTACCAAACACTTTTTTGTAACTTACTTGGGCAAAAAAAAAAGTTCACCATATCTTGAGAATTTTTTCTTTTCGGATAATAAAAAATTTCTCCCATACCAAATAGCCCCCAGATGTGAAACATAAAAAGTTACGCACTAATTTTTATTTATGAGAAATAAAGGAAAAGAAGTATTTTTTTTTTCCTTTTATTGGTTCATGTCCAAGAATTGAAAGGACAAGTGAGCACCAACGTTGTTAGGTTTTAATAAATTCAATTATAATATTTATTGGACTCAAAACATCAAGTCGTTGTAGTATAGTGGTGAGTATTTCCGCCTGTCACGCGGACGACCCGGGTTCGATCCCCGGCAACGGCGTTTTTTTTTTTTTTTTTTTTCTTTTTTAACTTTGTTGCATTCATTGTTAAAAGAAATGTGGGTCGTACCTTTATAGTCTACTTTTTACATGATCAATGCATTATTGATTGTACACATAATGTTATTGCCATTTGTCATTATATTATTAAGAAACCAAGACAAGGAAAAAAGAAATGTGCGTCGTAGTGAGTTTTGATCCGAAATAAGTTGATAGGTAGAGATGGGTGCAATCCAGAGTCCAAGCGGCAGTTGTTCCTCTCCGTTCATTTGGCATTGGTTAGAATACAACATAGGGAAACAGTTTCCTTCATGCTTTCCCTGAACATGAATCCATGACCATGCCGTCCAACAATTTCACTCCTCTATGTTCTTTCTTTTTCATTTTCAATTTCAATACAAAACTCACACTACTCTAAACACATCATCATAATCATCATCCACACATTTTTTTCAATTTCCAAGACTCTAACATGGCGGGAGGAGGAGGCGGTGATGTTAGGCAGCTAGACATGACACCTACATGGGCTGTCGCTGCGGTTTGCGCTGTTATTGTTCTCCTTTCTATACTCTTAGAGAAAGTTATACATAAATTCGCAAAGGTACGTACACATGTAATTAATAATAATGTACATTCTCTTAATGCATTCATGATTGATGATTTACGTGATGATGTTGGTTTCAGATGTTTGAAGATAAAAAAAAGATGGCTTTGCTAGAAGCTCTTGAAAAGATTAAAGCCGGTAAGTAACCTCAACGGACACAAAAACACAACACTCTTTGTTCCTCTAATGTTTTTTTTCTCCTTCTTCTTCTTGTCATTATTAATGAATTATTATTTGTTTGTTTTGTTGGCTTGCAGAGCTTATGGTTTTGGGATTTATTTCTTTACTCTTAACATTTGGTCAAAGCTACATTTCTAGAGTGTGTATTCCCGTGAAATATTCAAATACAATGTTACCCTGTCTTCCCCCGGACCAGCGTGAAGGTCATGCAACCGACCCTGTACCTGAACCTCCTCCTAAGGAGGAAGGTGAGGCTGAAGGTGAACATCATCGTAGGCTTTTATCATATGAACGTAGGTTTCTAGCTGCTGATAGTGCAGGCAAAGGCTGTAAAATGGTAATCATGTTATTTTTCATCATTTTTATTTTTAACAAAGTTCAAACCATTTCTTTTATTGCTCTTCCTTTTCTAGAATTTACTATAATATAATATATAGCATTTTAATACTTCTACTTCTAGTAAAGTACTTTCAGAGTAGTGGCAATTGTTAAAATTGATTAGAAAGCTCATGGAAATTGGATGTTGGTTGTTGTGTAGGGGTACGGTCCTCTTATATCCGTGAATGGGTTGCATCAGTTGCACATTTTCATATTCTTCTTGGCTGTCTTTCATGTGATATACAGTGCCATAACAATGACGCTTGGAAGAGCAAAGGTTGGTGGTATATTGATTCAGTCATTAAAATCTTTATTCATTTAAAGAGTTGGCAAGTGTATGCAATTGATGATATCGAAGAAGATCTTATGATACTTGTTGCTCTTCCAGTTTTGTTAAAACTGAATGTTTTCCCTCTTCGAAGTAGCTGTTTCTGCTTTTATTTATTTTATATATTTGTTTAGGTAAATCAGTTTTTCATTCTATAAATTAAAAACCTTTCTTCCTTCTGACAGATTCGTGCATGGAAGGAATGGGAACGGGACCATGTCGTCGATCAAGATGCCCTGAATGGTACAGCAATGACTCATAAATAATATTTTTCTTCCTTCAAGTTATAGATTATTCTCATAACTTTAACATCTTCAATTCTGAATTGGGTATGTAATAACTGTTCAGATCCAAGAAGATTCAGGCTTACTCATGAGACATCATTTGTGAGGGATCACAACAGTTTCTGGACTAAAACACCGGTTTCCTTCTATTTTGTAAGCAATTATCACTGACAACCTTTTAACCAATATTAGGTTATGTGTAACAAGTGAAACAGGGAATATACAATACTGAGATAGATGGGGAAGAAAAGATTTACATGAACATACAACTAGTCTTTTCATGTTTTTGTTTCAATTCACGGTCAATAATATGTTACTGATCAATTTTCAGGTATGCTTCTTTCGACAATTTTTCAGATCTGTTCGTAGGGCTGACTACCTGACCATGCGACATGGATTTGTGGCTGTAAGTGGTTTTCATATCAGTATTATGCTTGTTCTGGTTGTCTTTTTTATAAACTAATGTTCCGCTTCATTTTTTCAGGTCCATTTAGCACCTGGAAGTAAGTTTGATTTTCAAAAATATATCAAGAGGTCATTAGAAGATGACTTTAAGGTAGTTGTAGGAATCAGGTAATTTTGACAAATTTGCCGAGACTTTGCTCTTATGTGTTATTTAGTAATTAAGCTTCATCGAAGTCATGTTGTTAAATTATATTTTATTCCTGAATCTTTTAATCTGTAGTTTCTTCTAATGGGTATTTGTGATTTTGGCAGTCCAATACTTTGGGCATCAGTGGTATTATTCTTGCTTGTGAATGTCCATGGTTTGTCTTTGACCTAATTATCAATTGGTTTCCTTATTTGGAACCCAAATTCATACACAACGTGATTGCTAACTTCTTTTCAGGATGGCATGCTTCGTTTTGGGTGTCTTTTCTTCCACTAGTAGTAAGCATCTATCTTCACAGCCAATATGTGGGTGTGCGTGTGTGCAGTACAGTTAAAAGAAGAAATAAAGACTAATAATTGAATTGCTTGAAGGTGATTCTAGCTGTTGGAACAAAGCTTCAAGCAATTATAACTCGGATGGCACTTGACATACAAGAAAGGCATGCTGTAGTGCAGGGGATCCCTCTTGTGCAAGTCTCTGACAAACATTTTTGGTTTGAATGGCCTCAATTAGTTCTTTATCTCATCCATTATGTCCTCTTTCAGGTATTCATTCTTTTTCTATTCGTAACAGATAACTGTCGTTCTCAAGAGGACAGTTAGTTCTTCATCTTTTAATAGTTTAGTAGTACCTTAACAACTATGTATATTTGAGATCCTGAATCTTTGAAGAATTTGTTGCATCTTAATGCTTTGTTTTTACGTGTCCAGAATGCATTTGAGCTGACATATTTCTGGTGGACTTGGGTAATAAACAGTTCCTATTGTTGTCTTCTCAAAATTGTTTAATTGCTTCTTGTTTATTTACTTCTGGAACCATAAAACACTTCCTTCTGGTGCAGTATGAATTTGGCTGGGCATCTTGCTTTTACGAGGATGATAGTCTTATGATTATCAGAGTTGCTCTTGGGTAAGTCCTGTCCTGTTGCACCGCATACATGGAGTACTAGAAGTTTATGTAATTATTCAACATTAATCACTCCACTCTACAATTTCTTCCTCATCATTGATTTATTTAAATAATACAAGGCACATATATTAAAGCAGGGAGGTGTTATATTGATAAACTTTTTTTGTTACAAACTTACAAACTATGTTAAGTCTGACTGGTCAGACTTCAATAAGAGTGTGTGACTGGTCAGACTTAGTATAGTTTGTAAGTTTGTAAGAAATTTTTTTTGTCAATATAACCTTCCCCGTTAAAGTAGCATCTTGAATTGCCAATGTTAAACTGACATGGCAAGATCATCAGAGTGTTTACAACCTAAATCCTCCATCAAATATTAAATTTTATCTTCAATTTTGCAGGATAGGAGCTCAATTTGTTTGCAGTTATATCACACTTCCACTCTATGCACTTGTTACTCAGGTGCATTCATTTGATATTACTAGCATCTTCATACGGTTCTGTTTTATTCCTAAGGACCAGCAAAGATAGAATAATAAATTAATGGAGCTTACATTTTTTTTTATTTTCTTGGCAAATTTTACAAGTAAACATGATATGCATGAAAAAAGAAAATGATGAATGTTGTGATAATATATCAGATGGGATCAACCATGAAGAAGTCAATATTTGATGAACAAACATCGAAGGCACTGAAAAAGTGGCATATGAATGCTCTGAAGAAGAAAGGATCCAAGGGACGCCAAGAAACACGAACTTTAGGTGCCAGCTCAGATGATTCACCAGATCATTCACCGCGCCCAAGTGGAACGACAGGTTCACAATTGCCCGGGCAAACCGCTACCATAATGACCAGCGTGGATCATGACCATTATGACAACCGTGACCTTCTAACTGGACCATGACATGGTGGAAAAAGATTAGTTGATTAAAGTTGAGGAGAGGCTGCAACTTGCATTTGAAACAACAGTGTTCTGCTCTACGTCTAGATGTTGAAGGAAGTAACCAAACCAGGGCCATAACTGTTTGCATTCATGAAACATAAATTGTCTACAAGTGAGGCTGCTGTAAATAACAACAACCCGTTGGTGCATCACGAATGCCAACTAGAATTAGCAAACTTAGCTACTACGTTTCATAATTGTAGCACAGTTTAGATATTAGTTGTACTTGTACGCAGTACAATTGCATGGCCTGCGCTCACATACATACACTCATATGTAATCAATCACATGGTATAAATTCTTCTGTATAATTCTAACTGCAGTAACATGATCTTATAAAACAGAAATTAAATTCCACCAACATAACAAAAATTAAAAAAGAAGAAAGAAAGAAAGTAGAAAGCATGACATAAGAAATTATTTTCATGACATAGCCAAATAACTGGTTTCACTAGCGGGAAATAAAGAAAGGGTAGATGGGTAATTTTGTAAAATGGATAGGGTATAAAATAAAAGCAGAGGTGGTGTGGTGAGGCGAGTATTGGCTATGACTTCTTCTTCCCCTTGTTGTAGTTGCGCTTGCAATTCATTAACTTTGTTGGTAAAGAAATATAGTGTTGAATTTGGAGATGGTGTGCTTTCGAATTCAAAGCCGAATAGCAGAACGTCCAAACAAGTGGGAGTGGCACTTTCAGTTTCTCATTCGAGAAGGTCGACGGCGCTTCTGATTTCAACGTTGCCGTTCAGCTTTGTTTGCCTAACTCAGCCAGCGGAGGCCAGACGCAACAAGAAGAACATCCCCATTGATGAATACCTAACTAGCCGTTAGTTTATTATCTATCTATTCCCTCTTCCTCTTTCAACTTTATTCTTGTCATGTCAATGCACATTCGCTCTCTGTCTTCTTCAATTTTACTTTTTTTTTTTTTTAAATGATATAAGCATAATCTATCCTAGTCCTAGATTACATAATACAGACATAACATAGAGTGAGATTTGACTGCCATAGCGTAATTCATCCCGATTCTCCCACTGCTGCTGCAAGCACTGATACTCTGAATCTTAACTCACCAAGTTTTATGTACGGGACATTCGTTAGTTCCCCTTTAATTGATTAATATATTTTTGTTGGGAAAGAAAGCATGATGTGTTAATGCTGAGGTTGTTTCTCTCTGCACAACAAAGTCAAAGTCGGAAGAATTCAAAAAAAAAAGTATACACCAAATAAATAAATAAATGTTGATTGTGAAAATGGAATTACAAGGGTATTTCTCTGCTATAAAACTCACAGGTGAATTACAAATAGTCTCTCTCTCTCTCTCTCTCAATTGCTTGAGGATTTCTCATACTTTTCTCTAAGATTTCTCTTCTTCCCTATTTATAGATGAGTACTTTCTTGTATTCTTCAGATCCTTCTCCATTTTAATGGTATATTCAATGCAAGCTTTTATCTTCCAATTCCATGAAACCTTTTCTCATGGAGACTTGAAGAGACGTCAACTTTTCAATGTCAAATGATGCATCTAATTAAGGAGAAATAACCCCTACACTTACTAACCACGTCTCGCCATAGAGTTTCAACTTTCAGTGGGCTTGAATGATTTATTGCTCAAGTGAAAGCATATACAGGTAGAAACTAGGAACTAGGGAATACTTCTCTTTCTATTTTTGTTTTTTGGTAAATCATATAGGAACATGTCTATAACCAGTAGAGTAGTTAAACTAATTCAGAAAATTGACTTAGTTATCTGTTTTCCTTTTGTGACGTTTGATCCAGCTGATGGATTGAAATACTATGATTTGGTTCAGGGCAAAGGTCCAATAGCTGAAAAAGGATCAACTGTTCAGGTTTGTTAACTTTGAAAGTGGGAAGATGTTATTTTCTTCTTGATTTGTTTTTTACTCTTCATTTCTAGTTCACACTGACAGGTGCACTTTGATTGCCTATATCGTGGAATTACAGCTATATCAAGTCGAGAATCTAAACTCCTAGCTGGAAATCGTATCATTGCTCAGGTTTGAATTTTTTACGTGTCTGGTTTGGGTGTGAGATTAATGCATGCAACTATCGGCTACTAGTGGGAAAAACTAGTTTCTTTCTGAATTTCGACTCCAAAGTCATCTAAATTTCTTAGATTAGGATTGAGCTCACAGCCCAAAGTCATGGGTTGGCTTTTAGAGGCTCATTTAAGGGGGTCACTTCTGTAACTCCCTAAAGTAGGAACCATAGACCTCATAATAGAGGATTTCTCTCTCCGTAATACAGCTCACCACCATACTATACACATTGGTGGTGTGCTAACTCACTCCTAGCATTGAGATAACAGATAAAATGGTTATCTTCACTCTTATCATTAGCAAATATTTTCCACCTATATATACATTTTTTCTTCTATTAAAGAGACACCTTACATCTATGATGCACCGACATTTCAAAAATCCTGACGTGTCGTGTCCGACATCTCCCGACACTCTAATACGCGTTGCAAAGACTCGAAAAATGGTTCAAAGGTTGCGTTGCTTTGCGTTTCTAATTCCAACTATTAGATTCGTTAGATTACAATTACCATTTTATTGAGTTTAACATAAATATTTGTAATATCATATGTTTCTTTGCAAAATTGATGGGTATTATATGTTTATCTTCATTTTTTGTTAAATTGTTGAATATTAAAGATGTGCATGACAATCATTTTATTCTCTGGCACTGTTTCTGAAAAGAAACCATTTTTTTTCTATTTTTGTGCCTTTGAACAGTTTCTGAGAAGAAGAAAATGTGTTTGATAACATGTTCTATTTTTATTCCGAGAATAAGAATTGCGTTTGATAACACAACAAATAATAGAATAAAAAAGCATTCATATTAAGCATAAATTTTTTCGGGTTATCACTTTCCTTTTCATACCGATGGCGGCGGTGGCGTGGTGATGATAATGATGGTAATGGTGGTGGTGATGGAGGAGGTGGTAATGGTGGCATGGTGGTGACGGCAGTGGCTACGACGATGGTGGTGGTGGTTATGGTGGCGGCTGTGGTAGTAGTGGAGGTGGCGGTGATGGCGGTGGTGGTGATGATGGTAGTGGTGGGGAGTGATTGAAAGAGACAAGTGTTTCTCATCTTGTGCCCGAGAACAAAAAATCGAAATTTTTTGATTCTTTTTTCTGTTCTCAGCACAGAAATTGATGAGGTTCATTCTTGGGAACAAAAAAATAAACCGGTTTTGTCAAACACTGTTTCTATCCATTTTTGTTCCCGGGAGCAAAAATGAAAAAAAAAAAACTTATTTTGGGAAGATTGTCATGCACATCCTAAATATAATATACTCTATATAAATTAAAAATATTATTTAATATCAAAACATGTCCTAATGTATCAAAATCTACCATTTTCTAGAATTAACGTATCAGAGTGTCATGTTCCGTATCCCTTGTTAGCGTCAGCGTGGGTGCAACATAGCCTTACATCCACTGTATTTATGAGCTGCTACTCTGCCAACACAGAGTTGCCCTCTACACATTTCCCTTTTTCAACTATCTTTGAGATATACACAGTGACCAAGAGCTTTGGTATATACCAGTGCGTCTAAGACGATCACCATAGCGATATATTTCAGCTTTTAAGGGATACATATCTAAGCTCACCTACATTAACACTTCAGATAATATAGTGATCTCTTGCCTAGAAAGTATGAAAGTGGTGCTGATGCATGCATGCTTTATGCTCTTAAAAGCCGTATGAATTCACGGTGGGAGCTCCACCAGGAAAGGAAAGGAAGCGTGAATTTGTAGACAACCCAAATGGACTATTCTCTGCACAAGCAGCACCAAAACCTCCACCTGCTATGTATACAATAGTTGAAGGAATGCGAGTTGGTGGAAAGGTGATCAAAACATACTTCTTGGTTTTGTTGTGGTGCTTCATCTGATTTTGTTATTAGTTGTGTGTTATTTCTGTATATGTTATTATTGTTTTCTTCAATGGTTGCAGCGAACCGTGATTGTTCCTCCTGAAAATGGGTATGGACAGAGGGGAATGAATGAGATTCCGGTAATGACCTCTGATTGCTATCTCATTTCTTTCACCCTTGATGCCAATTTAATTTTTGACAAACTTTTGGCTAGATAAAATCCTGTTTTTTTTACTGTCCTTTTTTTAGTGAAATCAATCTCTGCTGATAGAACATATGTATGGACAAATGCCATATAGGAGGAGCGTGGCCATGAAAATTGCATTGCCAACTTTGTCACGCTCACCTCTATTGTTGTAATTGAACACTTCACTGTTTACTCATTGTTGATCGGATAAAAAAATCATGGACTAAAATTGCACTCATTTTCTTCCTATCCCCAAGTTGATATCCGGTGTCCTGTTGTAATTGAACCCTCTCATTGGTCTTGTACATTTGTTTTTTTTTTGGGGGTACAGGTCTTTTACATTTTAATGATGTTGTTTATGTAAACATATTTATGGACAACATGTGCTTGCTAAAAGTTGTTTATGATGTTGCAGCCTGGAGGTACATTTGAACTAAATGTTGAGCTTTTGCAAGTTGTAGCTACCTGAAATGTGAGCCTTGACTTATGAACAACTTTTTTAACTTCAGAATTTGTACCCTGTGAGGCTACGGCTATTCTTTTTCCAATAACCCTTTTAATTTATTTATTTTTTATTTTCGAGTTGGGCGAGAAACTGTGCCTTTTATTATTATTATTATTATTATTGCGAGATTGTAATGTACTCGTCTTCCTTTTTGTCGTGGCTGCAATTTAAAAGTGATCTTTGTATATATTTGGATCACTTGTTTTGTATTTTATAAACGCTTTTTAATCTAGAGCTTTCACTTATGTTTGATTTTTTTTTAAGTGAGTGATTTTTTAGTTAATACGAAGTATTGAATGAAAAACGTATATAAAAAAAAAGTCTCGAATAAAAACAAATAATAAATAAGAATAAATTAGATAACTAAAACGAACAAAAATTAAAGAAGAAGCCAAATTGCATGGTAAACGCCCAATAATTTTACAAAAAGCAATACCCAATAACAGGCATAATATCATGCATTTTCATTTGCAGATAAATTATAAAAGGTTTTTTGTTTTTTTTATTCATTATAACATAAAGCTCTCTTTATAATAAGAGCTTCTATAAAAACATGTTTAACTAATCTTCAGTTTGTTAGAAGAGAAGTAAAAGCAAAACTTTCAACTCCAATATGTAGCTTAGTTGGTAAGCGGATTGCAGCTCAAAGGTCGAACTCTGGTGGCTGATGAAGTCATGAGTTCGATTCCTATGAGAAGAACTTTGGGATCAATGGTGAAAATCTTCTCCCTTCAAACCACGAAAGAATTATTCTCATCCTACGAGGTAGAGACACCCTGAGTGAGTTCACTCTAAAAGTAAAACCTTCAAAGGAAACACTTAGTCCACTAACTTATTTCATTTTTGACCGGCGTGAACATAACAATGAGCACACACAACTACATGAATTATTAGAATGGAAGGAAAGAAAGTTAAATCATAATGGAAAATATAATTATAAATTATTAAAATATGTATAATTATAAATTATACATATATAATTATAATATATGAAAATATAATTTACAAAAGAAAAAAATATTTATATTTTTATTACACAAAAAATTTATCTATCACTCTCACGTAGAACTTAGAAGTTAGTGTGTCCCATTGTAAAGAAAAAAGAGAAAAGATTGATGGGATCACTTGCTTTTATGTTAGTATGGCATGAAATTTTTTTCTCAAGTAAAAGCAGAGAAATTAAACCATTTATAAAAATATAAATTGCTAAATTATATATAATGATTTTTTGTATTAATTTGATTTCATTATAATTATATATCTATAATATTAAAAATAAATTTGAATTTATGATGTGATATAAATTGTGCAATAGTTGAATGCTAAAATTTGTAATCATTTAATTTAAGTACATGCATAGTATTAAAAATAACTAATTCACCGTTTACCAACAAAAAAAAAACTAATTTCACCCATTACTTGTAATATTATTATTTTTGTCATTATCTTTAATATTAATGTTTTTTGTTAAAAAAATTTATTTTGCGTAATGAACATAACCAGTGTTATTAAAACCAACCTGACTCGGCCGAATCGATTAAGTATTGGATCGATTATGTATTTGCTCCAGTATAAAATCGATAAACTAAATTCAATCAGTATTAAACTAGCATCGATATGCATATGAATTGAAACTTATAGCACCTATCATTAAATCAACTTAATTTTTTTTTTAAATCAATTGACTTGTTTTTTGAAATAATAAATCAATTAACTCTAATTATTAGTTAAAATACTTTTAATTTTATATTTATTATATTTTATTTCACTGGTTGGATCGAGTTTGATAAAAGTGGACGTAACTGTTAATAATGGATACATAACATGGCGATTCTCTTCTCAAAATCATTCATTTAAAATATTGGATACATAATGAATTTTATTTGATTTGATTTTAATTTACTTTCATTTTTATTATTTTAAAAAAAGAGAGTATAGTGGTGAATGGCACACTAACACTTGAACAACAAAGAGCATCAGAGCAGTAGCAGAGACTAGGCTGCTGGGGTGTTTAGTTGAAGGGAGCAATCGAAGAAGGAGCAGAAGAATAGAAGAGAAGACAATCAAAGATCATCCATCATGAGGTTGGATCTGTTTCTGTTTCTTTTCTTATTTCCCATTCTATCCTCGCCTGCGCTCTCCGCCTCCGATCTCATCCTCGCCAAGGTTGACCGTCGTGTAAGTCTTCTCTTTCCTCTTTCTTCTCCTTTTAGGGTTTCGATTTCACCTCTTGTACTCTTTCCGCTTTCTCTACATCATATGAATGCTAACTCCCCTAAAATTAGCCATTCTATTCTACTATACTCCCAAGGGTTTCGGTTTCAGAATCCAGAATGCACCACGGCCAATTTCATTTCCTTCGATCTACAATATTTTTATATTTTTGGATATATGCATGCGCATTTATACCTCTGCTTCTTTTGTATTCGATGTCTATATAAGTTTCACGCCGATTAAAATCAATAGCAGAAGAATATCTGATATATGACTTCACTTATTTGGTCCTAAATTTTCTGTTTATTATGCTGTAACTTATGAATCAGAGTCACTTGTTTCGTCAATATCTAATAATTATCATTGCAGGTTTTATGCTTCTTCTGACCATCTTTTCCTTATGTTTTGCAGATTGACCTGACATCACAAATTGTGCGCATAACTACTACACTAAAGGTGCTCAAAATATTATTCATTTTTCTATCCTTCATATATTTAGTTATATTTCTTGAATTCTCTGTGAGAGGTTTGATGCTGCCTGTCTCCAAAACATTGTGACTTACCTTTACTAATGTATCTCATTTCTTCTAAACGATAAAATACAAAGACACGGGTAAAGTAGTTGGCAACCTAAGCTTCTGGAAGAAATCCAACATAGACTCCAGTTTAGAAACTTGGGCTGAATAATAAATGCATTTTGAACGTGAATCTTTTCCTTCTTCCGAAAATTATAGATTTAAATTTGAAAGAAAAACAATTGTAAAATTCACTTACCAAATATAATCGTGTTTAGCATGCCGTCGCCTATCTCCTTTCTTATTTTAATGTATCTCTCCATCTTCTTATTGTCTTCCCTATCGTCCAATTTTTACAGGTGGAGAACACTGGATCTGATCCTGTGTCAGAGATCTTGTTGTCCTTTCCTGAAAACCAGGCAAATCACTTGGCATACTTGACGGCGACCCTTAATGAAGGGAAGGGAAAAGTGAAAGCATCTGCTGGAGTTGGTTTACCTGTTGAAGTTGTTCACCCTAAAGATGTGCCTCCTGCCTTGACAATTTACTCTGTATCTTTACCTAGTGGGGTTGGGAAGGGAGATAGTTTGACGTTGGATGTATTGGCTGTTTTTACCCACATATTGGAACCATTTCCAGAGAAAATTACTCAAGCTGATATCCAGCTTCTACTGTTTCAAGAAAGTGCACACTATCTTTCTCCTTATGCAGTCAAGGTCCAATCACTCACTGTAAAATTGCCTGATGCAAGGATAGAGTCCTATACAAAACTAGAAAATACAAAACTTCAGGGCTCTGAATTAAAATATGGTCCGTATGAGAATCTTCCTCCATTCTCGTACTTGCCAATAGTTATTCACTTTGAGAATAATCAACCGTTTGCCGTGGCTAAAGAGTTAGTACGAGAGATTGAGATTTCCCATTGGGGCAATGTACAGGTCACAGAGCATTACAATCTCGTTCATGGCGGCGCTCAGAGCAAAGGGGAATTTTCTAGGTCACCTTTCTTTTTTCTGTGATTCTGAATTGTTTGATTGTTATGTTAGCTGGACATAAAATAATAGTTTGTTTCCTGCTGCAGGCTTGATTATCAGGCCCGTCCATATGTAAGAGGTGCATCAGCTTTTAGGCGTCTTGTTGCCAAGATGCCGCCAAGAGCTCATTCTGTGTACTACAGGGATGAAATTGGCAACATTTCCACTTCTAGTTTATGGGGTGACTCGAAGAAGGTGTATATTCTGACATTTTTACTCTGAAATACTTTTGCTAAAATTTGCCAAATATAATAATTCTTTAAAAATCACAGACGGAACTGGAGATTGAACCTAGATACCCATTGTTTGGTGGCTGGAAAACTGCCTTTACCATAGGCTATGGCTTACCACTTCAGGACTTCTTATTTGGATTGGATGGAAAACGCTTCCTTAATATCTCTTTTGGTACCCCCATTAATGATTTGGTCATTGACACCCTCTTTGTGAAGGTGAGTGAGATTATTTTATCTTGATAATATATATTTAACTTTTTTTTTTGATCATTTTTGTTGGTTGAAACTTGGATGCGATCTTAAAGTGGAGAATTTGTCATTGTGACTTGTGCAACATCACATTTCACTTTTACCTTTTCAGAGGAAAAAGAAATATACCGGGGGAAATTGAATTTCTTTATCTAAATATGAACTTTTCCTTTGTCCGTGGTTAAATAATGAGAATATAAAAGTGAGTTTTTATTAATTGGCGCCTAAGTTGTTAACTAGTAACCCCATACTGATATTTGAGAATTGAGTGGTTAATTGTTCATAAATTTGAAATATTTTTACAATGAATTCATTTTTTTGCAATTTTCCCTACTCTTTCTTTTTTTGGGTTGTTGTCTGTATGATAGTGGTATAAGTAGGACTTACAATCGCATTTGCCTGGTGCTTGCTAATTTCAGGTTGTTTTGCCAGAGGGTTCTAAAGAATTTTCGGCATCTGTTCCATTTCCTGTGAAACAATGGCAGGAGGTATTGCTATATTGAAATCATCTATCAAACTGTAGCTTTTCCATTCCCTTGTTTAGGTTTTATAGTTCTTTGGTGTAATTGTTGCAGACAAAGTTTTCCCACTTGGATGTTGCCGGTAGACCTGTCGTTGTGCTGGAGAAGAACAATGTTGTGCCCGAGCATAATGAGCACTTTCAGGTATCAATGTTGGAACTTAAAAGTGCTAAATCTGAACAAGCCAGCCACCAAAAATATAGAATGCATAAATGATCCAAAAAGGTCATGTTTTTAAGAATGATATTAGCACTGTTCAGATTCTGAAGGACATGACAAAAAGTAACACGATTTTCTTAAATTTTTATTATGAAAAAACAAAAATTAGTATCCTGAAATTCATAGACTGCTCACCTTGTTGAGTTGGGTGCTCACTGCTGATATATTTATATGCGGAGGTTTTTCTCTCACAAAATATGGCTTGCTTCTATTTTTTCAAGTATAGCCCATCAGAAAATGAAACACAAGGGTTTGAGAGATTGCTAGGTACGAGAACTAGGGAAAGGAGAAATTATGAATTGATTGCTTTGTATACAATCTTATTTTTTCCCCTCCTCGTTTTGATATATAGTATTGGTTTGGTGTACTGATTACTGATCACCGTTTCCATTGCTTGTATTGCAGGTCTATTATAAGTTTAACAGTCTTTCTATGCTTAGGGAGCCTTTGATGTTGATTTCCGGGTTTTTCTTTCTGTTTGTTGCCTGCATTGTCTACATGCGTGCAGATTTGTCAATCTCCAAGTCTTCTGCATCTTATTTGGCAAAGCTCCAGTGGGAAGAGGTAATCAACTCGTATCATACACAAAATCTAGTATTTGCAATTGAATACAGTACTTATATTATACACCATGGTTCACCATTCAGGTGCAAGCAACTATTCAGCAGATCCATGGTATCATTAGCCGTTGCTTGACAACACATGACAAGCTAGAAGCATCACTGCGTGATCTTTCTAGGACAGGAGATGTTCAGGCCTGTAAAGCAACCCGAAAATCAGTTGATGGCTCGTTGAAAGAGCTCTATAAAGAGTTGAAGCTACCAGTGGCATTCTTGCATTCTTCTCCGCAAGCAGCTCAAATATTACCCAAGGTTATGTTAGAAATGCTTTCGTCTGTGCATTATTTCCCTCTTTATTTATAATTCCATAATTTTATCTTTTTTGTTTTCAGGTGGAGGAACTTGTTGCTAAGGAGAGAGACTTGCAGGAGAGACTTATGGCAAAGCACTCTACAGTTGTAGACTGCTATGAGAAGAAGTTAGGAGGAAGGGAAATTGAGAATCGGATTGCTTCACATCAGCAGAAAATTACAGCTCTAAGACAGGAGATTGATGATCTAATGGACTTGATTGATGAGATATGATAGGTGGCTATGATGCTCGAGATGATAATGTCCTCCCGTTTTGACTTTGTATTATCTGATTTAGGTCATAAATTTATTGCAGTTTGATGATTGCGTAGAGATAAGTAATACTTCTGTAGAGCGGAATTTTGTTGCGAACTAGTCTACTAGTAATGTTATGATAACATTGAGCATAAATATGCTAGATTAAGGATTATAACCGTAACACATGGTTGCTAACACTGCTCAATTTTACAACAACCCGTTTCAAGTTACAAATCATATAATGCGTTTTTCAAATTTACTAAATCATTTGAATCAACAAATTCTGCATGTTTGGAAAAGCTTAATTTTTAAGGGATTATTATTTCGTTTTTTTCATAAGCTTTTATGGATTTTGTTATAAATATTTTTTATTATGCAATAAATTATTCCAAAACATCAGAATTGATGTAGACGTTTTTTATTTATTTATTAAACACTGTAACAGTAGATACCCAAGTTATGGCTTTGAAATTTTGGCTGGGCTTATGCATGTGGTGTATTTTATAACTTCAATAGATATACGAATAGATCTGTTAATAACATTAACGTGAATGAGTTGAAACGGTGTATTACATGGACGAATAGAATTGGATTATGATTTGGAAAATATGTCACTTGTTGCCTCAATCTCTTGTCAACGTAGTGGCAATGCTTAACCTCAGAAGCGAACAAATGCTACTGAAGCTGCCATCCTAGGAATGATTTCTTTTAAGAGAGATTAAACTTTCCTACTTGACCTATTGTACCAATGTAATCTCATGTTAATGAATAATGAACCTTCTCTGGGTCAAATTATTACATAATAATTCTTAGGCTTAATCATTATAAGTCGTCGCCAAATTTAAGTTCAAAATGTTATATTCAAGTTATGCACTTACGATAATGATTCACTCATGATATAATTAGGCTCGGTAAAGTTGGCTCGTAACCGGCTAAAATAAGTCGAGTTGGGTTAGAAAAAATGAATAAGTAACTCGAGTCATCAGCTCGAAAAAAATCGAGCCAACCCACAGGTCAAACAAGTTTGTTCGCGGGTTATGTTTTTTTTTTTTTAATATAAAGGTATAAAAATTAATAAAGGTAAAGTGGAAAGCTAAAGCCTAAAATTCCAATTCCAAAGACCCAAACAAAAATATCCTGCAACTGCCAATAAGTCCAAAACCATGCATTAAGGACTTTTTTTATAGTATGTATGACAGTGTGAATGTGGTGCCAACTGTCAATAAGTCCAAGTCCAAATGCAATTTTTTTTTTTTATGATTTATCTGTATAATATCTTTGTATTGAATGAATTAATAATTTAGGGAAAAATTTTAGAAGTCATAGCATCAATGAAATTTTATTTTATTTTTTCATTTTTTTGAGCCAACCCTAACCCGACTCGGGTCAGGTTGGGTTGAGTTTTCTGGCTCGTTTATTTTTCGAGCCAACCTTAACCCGGCTCATTTTTTTCGGGTTGAACGTGAGTTGAGTCGGGTTGGCCCGTTTTACCAACCCTAAATATAATAAAGAAAAAAAGTGCATAATGTGATAATGTAAGCATTAAACTCATGCATATTTGACGTGATACCGCAGTTAAATAAATGAAAATGGGGGTAACAATAATCTATATCTTGTCTATAGCATCTTTTTTTTTATCTAAACTTGATTGTAGACAAAAATGTGAGGAAGTGATCAAGAATAGACTTTAAAATGTAATACCAGTAGTTTGAACAAGCTGCTATTACTTATTTGATCTTATCTTCTGTTTAAAATTAAGTGAAGTTGGGTCATATGATAATTTGTTATCACTTTAGGCCTTATCTTATCAAAATTTAATTTTGTGGATGGGACTCCTGCTAATAAAAAGGTAGATGGGATTTGAGAAAGAGTTATAATCGTTGAAAAGGAAGTTGATGATTAATATCAAGATAAAGTATATCTAATAAATTTTTGAAATTGTTAAAATTTATTTTCTTAATTTTTTTTTTCTCACTTTTTCCACTAATAAAAAAGTCAAATCCCGTAAATGGATCATACTATTCAAGTAACACGATTTTCAACTCTTCAATGAACTGAATCTATAGAATATCCTAACAAAATTCCAAATAAAGTTGTAAAGTGCCAGTATTATCAGGGAAAAAAAATAAAAAAGAAAGATTACTATGAAATATGAATAACAATATCTAGAAAGGGATATAAAGAACCAAGAGGTGGTGTGGTGCAGTGGAGTGAAGTGCAGTAGTTGTTACTCCAACGCAAGCCAAAACGTTAAAACAGTAAAACACAAACTTTTTTCATTTCCGTAAAGAGAAACAAACAACAACACTCACATGACTCGTTCCTTGAGATTTTTAGGCGAGCGCAACTCGTCCCCGGACTCACCTGACTCCGCCGTCTTCGATTCTGATTTCCTCGTCATCCTCACTGCTCTGCTCTGCGCTCTCATCTGCGTTCTTGGCCTCGTCGTCGTCTCACGCTGCGTCTGTCTCCGCCGCTTACGTTTCTCCTCCACCGCCAATGCGCAGCCTTCTCCGGCCGCCGCCAACAAAGGCGTCAAGAAAAAGGTTCTGCGCTCTCTTCCGAAGCTCACCGCGACCGCCGAATCCGCTGTAAAATTCGCCGATTGCGCGATCTGTCTGACCGAGTTCGCTGCCGGAGACGAAATCCGAGTGCTGCCTCAGTGCGGCCATGGATTCCACGTGTCCTGCATCGATGCGTGGCTCAGATCGCATTCTTCGTGCCCGTCGTGCCGTCAGATTCTGGTTTCTACGTGTGACAAGTGCGGTGGTATCTCTGCCCCTGCGACTGCGAGCTCGAGCACCGCGCCGCCACCGGATTCGGAGGCCAGATTCAAGGACGATGGCAATAGGTTCTTGCCGTAGCTTAAGCTTCTGGTTTCCGTTTATATTAACTGAAAAATGCTGAATCCTTTTCTTTCCTTTTTCTTTTTCTAATCTTGTTTTATAAAATAATATGTATAATATGCTGGAATATCAGGTTGTGTATAACAACAGAATAGAGTGTTGATCAACGTAACTGAATAAACAAAAAATCGATAACATAATAAACAAAAAATCGAAAAATCAAAAATTGAAAAAACTCGCAAATTTTAATTGAATTGGATCAGTTTTTTGATTGGTTGATGAAAACTGATCAAATATATTAATTCCGCTCTATCTACTTGGGTCTTTTTTCAATTATAGCTCAAAAATTTTTAAACCCCATTAACTCATTAACTAAACTCAAGAAAAAATCTAGTCACATTTTATCAATAATCACAATATATATATATATATATATTATCGTTTACTAATGCTTTTGTATTTTAATTTTTTTTTACAAAGTCAATATTACAAAAAAATATTATTTGTACAATAATCATGAAACAAATTTTATAATTTTCAAAAAATCAAAAACTGATCCAATTCAAATCGAAAAAAATTGTATCGGATCGGATCGGATTTGAAAAAAAATTCAAACCAAATGGATGATTATATGATCAAATCGAAAGAATTGGATCAGATAATTTTTGTTTCCAAAATCAATCCAATCCAAACTGCGAATAGAAGGCTATAAGTGTTTTTTTTTTTTAAAAAAAAATTCGAATTGGAATTAGTTTATTAGAGTTAGCAGCATATGGCTAGCATTGTAATTAGCAGTTTGTAATATGTCAAGTCAATTGTGCCAAATCTGATTCTATGCAATTAACAACAATTGCTTCCATTTAGGTGAAGTGTGACCATTTTCTTTTTTATGCCTTAGCTCGAGCTCGAGGGACTTGAATTTGGTTTTTTGATTTGTATTACAACTTTCTCATATTTAATACACATGATCCCTTTTAGAATAAAAAAAAAATTAAAAATTCGCATCAAATTTGAAATATAATCATGATAGATATTATATGACAAAAGAATACGATTTGAATGTTAGTTGTTGTTTTTTTAATGATGTTAATATCAAATTTAAAACAATGTATGCTCGTAATTTAAAAACTTCACTTTTGTCAACAAAGTTGGGCTCAGTTGGGTAAAAGTTTGGTCCATATTTTATAAGAGCGTGAATTCAAATTTTGCTAATCAATGTGAGAACTTTATTGGTATGTGATATAGATAATCTCTCTTGAAAATCCTCAAAGAGATTGAGAGGTCTTCTCGGACCCTAGTGAAGTACTACTATTGGTATCTAATCCCATTTAAATTTTTGTTTTCCTAAAAAAAAATTCACTTCAAATTAAAGCATTGCATGCTTGTAATAACACTGTAGTAGATTAGATTGAATAATTTAAGATAAAATAAATTAAAAAATTAAATGACTATCATTTAACATATATGAATAGACATAATGGAGACATAACTAAATAATATTATAATGATTAAATTACTACAAAACAACAGTTATAAACTCTATGTAAACGACTCTTATGAGTTTGATGTAGTTCATCATAACTCTCAATGGCATGCCAAAACCGGGGGTTTGGCATATTTATTAACTTTCGTTATTGTTTTTTCATTCTTAATTTTGTATTAACATAACAACATTGTTCAGGAGAATCAGGACTAATGTGATTGGCCCAACTCTCTTAGGTTCAATCCACTAAGGTTGAGGCCTAAATCTCTTAACCTCCCCACGAAATAATCTACATCGCTTGAAGCACTTTAGTCAAATTGTCACCCAACCAATCTATAGCTGGATCAATGCGCGGAATCTAAGTAGTAAGGCTTATAACGTCAGAAGCGTTAAAATATTACCGAACCTGCCATCCTAACAACGATTTCCTTTATTAGAGATTAGAGTTTTCTTCTCAACCTTTTGTATCCTAATGTAATCTCTTGTATGAATAATGAGCCTTCCCTGGGTCAAATTAATATTTCTTAGGTTTGATCAATATATTGCTGGTCTCTAATCTCTTCTGAAATTTATTGAAGAAGCATACGTATAAGTCGTAGCCAAATTTTAAGTTAAAAATGTTATATTCAAGTTACTAGACTGATTCACTCATAATATAATAAAGAAAAAAAAAAAAAAACGAACTGCATAATGTGATAAATAATGTAAGCATTCTTGGGCTTGTGTCGAACATGAAATTGGACTTCAAGGGGCCCATACACAAGAAAACGGAGACTCTTGTGCCAAAAAGAAAAAAGAAAAAAGAAAAAAAAAAATAAAAAAAAATAAAAAAAATTGGAGTCTGGCCAGACAGAGTCTTAGGGTTTTATCTAATAATTAACATTGGAGTGAGGATAACGGAGGAGCAGCATAATTATCAGGAAAATGGAGACATCTCTGAGGTACGGAGATTCCAAAGTTCTAAGAATCCATGCGAAGGAAAAACTTCCAATCGACTCCAACACCTACTTCCAGGTAATTAGAGGGTCACATTTTGCGCATGTTGCTAATTCCTTTTTAAGACCGAAAATACTGTAATTCAAGAGACTGAGGTTATGTTAGCTTCTTCTCCATCTATGTATCCGTCGAAATTTATACTTGTGTTTCCGTGTTCCAGGTGCAGGGAGAGCTTGATACAAGGATTGGACAACCAAGTTCTTTGAGTGCCCTCATAAGACATTTCTATCCAAATGTGTGTGTTAATTTTGTGGTCATTTACACAATGTCGCACCCTTCTCTTTCCTTTTCAAAAATGTAAATAATGTCTCTGTTCTAAAATTATTGTAGTTATCAGCTACCCTTGGAGTAGGATTGCGATATGATAAACGTGACAAGTTACGGTACACTGTACGTGCAAAGAAAACATTTCCTGTGACAATCGATGGCCTGCTCAACTTTAAAATTAAGGGACAGTGTGATGTTGACAAAGAGTTTAAAGAGGTATATGTTGTCAATCGACCTTGCGGTTCGTGTTACTGTAATGCTAAATTATATTATGTATAATCTAATGTTAAAATTTGTTTTTTTCACTACAATGCTAAATTATTTTCTTTGCAGAGGAAGTCCAGAGGAGCTGCTGAGTTCTCATGGAGCATATTCAATTTTCAGAAGGACCAAGATGTTAGATTAAGGCTTGGCTACGAAATATTTGAACAGGTTTGGGTTGTTTTCTATCAGTTTCAATTTGCAAAATAATATTACCATGCATACACTCTCCGGAAACAACTTTTTGCAAAAATATAAGGATAAAACTGCTTGCAATTGATCCTCGCTAGTCGGGGAGCCTTGGACACTGGGTTTGCCCTTTATACACTCCTTTAAATTCTGAACCTTTTTGATCTGAGGGACTTCATAGGTGCCTCCTGTGGCATGACATGATGACACGTCCACGCATTATCCAATTGTTATCGTAGATTAAATTAATCTCAATTTGTTTTACTCTCAGCTGTGTTCCTTGTCCTAATATGATAGTGTCTCAAGACTGCTTAGGGGACTAGTAGCCATCCTTGTTGATTTGAGTGTACTCCTTTGTCCTAGTACCATTTTTGGATGAGAATAGAAATTGGAAGGAAAAATGTGAGGAAAGAAAACCAAAGGAAAATGAGAAGAATATTGTCTTATGGCCCTCTTGTAGTGCAACAAAGCCTGGTAGATCATTGAATTCTGTAGCGAGCACAATGATGCCCTATTTATAACTACGATTTTGAGTTGGATGAGGTCTCGTCATCACTGATTCACACGGTTGTTTGAGGAAGAATAACTTCTGAAGTTTAATGTTGTCAAGATTAGTTTTGTGATCTAGTTGCTGCTGTATTGATTGTGTTTTCTGTCCATGTTCTGGGAATATTTTTATGTGCTCCCACGCATTCCCATTTTCCCCACAGAAACCAAATGAAGGGAAATCCGTTTGTTGCCCCTATGTTCTTTGGTATCATTCTTTATGTCTCCATGTAGTTATTGTTGATTTTAGTTCTACATCTTGCCTTTGCATAAGGCTTAATTGAGTTAGAGCTGATTGAACTGTCCAGAGTAAAAATAGTTATGCCCTAACTATCATTTTGGCCTACTAAACAACAGTTTGATCCATTCAACCAGGAAAAAAACATGTTCGATCAACAAGTATCGTGTCCAATCTATGTAAAGACATAAAATATTGAAATTAATGGAGGCACGTATTTTGGGAGGGCAAATTGTTGATTTTAACCTATATTGAAATGTGTCAAATGGGTTGGTGCAGTTAAATCAAAAATAAATAAATTATGATGAGCCTTCTATTTAACTCCTATTAATTTATTCTGTCTAAAAAAAAGTAGTAAAAAATCACTATAATCTGTTGCTGATGTTTCGTCTGGTAGCAACCCAATGCTTTTTAGGAATTAAGAAGTTGGAAGAATCTGTGAAGTTGCAGTTGATCATTTTGTCTAGATATTTTGATGATCTAGTTCTATGTTCCTTTCCCCAATATTGCCGTGCTATATTTTTGCCTTTTCTTAATGCTGCATTCTATCTTAAAACTCTTTTTTCAGGTTCCTTATCTGCAGATTAGGGAGAATAATTGGACGTTAAATGCAGATTACAAAGGTAGATGGAATGTGAGATTTGACTTGTAAGAAGAGCAGAGCTTTTTCTGTAGACATGTTCTGATTGTCATTTTTCTGTAGACGCGTTCTGTTTCTCACCCGGACCCTAAGCCCCACCCGAAAAAAATGGGGCCATGCATATTTTTATTTCGGTCATGCGAATTAATTTGCACGAGGAACTAAAAGTGAAGTGCAATACAGTTAAAAATGAAGTTTGCATATGATTTAATATTGATTTCGCGATTTTTATTAAAATTCTTCACAGGAAATGTAGGATGTCATTAGCTGGAATTGGATTAATCCATGCCCGTGAATAAAATGATGTAAATAGATGCAAAATTTCAGATAAAATAATCTTTTCAATAAGACCTGTTTGGTAAAAATAGTTTTAAAAAGTATAATTGTTTTTTAGTTTTTAGAATCTAAGTTAAAAAACATGTCTCGGTTGTTTTTGTTTTGTATTTTGATTTTTAATTTTTAAAATAAAAAAATTATAGAAAATATTTATTTCATTAATTATTCTACGAAACAGTTTTAAGCAAAAAAACAAAAAACAAAAAATCAAAATAGAATCAAACAAGCTTTAGGTTTTCAATACCGTACTAATATTTATAGTCGGAGTGCTGAAAGTTAAATGCATATATGCTCTTTGGTGTGAGACCGCAGTTAAAGAAATGAAAATAGGGTAAATATAATCTCTTTTTTTTCTTTCTATAACGTCTTTTTGACCAGAATTGATTGTAGATAAAATTTTCAGGAGGATATGATCAAGAATATATTTTAAAATGTAGTATCAGTAGTTTGAAGAAGCTGTTATTACTTATTTGACCTTATCTTTTAAAAAATTAAGTGGGGTAATATAATAATAAGCATATTAGTTGTTAATTCTTGTCTGATTTGATTACTTTCGGCCTTATCAAAATATAATTTTTGGTATCCCTATTGTAGCTCCTGCTAAAAAAGGTAGATGGGTTTTAAAAAACATTATAGTAGTTGATAAATAAATTATTGATTATGACAATATGAGTCGGACGGATCAACTGCCAAAAAAACATGGGTAATTAAAGTTATGAAATTTAAAATAGAGATAACTTTCTGTTTATCTTTACCTATCACTTTCCAACATTGTATTACAATCTCATCAACAGTGAGAATTTTTTAAAAAAAATTCTTAATTTTTTCAATCTTTTCCCACTAATCTACAGAATGTCAATGTCCTAATGAAATTGCAAATAAAGTTGTTGACTGCCGCTATTATTACGGCCAAAAAGAAAAGAAAAGAAAAAAAGAAGTGCAAGATGACTAGTATGAATAACAATATTTAGAAGGGGATATAAAGAGGCAAGAGGTGCAGTGGAGTGAGGTGCAGTGCAGTAGTGCTTATTTATAGTGCTTATTTACTCCAACGCAAAGCTAAAACGTTAAACACGCACAAAAAAATTTCATTTCTGAAAAGAGAAGCAAACAACAACCATCACATGACTCGTCCCTTGAGACTTTTAGGCGAGCGCAACTCGTCCTCCGACTCACCTGATTCCACCGTCGTTGACTCTGACTTCGTCGTCATCCTCGCCGCTCTTCTCTGCGCTCTCATCTGTGTTCTTGGTCTCGTCGCCGTCTCACGCTGCGCCTGTCTCCGCCGCTTACGTTTCTTCTCCACCTCCGCTGCGCAGCCTCCTCCTCCTCCTGCCGCCGCAAACAAAGGCGTCAAGAAGAAGGTTCTGCGCTCTCTTCCGAAGCTCACCGCGACATCCGAATCCGCAGTAAAATTCTCCGATTGCGCGATCTGTCTGACCGAGTTCGCCGCCGGAGACGAAATCCGAGTGCTGCCTCAGTGCGGCCATGGGTTCCACGTGTCCTGCATCGACGCGTGGCTCAGATCGCATTCGTCATGCCCGTCGTGCCGTCAGATACTGGTGGTTTCGAGGTGTGACAAGTGCGGCGGGATCTCTCCCCCTGGGAACTCGAGCAACGCGCCGCCACCGGATTCAGAGGCCATATTCAAGGACGATGCCAATCGATTCTTGCCATAGCTTCAGCTTCTGGTTTCAGTTAATATTAACTGAAATTACTCGATCCTTTTTCTTTTTCTAATATTGTTTATATAATATAATATGTATAATATGGAATACTAGTTATGTGTAGGGATTTGTTAATTAGAGTTTGCAGCACATGGTTAGGATTGTAATTAGCAGTTGTATTATTGTATTTGTACTCTCTCGAGTCAATTGTGTCAAATCTGATTCTCTGCAATTGCAACCATTATTTTCTCTTTCATGATCAAGCTAGCTCAATGGCCTTGAATTTGATTGTTAATTCATATTTACAACTTTGTTTTTATGGTTTAATTTTGCTCTGGCTAGATCCTGATCCTGATCACTTTCATCAGCATAGACCTTTGTGTTGTGACTACGAGAAAGGGGAGAATCATATTGCATCTTGTTTTGAAGTTTTGTGATCATTAGAGAGAATAAACGTTTTGGATTCAGTTTTTATCGATAACCATGAGCAGTCTCGATTTGTCCACACCATAAAAACTTTAA
This sequence comes from Gastrolobium bilobum, assembly GCF_033153095.1. NCBI lineage: Eukaryota > Viridiplantae > Streptophyta > Magnoliopsida > Fabales > Fabaceae > Gastrolobium > Gastrolobium bilobum. The sequence continues at coordinate 44,900 of NW_026898358.1, read as the reverse complement.
AAAGGGTTATGTGTACAAAGCGGGTTAGTTAAAGAGGGAAAAGAAATGAAATGATTCTGAGGTAACTAATTATTTACTACTCATTGAGAATCTGGACTCTTCAGTGGGGCTGTGGTCCAATATGATATTACGTTCGGAAAGGGGTGGACGTGTGGGGACCATTAAAGTTGGAAAGAAAATTGGGATGGTAATGGGACCCATCAAAAAGCTTAATCTTGTTTAACTTACAGCATTAGTATATGATTATGACCGAGTGGTGTGCCGTGTGCTAGGCAGCTAGCTATCGAAGGAATCCCACTAATTTCAAAGAGAAATGATTTTGACAAAGCAATAATGTTATGCATATGAATTAAATAACTAAATAATATAATTTTATTGCCAAAAAAGTAATTGTATAATATTATTAATGTAAAAATATATAGCAAAGAAAATTGGTATACCAGTATCAATTTTTTTTTTTTTTTTTGTAATACTACGAGTATCATTTTCTTATTAAATAACGAGTGAAATAATGTGATAGTAGTATTAGTGGTAGTCTCGGATGTCAAATATTTTCTATTAATTTATTGTGGATCCCCAACTTCTTCTTTTATTGCAAAAGAGATTTTATGCAGCAATTAATTACAACTATATCTTACTAATAAGATATAATTGTAATAATTTCTCTATCTTTCACGTCAGCTGATAGTCTTTTGATGAGAGAAAAAATAAAATAAAATTACAACTATATGTCTTGCAAATAAGACATAATTGTAATTGGTTGATGTAAAAATAAAATTCTCCCATAAAAAGGGAGTACATTTCCCATTTATTATATCTCTGTGCAAAAGAATTGCAAAAAGAGAATGGTAGTTTTTTTTTAAGTAAATGATATTTCAAATTTACACTTATGATTTGATTTAATTTTAATTTAAGATAATTTAATGTTATTATTTAATTATTTAATAAGTTTGATTATCACAAATTCTTAAACTTGATTTGAATTTACTGAAAAAAATTTAACATTAAATTTGTTTTATTGTCCATTTTGTATGCACATATGTGAGGGAGAATAATTTATTTTAGAAATTAGTCATGGCTTACATGTATCATTTGATAACTTTTTACGAATGCTAAATTTCATTTATCTAGGTTATTAGTTTGGATTTTTTATTGAATAAATTAATTTTATAATTAGTTAATATTTTATTACATAATTTTATTTTAACGTACATTTATTAAAATATAAGCCAATATCAATTATAAAATTATGTATTTATGAATGTCTATATATGTATGATCATTGATATATATTTTACAATAAATTATTAAGTAGTATAAACGTCTATAATTTACTGCTAAAATAAGTGAATTCTTTTTATACATATAATATTGCAGTTGAAATGAAAAGATATTTTTTTTCTGTTCTCTTTAATCTCCTTTATTTCAATGAAATTAATTATGCTACTGTTTTATTTTTAAAATATATGAAATACTAAGGCGCAAAAAAGTCCCTCTTGTTTGTTGAGTAATGTGGAGGAACACTGACCAAAATGATACTGTTTATCAACTTTTTTATCTAAATGCTACGCGAACAGTGTTATTTCTCAATATGCTACGGAGGCAAGTTCGCTACCCTGTGTAGCAAACTCGATTTGCTGACGTGTCACATTTTTAATGGATAACAAGTATCAAATTTTAAAAAAATAATAATAAAAAAATGAAGGTCGCCTACCATGTAGGCGAACTTAGTTAAAATCAAGTTGGTGTTCACTAGAAACGTGACACGTCAGCAAACCGTGTTCGCTACACCGGGTAGCGAACTTGCCCCCGTGGCAGATTGGAAAATAACACTGTTCACGTGACATTTAGATAAAAAAGTTGATGAACAGTGACATTTTGGTCACTGTTCCTAATGTGGACGAGGTCGTGTCTGGTTACGCTTCTCTTGAATTTGGATTAATTAAATCAAATTTCAACAACTGTAAAAAATAAATAACAATATATTGTCCATTTATTTTAAGAGATTCTCAGTTACATAAGATAAGTTTTTTCTTGTACACACCCTTCTATAATTGTGTTATCTTTTTTTTTTCCAGGTGATGAAGCCTATAAATTTATCTTTATAATATGAGATAATTTATCTCCTTTAAAATGAGATTAATAAAACCCTTATTTTAAACAACATAGCCAGTACATGTGGAAATTGTGAGTTTAAGAGACAATTTTCTTAATAGTAGTAGATCGATTACTAATTTTATTCCCCATATGCATGAGTACATATCTTTACTTCAACCTTGAGGGTTATTGATATGATTGGGATTATTGTGGTGGCTTTGCCCTCACGGCACTTTGACATGGGGAGTCAACAAGGGAACTTTCAAAGATGGCATGGCTTTTTACCACTCTAGTCCTTATTTAATAATTAATTATCAAATTGACCTTAATTATAAATTATTTCAAAAATTTAACCTCTCCAGAAAATATAACACCTATTTGACCGTTGACCATCAAGCCTACCTGGATATCCCTTCTTTCTCAGGTATTTTTTGAAAATTTTACCCTACCCGGATAGGGAGGAGAATACCCAGGTATATTTCCAAAAAAAAAAAGAGAAATGCTTGAATTATTTACCCTGATAGGAAGACAGCTACCCGGGTAAATATGCATGGTTCACGTATGCCATACTCATTCATATTTCTAAAATCTTCATCCAATTCTTTTCCTAAAAAGAAAAGTGTCATTCTTTTGATGGGTGTGCTATTTCCTTCAAGCTACGAACAGATACTAGAATGTCCACCTCTATGTTAATCTGTCTAGCTGAAATTTTACTGTAATTTGCATTTTGTTAGGATGATTAGTATGTGACTCCACTGGTTTGATGATTGTGAGTTCAACTTTTGTTCCTTCAGTGACTATTGGGTAATCTTCCATGTCTAAACCATCCACTAGTTCCCACCCTGAAATTGTTACGATTTGTGAAGCCATTGTAACACCATGGATTTGTTCTATTTTTCTTTTGATTTCAACTACTGTTTCTTGAGTGCCTACTTCAATGAAAAATTGGTTTGTTCCTGTGACAATAACAACTCTCATTGTGGAACTAATTTGAAGCTATATTCTTGTATAAGAAAAAGGGAAACAAGAGAAGAAAAGTTTGAGTTGTTTTAGTTTCCACAAACAGTAGGTCCATATTGTATTTGCTGTCTATGTACTGTGAGCAAGTTGACTATTCTCTCGCAAATACGGCTCGTAGCTTGAAGTAGATACAATTGACAGAACATATTTACCCAGGTAGTCTCTCTTTGTTCAGGAAAATAATTCAATCATTTTTTTAGATCTATGAAATATAATTGGATATTCTTCTTCCTATTCGAATATGATAAATTTTTTAAAAAATACTCGGGTAAAAAAGAAAATATCCAGGTAGGCTTGATATTCAACTGTCAAACAAGAGTAGGTTGATGTTATATTTTCTGAAAAGATTAAATTTTTAAAATAATTTATAATTAAAATCAATTTAATAATTAATTATTAAATAAAGACTATAGATTAAAAAGCCGACCATCACAGCTCACAATTTCGTGATTGTAGAAGACACCTCTCTCGTAAATGAAAGGCCATCATCAACTTGAGTGACTCATGACAGAGCCAAAAGTCAATCTCTCAAACAAGAAAAATTCTTTTGTGGCATTTCGGTGCTGCATTGACTTGAGCACTGCCATACCAAACACACGTTTCAGTTGACTTTTCATTGCATTTAATACTAGCCACATAATGATAAGCGGCATGGTGAGTGATTGCATTATTATTTCATCCAAATCAATTAATAATAGTTTATTCACGATGAAGTTCAACGAAACATTGCTCAATATGTCAGTCTTATAAATAGTAGTTATACGTGTTCTAATTAAATTTTGTCAAAATGTCACGTCATATCCTCGTTATACCACCCAACGAGAATGGACTGGATACGTTTCAGCATTTGCATAGACAACTATTCTCGCTCAGCAGCCTAGTAAGAATGGCAAGGTGCTGACATATGACAAAAGTAAAGGCATTCTCCACAAAAATCGTTCAGGTGGCCAGCGAGAATGCCTGTACTTTTGTCATTCTTGCTGGGCTGCGCAGCGAGAATGACTGCCCATGCAGACGCTGCCACGTGTCCAGTCCATTCTCGCTCGGTAACGTAGCGAGAATGTAACATAACATTTTGACAAAATTTCATTGGAACGTTGCATATCGATATTTTTTAGTCACAAGCGTGTTATTATGGTCAATGTCCCGAAGTTTACCCGGTCTTCGCACGTTTCGATTTTTAACATTTTACTTCTATGCTTATTTTAAGGTCACAACTTTTCAGTATAGCTGCTCGCGAGGTTGGTAAATTACAGTGAGTAAGGGTGTAAATAGGCTAGGCTAGATTAGGCTTTGACTTAAAATAGGCAAAGTCTGTGTAAAAAATATTGGTCTGACCTGACCTGTTAGCCTGTGTATGCCCCAAATTACAAGTTTGATCTGACCTATATTTAAAACATAAAAGCCTTGGTCTAGGCCTGTTAGAGAGAAGGCTTTAATATTTCTACAGTGAATGTAAAGAGAAGTTATCTACATTCGCTCTCAAAACAATGTCGTTTTGGGTTGAAAAATTAAAAAATTATAATGACAAAGACTATTATAACTCAGAAATAAATTATAATTACAAAAATATCTTGGTTTCCCCTTCAAAACGACGTCGTTTTGGGCTCAATGTAAATAAGTTATCTGCATTGACGGTAGAAAAAACGAATTCTTAAAATAATAATTAAAATAATATTACTTTATTATTCGAATTTATTAAAATAATAATTTTATTTAAAATAAATAATATGATATAGGTCGGCCTGTAGTTTTATAGGCTCGATATGTACAAAAAAAGTCTATGGCCTATTTTCTAAATAGGTTTTTTAAAAGTCTAGGCCTGTTCTATTTTACTATTTGTAACAGACTAAGTCTGACCTAATATAAGCTAGGCCATAGGCCCTTGTAGGCCGACTTAGCCAATTTATACCGCTAACAGTGAGGATCCAAGTCAATGAGAAAATTTATATGACTTTTTTCCCCCTTACGAACATGATCTAGGATTTTATACAACATAATCTCAAAGTCCATTTCCTTTATTTTATACATATCGTGTAGAATTTTAGATGATTTAATTATTCCGTAATTGAATTAGACATGAATTTTTAATTTTATAAACTTTTTTCATGTCCTTTACTGTCTTCGCAAGCATTCTCTCACAAATTCAATTTCTTAAGTGCTGACATTGTAAAAGTCTTTCAATTGCTGAATTTAAGACTGATTACCACTTGACCCATCCATTATGAACATATCATGGACCCTTTGATTTATCTGTCTTAATGTTATCTTTAACTTCATAAATTTATCGGAGCATAATTGTGTATATTGTAGAATTTTTTTTTTTTTCTTTTCCAAATCACACAATTAGAAAATTTTTAAAATCTCCTCGCATTGTATTTACGTTTTTCGTTTGCAAAATGGAGATTTCATGCTTATTCAATCCAATAAACGATCTACAGTCTTAAAAGAGATATTCCCACATATTAGCTTACAAAAATACGGAATATAAGTTGAAAGATGAGTATCAACCAAACGCAGAGCCATAAATGGAAAATATAAGTTGCAAGATGAGTATTAAAAGGAATGTAGTGCCATATAAAGCGATGGGTGGGTGCGATTTTTTATTTTTTATTTTGGTGTGGAGGTGGGTGCGATTTAATTCTGGAAGGAATCAAACTTGTCCATATCAAAATCCAATGATGGTAACAAAAAGACGATATCCCACTTGCAATAAATTTTTTAGAGAATTAGAACGAAAAATGGTGCGTAAAATTAATTATAAGACGCGAGATATCATAGAATAAGTTGCTAGCCAAAGTGATTCCGTCCCAAGGTTTCTTTATTGCCTTTCCCCTAACTAGATGTTCCAATTCCATTATTCATAACCACACATTTTGTTACTTCATTTTTTATTTTTTAGTACTATTTTAATCAAAACCATTCGTATGTTCCTTTTTCCTGGGTGTCGTTCAATACACAATATAGAATACAGCCGCCGTAGGAAAACAAGAACCTACTTCATACGCATCCGGTAAGTGCTTTATTTATTTTTTTCATTTTTTTCAAAAAAATAATAAATACTAATGTGACGATTAAGTAGGCGGGAATGTTAAATTAAATGTATACTTATTTATTTACTAAAAAAAAAATTATATACTTATTTTATGGAATGATAGATTTCCACATCTGCTTGTTTAGGAAAAGAACAACAATATGTTTACCGCAAAAAAAAAAAAAAAAACACATCAATATAATTTCACGTCCATTCCACGACAATAAAAATGGATAATAGAATCCATTCATCCTCGTAGAGTGAGCATTAGGTTTATAAAATGAGATTTTTTTTCTTCTTTTTTCTTTTTTATCGACATATCTTCAGTAATTTCACATATCAAGAGGCGGATCAGCACTTGTGCCATTGTGTGCAAGTGCATATACAAATTATTGAAAAAAATAAATAAATTATCGTTTAGGTTGTCAATAAAAATTATGGGGTCTAATTTCATCACTTTAAAAAAAAATTCGACTTGTGATCTCTCTGAATTTCAAAATAAGTTCAGTTTGTCGAAATCATGATCCCTATGAAATTTAAAGAAGGTCCACGTTAGTCTCTCAAAATGACTAACATGGGCTATTTTAAATTTCAAAAAAATTACAAATCAACTTTTTTTTCTATAAGATTAAATTAGGTCCCGTAATATTTGTTAAGTATCCAAAAATTTTATAGGAACCACTTATTTATATTCTTTTGTTTTTAATATTTTTAAAATTTTCTTCAAATTTTTTTTTGGATTTGCCGCGCTCGAAGTGCAGCCCCTAAATATGCATAAATAAATAAAGAATTTTGGATCCACCACAATGATTACTCTTTGCTAAATTCAAAATCCCATCGACAATAAAACTAGTATCAATATTGTGTGTGTATGTGTACGCTTCATATATTTTATTGTTATTGAATTATTAGAAAAACTTGAACATTGTTTTTCAATTTTTTTACGAGAGATATTTATCTCATTTAAAATATATTTAAAACTATATATAGTTCATATTTTCTTTTTACTAATCAAATAATAAATTTATTAACTATGCATTACGAAAGTCATTGATCCATTCTAGTTCTTTCCCATTTTATTCTCGTCATACAAAATTACTATTCCATAAATATGATTTTGGAGCCTTGAACAATGTTATAATTTTTTTCGCAAATACATTATTACATTAGGTATGGTTTATATACGTCTATATATAACTGACACGATGCTATTTACTACTTAAGAGCTAAACTCAGTAATTTTAAAAATATAAAACAAATTAATTTACTTTGCTTGAAAATAATTACTCTATAAATATTGATATAAAGTAAAATTTTGTGACTATTTTCCAACTGAGATTGCATGATTTATTATAAGATAAATCTTTTCACATTCTGAATAAAAAAAATTCAAAATATTAAAATAATTAACCGGTTTCTTCTTCTTCATTTTTTATAATTTCCGATTGAATAATTGCTTTTATAATATAACAATGTCAATAAAAAATATAATTATTTTATACTTGTAGTTATTTTGATTAAAAAGTTTGGGGCATGTTATATTTACAAATTTTTTTGTTTACAAACTACAATAAGTACGATCGTTCATACTTTAATACAGAGTACAACTGGTCGTACTTAGTATAATTTGCAAAAAAAGTTTGTGAACGTATCCTATCCCAAAAAGTAATATGAAAAATATAAATAGAGTTAACCGTTGTTTTCAAGAATATGGATATTAAAAAAAAAAAAAAGGTTGAATGCAACGTTAAACGACATGTCGTCTATGGAGGCAGTTTCAGATTAAAACTTCATCAAAGATACGACCGGAAGGAATCCAATCCAAGTCGCAACCTTGTGACGCGCTAACATTGCGGCACGAATCCAATCTTCAAACTGAATTCGAGAACATTGGAAAATTTTCTCTTAGAAAAATATTGGTAGCCCTAACCTTGAAATTGAGTTGGAGGAGCGAGCAATGGAAGGAGAAACCTTAAATTGAATTGGGTATAGTGCGAATTGAGCTGTGAATTGTGACCATGGCGTCAATCTGGTCACTCCACTTTCGCGCGCTTTCTGTTGGCGTAAGTTTGTACTTAACTCAGCTTGATAGTAGTGGTCATGATTATGATTGTAATTAATGAATGAATGAATGTTGAAACTTGAAAATGTAGTCTAAGCATTGCCCTTCGATTAGCACTGCAACTAGTACCTATAGACATCGCATTCGTATCAGAAATGGGATCTCAAAATGGTGCTCTGTTGTAGCCACCCGCACCCAACAACTCAAACAAGACGCCTTTGCCAAATTTCATCATCAAGTTGCTGGTTCCATGCCCATGCTTGTAGGGTTTCATTTCATACTCTAATTTGTTTTTGTTTTTTGTTTTTATTAATGTTTAAAGGTTTTTGTTTTTTTACTCCTTTTGTTTTGTAGTTGAATCGAAACGGTGGAGTCAATTTTCCGGTTTGGGTGTGTGTTGCGGTTGTTGTTTTGGTTGCAGCGGTGAGGGTTCTGTCCAGAAAAAAAAAGGGTCGCCCTGGTTCCGTTGCTGATCTCGTTAGACGTGGCCAACTGAAATCGGATAGAAGAGGCATGTATGATTTCAATCCATACCCACTTTCATGCTTGTTCCTTCAATGCCATATGTTTTTCCCTTTTCACTCACCATTATCTATCTGCCTAATATAGATATACTCATATACAATAATAATATGCATTATAGAATGGGAGCCTCGTCACAATGGTTAGTGTTGTCGCCGTATGACTAGGTAGTAACAATGATGATCCCCCCTATTTGTCTATCTACATTTTTTTGTATGCATATTTTCAGATCAAGGCCTCTCAAGTATGAAGATCCATTCAATAATCCCTTGGTCAAGGTTGGCAAAGGCAACTCAACTGTTGAGATGTGTGGAAAAGTTTATCGCTTAGCCCCCGTCACTCTTACTCAAGAGCAACAGGCCATTCACCAGAAAAGGAGATCGCGTGCATACCAGTGGAAGCGGCCAACCATGTTTCTTAAAGAAGGGGACTTAGTTCCTCAGGATGTTGATCCAGATACAATCCGTTGGATTCCTGCAAATCATCCCTTTGCAACTACTGCTACTGATCTTGATGAGGACTTGGCACAAAACAATGTGTATCAAAAGCATGGAGTTCCTTTCCGTATTCAAGCTGAGCATGAAGCCCTGCAGAAAAAGCTTGAGGCCCTACAAAATGTAAGCCTTATCAAAATAAGGAAATTCAATACTCCTATGCTTGATATGGATTTATAATTTGTTGTGCTAATGTTGTCATGTCTTTATCCTAATTCCTAAGGTTTTTGGGGTTTAGCATTTTAGTTGACACTCACAGAGATCTTGTTTTCAAAATTCAACTACAATTCAACCAATGTATCCTACTCGTCTTACCCTCTTACTGCATCATAAATCCAATATATAAGTAAACAAAAAAAGATACTCTCTGATTTTGGGATATTTAGTACAACGGAATGACATTTTGGCAGGCATAAATTTCCCAGATGCAGCCAAATAGTCAAACCAGGTTTTGTTTCTTTCCCAGCATGAACTAACCTGGCTATTTTTGGTGTTTTGGTTGTGTTACGAATAAAAAATCATAGGGAATTTGGAAAAACCCAAAGTTTGGAGAGTATACAAGAGGCTGCAGAGACCCGAACAATAGTCAATAGGAGAGTTAGTTAGTCAGTTGTAAGGAGGTTAGTCTGTCAGGTTTGTGGGCTTATGTTTGGATAAAAGGGGGTTCACCCTCCTTTTTTTTAGCATCGATCATTTTCTTGTGTTGACTGAGAATTCTCAGTGTGAAGGGATCCTCGCTTCTAAAGTGAAGTGTCTTTTGTAACCTTTAGATCCTTTCTTCAATAATGCCATTGACTTCTGTTCTTTTCCCTCTATGGAATCATTTTCCAATTTCTCTCAGAAAACTCCCTAGTACCCTAGAACAGAATCGCATCAGGTTGTGTGACTCAAATCCTTGATATCATGAAATTGGCTGACTTTATTTATAAAAAAATTCGTAATTCATATGTTGACGTTCTTTTGCCTAATTTGGTGCACCACTTAAAAATTCTGTATTATTTATTTTGCAGGAGCAAAAACCCAATAAACTAGTGATAGATCCTAACAATGCTAAAGATTTTGAGAGACCATTCAACTCCCATGCCAGGTTAAATGATCATGCTGAGAAGAGCTCTGTAAACAATCAAGTGAGTGATTCTCCCTCCCCTAAATTAGATAGTGGCCCAAATCACTTTGAGAGGGCATCATCATCTGAAGAAGATCCGAGTCTTTAGGTTTGCACACAGCTTTTGCCTATATTGTTCCAAGTTAAAATTGCTCTGAGGCGGGCTAAAATGATATATTTGAATTTGCCCAAAAATTTTGTACTATTCCATTGGGGAGCCCTAAATATGTCAAATTGTATAGGTGAGGACTGTAGATATAATTTCATTTCTGCTTATTGTCAAGGTATGCTGTTTCCTTGGATTTTATCATTTATGTAAAGTCTTTTTGTGGGGAGTTATACACTTCGTCCTGCCCCGAACCCAACTTATTCACAAGGCAATCTGACTGCCCATAAAAATCATTTAGATTACCTGTTTTGCAACCTATAACAAATAAGATTGAATAAAAAAAATCCAATTAATCATTGGATATTTTGATAGAATTGCTATGCTTAGTTGCTTTAAATTCAAAAAAATCAATCTATAATATGAATTTAATGAATTAAGAACTAATAACCAACTCATCGCTTTATATCTGGCTAACAGTTTAGCCAGGAATACGAATAAGAATTTTAAAGCGACTGTTTTTACGATGTTGTATATGTTGACGCAAACACACCGTAATGAAAAAGAATAAGAAATTGTGTTTAAATCTGAAAGAATTCATATATATAAAATGACATCAGCTTAACTTTGATTTTATTTTTAGCATTTAATAGATAGAGGAATTCCCATTTTAACTTGCCTGCCCATTTTAAGTAATAGAACTATAGAAGTTCATCGTTGACGCCTAACTTGCCTACCCATTTTAACTTTCTTAAAGTTCAAAACCTTTACAGTTGGTAACAATAAGAATAATAAATTAAGCATGAGAGGACCCTAAAAGTTGGGAAGCTGTGATAAATTAGGATAGGTGGAAATAAAGTTGCACTTGCTCTTTTGTTGACACGGAATTAGCATTAGTGGAAACCATCAAGATTTGTTGTAAAATCGGTGATGTCAAAATAATGAAACCAAATCTGGTAAAAGCTAAAGGTTGCTGTTAGAGGGAAGTAGTCCCCTCTAAATAGAAAAAAATAGTCCCCTCTAAATTGAAAAAAAGAAAAGAGTATGCCGGAAGTGTCGTTGGCCGGTGCCACTATTATTAAATAACACCGGCCACTAAGACAAAAATGCGCATTAAATATAAAGGTGACCTGATCCAAAATCTCCTTAATCAATGAATAAATTTTGGAGTATCATGCCAATAGAGTCTGACCACTGATAGCTGTTTAATTAATCCATGGTCAAAGGCAGAGGAATGGTACTGGAATTAATTTCTGGAATTTGCACCACATTGCAGATTGCACCTATCTTAATCACGCCTATAACAAGGCAAACTCTAAATGCTCATTATTGAAAAAGGCAAACTTGGCATCAAAGGCTTTATCATGCACTTTCAGTCGATAATCCTGAAAGCTATTTCCACTCTAAAATGCAAAATTTTATATTAAAGAATAATACAAGCATATGTTTGAACCAGAAGAAATCCTGCTCCAAATAAACTTATGACAAGCAAAATCTATAAAGATTAGAGATGGTGGCTTTAGAAACCAAAACGACATATGTATATAAAGATTTCAGTCATTCATTCTTGGCAGAAGTAGCCTGCCTTGCACCAACAGAAAAGAATTCAGTGATGACTTCAAGGGGCATGCCCTTTGTCTCTGGAACCTTCAAAAACACAAATATCCACGAGATGAAACACACAACCGCATAAACGCCGAAGACACCAGCGAGTCCAAAAGAACTGAGCATTACAGGCAGCGTGTATGTCACAATGATGTCTCCAATCCAGAACACTAACGAACAGATAGCAATGCAGAGTCCACGCACCCTCGTTGGAAAAATCTCTGAACACAGGATGTTTGGAATTGGTCCATAAGCTGACACAAAGCAGCAGAAATAAACCACGACGCATATAGTTGAGATTGCTGCATGGACAACAGTGCCAAAATCTACTATGTTTCCAATGACCAAAATAATCAGTGACACTATCAGCACCGGAATTGTTACAAGTAGCAACTGCCTGCAGTTCAAGGAGTTTATTATTGACATCAAATCAAGATGAATAAAAGAAAATACTAATAAAACCGTAGCTTTTTCAAGGAGAAAACAAAAAGAAACATTTACAACTTAGTTTGAGTAGAAACTCTTCAGAATGCAAATGTCTGGATAACAATAGTGTTCTTACTTCTTGACTAATCTTTGAAGTAACCAAAGGAAACAATTTTTAAGGTTAAATTTCTGTGAGATCCAGAGTATTAAATATTCAGAACATACTAAATTCTACGGAAGTTCTCTTCCCTTTTTAGTTAAACTTCAGCTTTACTTATGTTGTACAAGAGGAAAATAAAAAGTAAAAAAGAATACACTAGAAACACATAAAGGTTACAAAAGTTGGTTCAATGGTGGGTCAGGGGGAGCCATGGTGAGGGACTATCATGTGTGTCAAGGCTACAGTAACTAAGTCTGACATCATGTCTCAACCCAAAACCTTAAGGCGTTAGGTCCATGGGTCTTTCCACTTGTATGGATTTCACTTAACTCATTACCAATCAATGTGGAACTACATTACACTTGAATATTTTCCCCCATCCACTAAACCGATGTCTAATTAAATGAACGAGGTATCAATCGAGGGAGATATGTATAATAGCTTTTACAAAATGTTTGCAAGAGATGAGATCCTCAAAACGAGCAACAAAACTACAGACCAGGTGAAAAAAAAAAGAAAAGAAAAAGAGCATACCTTCTGCCTGCGACATCCATGAGCCTCATGGCTAAGCCTATACAGGGAAGCATCAATAAGGTTGTGAAAGCACTGATAAGGAATGATGCAGACTCTGAGCCAATGCCTATATCTGAAAGAAGAACTCCAACACCAGCCTCTTCAAGGATTTGAGGTGTGTAATATAGAACCCCATTTATCCCTGAAAACTGCACATACATGTAGAATTAGATGCTAGTTATTGATAAGAAGACGTAAACCAATAAATTGATGCAGTAAACTGGAAAAGCAAACTGAAAATTCAGCTAGGAAGAGTAAGGTTATACAAACTTAAATAAAGAAAAGAAAAGATCAACGAAGAATTCCAAAACGCTCATCTTACTCTCCAGTCAGGTTAAGTATGCTGATCTGATTATTTCAGCTAATATTTTACAACCTGAAATTTTCAATATGAGTATCATTATTAAAACTCTCTTTATATGTTCTTTGTAAATTACTTGGCCAATGGCAAGCAGTACTACAAGATCAGTGGTTTAACATTCAAGGGCTAGAATAATAAACACTACGTAACAACATAAGCATACTTCACCGCAGAAGGCCTATTTAAGGTTTGCGAGTGATTAGGTAGAACCACTGCTATCAAAATTCTCTGCTTCCTAACACACTCCTCCCCACGCCCACAGAAAGGAAAGAAAGGAAAAGAAAAACAACAGAAAGTGAAAGTAAGCATGGTCAAAATGATGAATGGTAACAGCCATTATGAATAGTAACAAGACCAATAGAGAAGATAATTATGAATAGTAAAGTAACCACACATTACCTGCTGAAGTATTTGTATTCCAATCCCAACAAACAATGCATGCTTAACCCCAGGTTCAAGAAGAGCTTTCCAAATTGGTCCCTTTGAAGCAGTCTCAGATGGGTGAACCATTGCAGGCCCAACTGGTTGTTCATTAATAAGATCCTTAGAGTAAAGAGCAGGTTGGCTTACCAAGGCAGCAGCCTGGACAAATTCACCTTCACCAGGGATTGATACAAGGGATCCACGTCGAGATCCTTGAACTCCTTCATGCAAATAAATCCTTTTAAACCCTCCTTCCTTTTTTCCTTCCTCACCTTTATCAGACCATTTCCATGCCAGCTGCCAGCCACCACCAACGCCTGTACTACTAACTTGCTCGCCTGACCCTTGCATGAGACTACTGTGACGCCTCATGCTGCTAAGGATACTGCCATGGGAAGGAGGAGGCATATCCTTTTCAAGGCTTGTTGTTTGACGCGAGATTAAAGGACTATGCAAATTGTCATCAGAGTCTCCACCACCAGCATCTGATGTGTAGTCCTCACCTTCTCTTTGTAGGCTCTCTTCATCCCACTGTTCATTTTTAACATGAGGCTCAGCTGTGCTGAACATACTTCCAAAATTTGGAAATAGAGTGCTTCGCATGCTTCCTGTATCAGGGAGCTTCTCATGAACGCTACCAAAGAGGGTCACAAGAGGATCCATGAGGGGCATGCTTTGGTTGACAATGCTTCCATGACGTGACACAAGGCCTATAGAACTCTGTCCAGTGACAGGTTTTGCTAACCATGAGAGGCCTGCTTGGGATCCATATAATCTGATTTTATCTTTCTCTGTTGTTTGTTCATGACCATCAGCTACCTCATCATCAGCAGGGCCTATTACGTACTCTTCTATAGATGTATCACCTCCAATACCAAGACCTTCAACCAGCAATGCCATCTCGCCTGTATGAATTTATAAATTCATAAAATGATGTATCATAACAAAAAAACAAGTTAAGAGAATACGTGAGGAAATGAATTGCATATACATCCAAATCACACGAGACTATAGATAATTAAGCAATTACAGCACATAATAATTTAACATGTCGTATTTTATATAAAGCAACATTTTCAGTTCACACTTATTTTAATATCTAACCATCAAGAAATGAAAATTTCAATTTCGTAATATTAAAACTCAATGGAAACATTTTTGTCCCCAATAGAAAGCTGCCTACCTATGATAATTTAAGTTCCCTACCAATATCAAAGATTTCAAATCATCAATCAATATCTCCTGAGATCATGATGGTAGCAAGCTGAAATATAATACCAAGTGACCAACAATGTATCCAGCTATAAACTATTGGTACAATTGATAATAGTAATAGCATATAAAAATTACAGTATTGGGTGAGAGTTGCAAACTAATTTATGCAATGAAAAAGTTCAAAATTGAAAATCATGTACAACCTAGTGTATTTGCATGGATTGCCTTAGCATACCGGGTCATTATCATGTACATTATGAATTCTGCACATAGAAGGGGAGGGTTTTTTTTTTTTTTTTTTTTTCTCTTAAGTGAAAATTTATAGCTTCTGTAAAAGCAGCCATGTTGTGTTGCCTATAACGTTGTTTACATAACAAAAAACAAAAAGGCAGAATCCTCAAAGGGGAACATCCATTTAAACCCTATTACAAATCCAGAGCTTCAGGAAAACGAAAGTCGTCAACTTTACAATATATATTCATAATAAGCAAGTAACTAGTTTGGTATCAAAAGCACAGCAGATATAATACAGGAAATATGTAAACAAGTCCTCACTATCTCTTGCAGATGCGTTGACTTTTTACAATCATTGCTTGGCATTATAAAAATGTGTGAGATACCTTCCATTTTTCACATTGTTAATAATAAAAAACGCAGTTAGCACATGTTCTCTGGAGGAGAGAAACCCTATCCCAGATTCCCATGTTTGTAAATCTGTCTTGAGTGAAAATTTTGAAAGAGCTAGGATTATAGTGAGCTGCAAACTGAGGGTGGCAGGATGGAGATATATAATTAAGTGTCAGCCATTTAGGTCCCCAAAAAATGCTCTAGTTTAATCAAAATGTCAACTGAGTACATACAACATCAGATCACAAAGGATTAAACTCATGATGAATCATAACTAGTGATTTCGTGCAACAATTAAACATTTGTCTGAAATAAACTAAACAGGAATCCTACATTACATAAGCAGATAGTGTCCTTGTTCAAGAATAGATGAAAGATGCTTTAGGTATAGTAACATTACCTGACACATCTTCCATGCCGCGTAATCTTTGGAGAACCTTTTTTGCCTGGAGCATCTTTCCTTTACTCACCAGCCACCGAGGAGACTCGGGCAAGACAAATATTGTTAATACAAAATAGATGAGAGAAGGAATAGAGAGAATCCCAAGCATTAGTTTCCAGCTAGGAGAGGTAGTCAATGACATCCCAAAAACCATACAATATGATAAAAACATGCCTCCAGAACCACTGAACTGCGGAAGTGTATTCAACGATCCCCTTATATCAGATGGGGCTGTCTCAGATATATAGACTGGGACAAGAGTAACAGCAAGGCCAATCCCAAATCCATCAAGAAGCCTTCCTATGCATAACACATATACATTAGGAGACCACAACATGACCAAACCACCCAAGAAATAAAGCACTGATGAGATTATCAACATTGGTCGCCGACCAAGCCAATCTGATATGGGACCAGAGCATGTTGTGATTACAGTTGCTCCAATGAGGGACATGGCCACCACAAGTCCTTCCATTTCTGTTCCCAAAGCAAGGTCTTTCTTAATGTAAACAATAGCACCTGCAAACAAACAGGAAGAATGAGTGATCTGATAAGCAATTGATCATAAAGCTCAAAACTAAACAACTAATTTGTCATAAAAGTGGTTTACAATACTAGGAACAAATTGCTTACTAAATTAAACAAAGAGGGTAGATGCCATATCATGCTAGATCAGATTCCAATGATAGAATACTAACTAATTAAACCGGTTTAATCTTATGGACCAAGGCTAAATGATCTATATCTGATTTCTTTTCTTTTCTTTTCTTTTCAGACTAGATCATATAGTGGCTGGCAGGCCATGACCATGACAACTTTTGAGGACGAAAAGCTGAAGGATCCATTATCATGGGTTGGTGTGAGGCATTATAATTTTGTAGTTAAACAAAAAGGGGGTCATCTCTTAATGAGGTTGTGCCTCAACAACGTATGAACATTTGAAGAGAAAAAAGGGAAAAGAAACAATAACAGAATATGCAGAAAAGAAAAGAGGTGAGTACCAGCAATAGTAGCGTTATCCCATCCTTGTAGAAAATTACCGATGGAAGCCGCAATAGCCACTAGAACGACACCACCTTTCATTTCTAATGAATTATTATGAAGCTGCGCTCAAAGATACCAAAACAAAGAGAATCATGACACAGAGAAACAACAGAGTGAGTGAGCAAGAAAAACGGCTTTCTCTTTTATCCAACTAACAGTGAGAATCCTCTGCTACTGGTAGTTGAGAGGTTGAGATTGATGGACTATCTATTATTCAATTCAGTTGGTGAAAGTAACTCAAACTTACCACTCAGTTATTTACCAAAAAAAACAAAACAGATCGCTATTATTGTCTTAGAGCTATATAGAATCACCACTCACTCACTCACTCACTCACTCACTCACTCAGTATAAGTAACCGCACACAGAGATACAAAGAAAAAAGGGGTTGTTTGGAAGAGGCACCAACTCCTCAGTCCTCACCTCACCTATGTAGTGCAGAGAGAATCACGTCAGGGGGCGTCATCATAAAATTCATTTTCAACAACTCATTGCTTTTGTACTATTCTCTTGTTGGATTCTACTTTTTTCTTATTTTATAACATTTTTCTCTCCTTTTTTTAATAATAATAATAACAATAAGAAATATATTATATTTACAAATTTTTACAAAATATATTATGTACTCTCCTGGGAGTACATTTGCTCACTCACTTAGAAATGTATTACCCGAATACATAGTATATTTTGTAAATAAAAATTTTGTAAACATAACTCTTTCCTAATAATAATAAGGGAAAAATGTTTCTGCTGTTAATGCAAATGAGTTATCTGCATTTACTTTCAAAATGACGTCGTTTTGTTATTGAAATCTGAAAAAATTATAAATATAAAGACTATTATAACCTTGAAATAAATTAAAATTACAAAACACCATGATTTTCGTCTCAAAACGACGTCGTATTGAGCTTACTGCAGATAACTTATCTGCAGTAACCGCAGAAAAAATAACCCTAATAATAATAATAAAAGAGTTAAGATTTTTTTGTCCTAAAAGAAAAGAAAAAAAAAAAGGAAAACAGTAAATGTAATGATATAGGACGAAGTGGATGATTGGCGTTGGGTGATTGGATGGATGGAATCCGTTGTTGGTATAAAGACAAAAAGAGTTCCAGCGAGAGACAGATCAAACTAGTGATATCCTCGAAATGTCATCCATGAAGTCATGAACTTACTCTCTCTTCAATAATTATACCTTACTGGTAAACAAGGATTAAGGAAGAATCACATTTTAAAGCTTTTCTGGGCAACATAATAATAATTCTGATTCTGAATTCATTCCACAGCTGATCTGTCAAAATCATCAAATTAAATTGAATGATAATTTTACTATATACAGTTAATTCTGGAACCTAGTTTCCTTTTTCTAAAGGTCAAAACCTCTAACCAACCAAAGCATTTCCCACCTTTTTTTTTGTAATATATAATTATATATATTCTTTTTATGTTTATATGTACTATTCTGTAGTATCCATTGTTTTTCCTATTTGGGCGGATTTTGACAGTATCAATTGTCTTTTTCCTTTTCCTCTTAATTACTATAGTTATTTTTTATATAAATTAATTTTAAATTTTATGACAAGTTACTATTCTTTTACGGAATCCATATACTATTTTATTTAAATGAGAGATTCTTAGCTATTTTTGTATTATTTAATGTATATTGTCTCAGTTATATGAATGATTATTATCTTCTATTTTAACATTTTTTTTTGTTCTGGTACAGAGTCAAAACCTTTTATGTTATGCTTGAACCGATACATATTAATTAACACAGAATAAAATCTTTTTCTTATTTGGTAAGTATTTGAGAATTTCTCTTTATTTAAAACAAGTAAAAGCCTACACGAGAATTTCTCTGATTAGGTAATGTGATTATTACCTAATCATTTTGAAAATTACGTCACTATTTCAAAGTTTGTTGAGATATATATTTTTAAAATAAATTATACTTATCATTCTCATTCACTTGCGTCATTTTCTTTATAAATGATAGATAACCCATGATCATCTTGTACTAACTGATATTACTAAGACTTATTTTTGTTAATTAAATTTTACAATTAATCATGAATTTATTTATGAAAAAATATGTATCATTTAAAGGACATAAATTTAAATCCTTTTAAGAGATAAATAAATACAAAAAATTGGAAATTTTTATTTTTTTCAATAAAATTCATATCTCTTTATATCTATCATCTTTAAAAAAAAATCTAAATTTATATTCTTTAAAATCACATACACTTTCTTTATTTATAGTTTGCACAGATGTTAAAAACTTAAAATCATCAGCCACTGTATTTATCGACACGTACAAATCATACTGAGTAAGCTTGATTTGACATGTTCTATTTGTAATTATTCACTTTCATGTTACCCAAAAAAAAAAATTATTCACTTTTGGCCCCATCTGTAAAGTCAATTGATTAAACGGGCCATTCAGGCCTATTTAAGACCGTTTAAGCCTACTATTTTGAAATAGTATTTATACACTACGCTGTACTCGAATAATCCGTTTCGGCTCGTACATTAGATAAATTTTACATTCCCAATTAATTCATATTTCGAAATCATAAGTATTCACGTTTAATGTAAGGATTTTTACAATTTTTCAAAAAAAATTAGATTTTTAGAAATTAAAATTGTGAATAAGAATTTCATGAAATAATACCACCAAAATGGGTAATATTCTTAGATTTTCAACTATTAGGAAAGTTTTACATAATTTACAAAATATAAATAATTCTATTTTAATATTTTCATAACTATAATACTCTCTCTTATTAAGGTCATGGTCGTGATACTCTACTTCACAAAAGCATGAGTTCCTCTCATCTCTTTCACAGTGCCTTAATGGGTTTGATTTTCAATGTCACATTTTGACCCTTTGTGGTATATCAGAAATTTAAAAAGATAAAATAATTAATGATTAATTTTGTGATATCAATCCACATTCTTAAGAATCATTAACAATTAACCAAAAATAAAATCAGAAAACTTGAGGTAATATTCCATTTTGATAACATTTGTGAGAAATTCATTTTCTTAACTTATTCCTCTAATTCCCACCAACAAACGCCCCCTAAGATAAAGTGAGCTAAACGTATACAAGCATATTCATTTTTTACCCCAACTCATTTAATAAACCAAATATTTTGCGCACCAGTGAGTCTTAGCTCAAACATGGTACTTCCCTAGGTTTTTTAGGATCGACAACCTGTTGAAAGATGGATCCTTAATAAATGCCATTTCCACATTCTCCCAAAAGATTCCAGTGAAAGGCTTCGACGTTTTTTTATTTATTTCTTTTACTTTAGTTTGCCCAAAATGAAAAGTTTTACTAAAGACGAGTAAGGATATATATATATATATCTATATATATATATATATATATATATATATATATATATATATATACTGGATCTTTATATATATGGAGTAGAATTCTTTAATATTGGTGTTGAATTTAAAATTTGACACATCATATCTGATAGTCGTTAGATGAAAAAAAATCAACGGTGTCATATGTTTACAAATCAGAATTGTTAATTTTTTTGATCTAATGACTTTCAAATGAGGGGTCAAACTTTAAATTTGACACTGGTATCAAAAGACTTTACCCCCATATATATATATATTGATCTAATGACTCTCAAATGAGGTGTCAAACTTTAAATTTGAAATTGGTATAAAAAGACTTTACCCCATATATATATGTGTGTGTATATATATATATATATATATATATATATATATATATATAAGGAAGAATCCGTCTACAATTTTTTTTTTTATAAATTACACTAAGTATGACCGGTCATACACTCTTGATTAAAGTATGACCAGTCATATTTACAAAAAGTTTATAAATATAACATTCTCCATATATATATATAGGGTTTAGCGGATGTAAACTGTAAAGTGACTGCACCTAAGGATTGGTGCAGTCATATAAAATTACGTAGTTTTATAGTGTGAAAGCATTAAATATGAGGAATCATAACCATACAAAGACGGAAATAAATATAAAGTATTAAATATGAGAAATCATAACCATACAAAGGTGGAAATAAATATAATATTTCTATTTTTTACAACTAATTTTGAACACGAACTTCCTTTATCCCAACCAAAACGACGTAGGTGACTGCACCAATGCTTATATGTAGTCACATTACGAATAATTTTGCCATATATATATAGGATTTACATTTCTACAGCTGGTGTACGTGCAGCAATCAAATACTTGCCATATATAAACTTGAAAGCATTAAATACAGAGAATCATAACCATACAAAAGATGAAAGCATTAAATGTGGGGAATCATAATCATACACCTGTCTTTCGTAAAGCAGCTGCAGAAATAATTTTACATATATATATACATATATATATATGGGTTCGCTTTTTCTACAGTCAACGTAGATAACTTATCTACATTGAGCCCAAAATGACGTCGTTTTGAGGTGAAAACCAAGGTACTTTTGTAATTATAATTTATTTCAAGGTTATAATAGTCTTTTCATTATAATTTTTTTATTTTTCAATCCAAAACGACGTCGTTTTGGGAGCGAATGTAGATAACTTATCTACATTCACTTTAGAAACATTAAAGCTTATATATATATATATATATATATATATATATATATATATATATATATATATATATATATATATATCCTATCACAAAAGATAAAATAATCTTTATAATTCTAAAACAACGTTGTTTTGAGATTAAAAAATAAAAATAAATAATATTTTAGTAAAATTCATAATTCAAAGTGGAATGTAAAATTTCTAAAATACTCTTTATTTTTAATCTTTAACCCCAAAATGATTTCATTTTGAGGCTGTAGGAGATAACTTTATCTCCTATGATAGGAGAAATGTTTTTTCCACACACATATATATAGATATTAAATTTTTTTAATAATTAGATTGATTAATCTAATTTAATTTTTTCAATATAAAAATTCACTAGTCTTGGACTAGTAGACATCTCTGTTATCTAGATAAAAGACAAATACATATTTAAATTTGAACTTGAAATTGCTTATGGAAATAAAAGGATCATGTATCCGTTGATTCTTAATTCATTTCTTTGAAATATATGAAATGAAATTTTAAATAGAGTGAGCAAAATACTACAACTAAAGGAAAAATAATAATTAAGATAAAAAAAAGCTTTCTTTAAAATGGCAACTTCAGAATTTGAGCATGTTTTATTACAAGTAAGTTTCGGCCAATTCACCTCCAATACAATAAACCACTGTTGGTTAGCATTGTGAATATATATTTAAGTTCACGTGTCACCGATCTCATATATCTCAACAAATTACTTCTTACTTTATATACAGTATTAGCTATATATTTTATTTTATTTTTTTGATAACAAGCTATATTTTTTTGGTTGAAGAGACAAATATCATGACTTTTATAAGTAGATAATTTTTAGTTTTATAACATCTGAAAATATCACAAATATTTTACACACATCATTTTCCAATAATGTAACGTATATGCATAAATAGCCAAGACTTTTTGTGATGGGGATCATTGTATATACGGAGCAATGGTCATGGCAGATATTGTCGGCATTTGGCGAAGCAGTTTATCTTTGTTTGAAGTAAAGAGTCGAAAAAACCATGTTGGGAATAGGCATTCCGAATTTCCGATCCGTAATCATTTTAATTTTATTCGGGATGTTCAAACTTTGCGAAAATCTGAGTTGCCAAGTAGGATGTACCATTCTCTACTTGTGGAAATCCATTCATGTGCCATGCATGTGCTTCGCGTCTCATCAAGCACAACCCACATGCATTTGCTTGAGGGATTTTAATCTTGTAAGTAGATATATTCGTGCTGTATAGTTCATCATTCGTACAATAAGAAGTTGAAAATATTAAAATTATATGTATATTATAAAATTACCTTAAAACAGAATAATTATTTTAATTATTTCATATTAAAAGTGTTGGGTTATTCAAATGAGATGAGAATTACATTAGTTGGTAATTGATTAAGTGAAGAATATAAGTGGATGGACCCATGAATCCAATACCTTAAGATTTTGGATTAAGATATGGGGTCGAATCTACTTGCTAACGTTGGGCTAGCTTAGCTCATTGGTGATTGTCCCCCGGTATGGACTCCCCTTGGACCAACTTGACAGCGATAACAGAGCCGATTGAGTTGAGCTCAGCCTGGTGATTGGCTAGAAGCGAGTTGTAAACTTGGGCCTAGGTACTCAATTGAGGGAGAGCACTCGCCACGGGCTCCTCTTGGACCCGCCTGACAACGGTATCAAAGTCAGGTTACGGGGAAGAGCCCATGGCGAAATACCACCACCAATGGGTTAAAGCTACACCACCATATCAAGCGGGTCCAACACCATGTCTCAACCCAAAACACATTGGGTTTAAGATCCTTCCACTTATATGCTCTTCACTTAGCCTATTACCAATCAATGTGAGACTCATCATATTTGAATATCTCCCAACAATCTCCCCATCAAGTGTGAAATCCATTATTGGTTCGCTCCCCCTTAACCGAGTGCCCTAGGCCCAAGTACTCAACCCACCTCTAGCCAATCACCAAGCTAACTCGAGCCAAGTGGGTCCATCCACTTATATCCACTTCACTTAGCTCATTATCAAACAATGTAGGACTCATTATACTTGAATATCTCATCAATCTCCCCCTCAAGTATGAAAACAAACATTGATATGCTTCTTTTCTCTCCGAGTACCTAGGCTCAAAGTACTCCACCCGCCTCTAGCCAATTACCCGGCTAACCTGAGCACAAGCCGACCCTGATACGTACCACTGTCAGACAGACCCATGAGGAGCCCATGGTAGTAGGGGTGTTTGCGGTCTGGATTGCATCAGTTTTGAAGCAAAAATCATCTAATCCAATCTCTTTGCTTTGATCATTTAATCATCCATTCACTTTGTTTTTTTTTAAATCCAATCTAATTTTATTCGGTTTGGATTGGATCGATTTTTGATTTTTCAAAAAGTCTAAAATTTCAATCATACAAATCACTAGCTATATCAAAATAAAGCCATTTAAAGTTACAAACCACTGGAAAATTTAAATCTTCAAACTAAAACAAGTCTTAAAACTCACGAAGAGTTAAAATAGATTAATAGACAATAAAAAACTAAAATAAGATACTTTGCTATCAATAACATCCAATATTCTAAGTCTACAAAATAACAAGATTCCAAGTCACCATCTTTCGAAAATAAATAATATATAATACATTATATCGGTTTGAATTGGATCGGTTTTCACCTATCAAACCAAAAATTGATCCAATCCAATTAAAATATGCGGATTTTTTTTTCGATTTTTGGTTAATTTATTTATCGATTTTTCAATTCGATCACCACGATTTGAATTGGTTTGGATCAGTCGATGAACACTCTTATATGGCAAGGGACGACTATCAATAGGCTAAGCTACACCGGCGCTAACAAGTGGGTCAGACACTTAGAGATGGCAAAGTGGGCGACCCCATCCCGTCTCGCCTCGCCCGCCCCACTTTTGAGAGCGGGCTGTAAAACTCAGTCGGCCGAGCCGCGCCCATTTTGCCGGCCCTACCAAGACTGTGTCTTAACCCAAAACTTTAAGAGATTGAGTTCATGGTCTTCCTATTTATATGGACTTCACTTAACCCTCTACCAACCAATATGGAACTCCATCTCACTTGAAAATTCTCACAATCTCCCTTTTAAGTATAAAACCTAACATTGGTATGCTCCTTTTCAACTGAGTGCTAAGGCCCAATCACTCAACCCACCTCTAGTCAATCATCAGGCTAGCTCGATCTCAACCCAGCTCTGATACCATTATCAGGCGGACTCAGGGGAGCCCGTGGCGAGTGCTCCTCCTTAATCGAGTACCCTAGGCCTGAGTACTCAACTCGTCTCTAGGCAATTATCATGCTAGCTCAAGCCTAACCAGGCTCTGACATCACTATCAGGCGAGTCGAGGGAAAGTCCTTAGCGGGGGACCACCACCAATGGATTAAGGTTACACCACGATATAAAATAGATTTGACACCATGTCTTAACCCAAAACCTAAGACATTGTATTCATGATACCCCCACTTATATATAGATAACCCAACAAAAAGATAACTGGCAAAAACTTTTAATACAAATGATAAGCATTTATTAGGTTTACAACTGCATTCTTATAATAATTAAAAAATATTTAATTAAAACACATAATATAACAATAATAAAAAAGGTTGTTGAATATTCATTGACAAAAGATAATACAAGTATATAAAACAAATAGTATTCGCACATCTTCCTTTTAAATATAGATTATGGCTTTAATATTTCTACAGTGAATATAGATAAGTTATCTACATTCGCTCTCAAAATGACGTCGTTTTGGATTGAAAAATAAAAAATGTATAATGAAAAAGACTATTATAACCCTGAAATAAATTATAATTATAAAAATATCTTGATTTCCACCTCAAAACGATGTCATTTGGGGCTCAATGTAGATAACTTATCTACATTGACCGTAGAAAAAGCGAACCCATAGATTATTTGCAACAAAGCATTGTTTTATAAAAAAAATAAATTGATTAAATGCCTAAACTATCCTAAACAAAATAATTTTTTAAGTTTGAACTTTTGAGGCGGTAATAAAACTTCATGATAGTGTTACTATTAGGGGGCGTTTGGTTGAGGAGAAAATTTTATAAATAATAGAGAAATGTGATTACTAGGAAAATGGTTGGAATGTGAGTTTGATAGAAAAATATAAAAAAAGTTGTTTGGTTGGATAAAATTTTGATTGGGAAATTAGGTAACTTTTATAAAGTCTATGTTTGGGTGTAGGTAAAATATAGATGGGAAAAAAATTGTTTTTACGAAAATAACCCCGGTTTTTTTTTTATTTTTTTATTTTTTTAATCTATGTGTTTTTTACATTTAAATCAACCCCATTATTTAAGGTCCCAACTGAATTCTGTCACACTAGCACTTATGACATCTTCTTGTATGTACTTCATATACATAGATTGTCTCGTAGCAAAGTATAGCCACGTTGCAGCCCACATCATAGTTAATTATCAGAAGGATATAATGGTCTCCAAGAAATTTTATGCACAGTAATTTAGTCTGCTTTCCAAATAAAATCACCTACCTTTTGTCTTTCTAAACAGTGCCAATTCCTATGCAAATTGAAAAAATTGAAAAAGCAATGCAAATTGGATGGATGGGAATTTGGAGTGAATATGTTGAACCAAACAAGTGCAAACTAAAATGCTTGCTTCATTTGCATAGGAAAATTTCCAAAAACCATAAGGGGTTGTTTGGTATGAAGTAATTTCTTGGATGTTTTGGAAAGTGGAAGTGGGAATGATTTATTTCTACATTTGGTACAAGGAAAACATAAAACTTGACTGGGTATAGTTTATTCCCTGGCAACCATTTTACACTACTGATTGTGGAATCGAATTACCATTTAAAACATGGTAATTGTCAATTCCCAGGTCTTGGTTTCTTCACATGCCATTTTTCAGACTAAATTACCCCCCCAACCCTATCTTATCACTTGCAAAGGAAAGACAGCAGAAGAACTTTGGGCTCTGTTTGTAAACAAAACTTACCAGCACTATGATCCTACAATGATAACATCACGGTTTAGGAAATGCAAGATGAAGATTGATAAAGTTCAACATTAGGTCGTCCACTAAGATGGTCGTTCTTTGCGATTTGTTTTTTGGTATGTGCCAAATTGTCTTGAATAAAAGTTATTCTCAACAAGGGTATTTTTGTCAAATTTCATCATATTTCCAGTAATATTTTATTTTCAGCCAAACATCTCTACAAAAAAATTAACTAATATTCCCGGTAATATTTTATCCTACCAAACATTTTTTTTGTAAAATACCCAGACACTTTTTATTCCAGCCATATTCCAAATAATCGTGATTCCAGGATTCAAAAAAATTTCTCCAGTACTAAACGCCCCCTAAAAGGTAGCTTGATAACCTTATAATTCCAAGGTGGTGGATGTAGCACAATTCTAGGAAACGGAGAACGATGGAATAGAAGCAGAATTGAACGGGTCAAGTGGATGATTAATGGTATGTATGTGTGTCTGAAATTGCGATGGAAGCGAGCTTTAGGATGTGATTACTTTGAGGCGTGCATAAGTGTCCTTGAAATTAAAGAAACTTTTGGAATGATAGAAGCAATCAAATTGATGAAATTGCACATAACAGTTAATTGATGGCAAACAGCGGGAACCAAATGGAGCATAAGGCAAATGAGTGGAGTAGTCACAAAGAGAAAGTAAAGCTAGAAGGGTTGCCTCTGGAGAGTAGTCCATATGTGAAATACAATGATTTAGATGAATACAAGCACAATGCTTATAGTTATTATGGCATACAAGGGCAACTTCACCCAAAACCAAACCAAGTAGGTGGTAGCACAGATGCTCCCACTCCCTCCGGAGCCCAAACCATTTATGCCTCCCACTCACACCCCAATACGCACTAACTAGCTCATTCTGATATACGTAGGTTAGTCATTAGTGGAGGGAGAATCGAATTGGACTATTTGTATGAGGTTGTTCGAATTTAGTGCCATGTACAAAAAAATCACACTATTTATATACAATATATAGCGGGTAGTGGTCATCTTCTATCCCATCTTAATTTTCTCTTTTGCTATATACTAATCAAACATTATACACATTCTGTTCCAATTTTTAGCTAGTTCTTTTTGACATTTACGACATGAAGTATTGATGACGTGCAATGTGTAAGGGGATTGATGTAATTTAATTAATGAAGTTGATAGATTTTCAAACTCAAGCCAAAAATTCAATGATTTGCATTCTCCTCCTAAAAACAAAAGGGGAATGCTATTCATGAACCGTGACCATTTATCGTTTAAATTGCCAAATGCTTTTGAGATCCGTGAATATGTATTAGTTAATTAACAAATATGAGCGTTTGATATTTATTGGTTAAGCCCCAAAAAAAAAAAAAAAACTGTACGGAAACTGCATAACCCTAAACAATGATTCTAACTTATCCTAAACTTAATTGAATTGGTTTGATTCAGGATGGCTAAAGAAAATTTCAAACATCAAGCCAAATCAATACAATTAAATTTGGTTAGTTTGAATTTGTTTTACTTCGAATTCAAACCAAACCAATCGCTGAATACTCCTAACAATAATAACAAAAGGTTAAAACAACAAACTTATTATATAGTTGTTGGGATAGCCATCTCCTATAGGAATCCAAGCTCAAATTGAATTAGTTAGTGACCAAACCAATACACTGGATCTAATCACGCATAGTTGAGTATGATCTAAGTAAAAAATGCCTTTGAGTGGTTTGACTTGCAAGTACGTGATCCTTCTCTAGTGGGATGATATATATGCCGTTTTTAACTTGGTGTGCTTCTAGTTATTTTAATTCGGTGATTATCAATTAGGACTCCATCATACTTGAAAGCCCAACAGATCAAGGCCCATCAATTGTAACTAACTCCAACCAACTCTAGCTGTATAAACAAGACATAGTGCATAAATGTAAACGATACGATTCAGTTACTAATTACAATACAATGAGGTTTTATGTTCCTTCTGTTTTCTCTCTCTCTCTTTCTCTCTCATGTCTCTTGAATCTAACATGGTATCAAGAGCCTGATTTGATCCATGGAGACCTCAAATCCAACAATGGAAACCGCAGATTCAATGTTGAAAGCAACAGATCCGAAAGTACAAGGCTCGAATGTCACGGGAACGTCTACTTCGTTATGCTCAATTACAAGTTCAGTTCACACATTTTCCAGTCCAGTTTCGTTCAAGTTGAATGAAGATAATTTTCTGCCATGGAAGCAGCAAGCTCTGGCTACAATCAAAGGTTACAATCTTATGAAATTCATTACTCAAGATGCATCAACATTTCCAGAAACTGAAAGCTCCGATGCTGCGCTTTGGGAACAGCAAGATCAACTTCTCCTTTCATGGTTGCTTGGATCCATGTCAGAGGTAGTCTATATGAGAATGGTTGGATGTGAAAACTCCTATCAGGTTTGGCATAAACTTGATGAATTTTTCTCTTCTCAAACTAGAGCAAAAGTGAAACAATTGAAAATTCAATTGAGCAGTGCAAAGAAAGAAAGTAATGTCTCTAAATACCTGCTTCAAATAAAGAAGATAGTAGATTCATTGAGTGCAACAGGTTCTCCTGTTGGTGTAGAGCAACACATTGATGCAATATTGGATGGTCTTGGTGAGGAGTATGATCCGTTTGTTACATCTGTTATGTCTCGAACCGATCCTTATACGGTTGGTGAAATTGAAGCCTTACTCATGGCTCAAGAACAAAGGTTGGAGAAACACAAAAAAACTGAAGTAGGAAATCTTGAGGCTAACATGACTCAACTTCACCTTGGCAGAGGAGGATACAACAATAGATCTGGCTACAGTCACAGAGGCAATTACAACAATCGAGGAGGATACAATAATTCATATAGAGGAGGATACAACAATTTTAATAGAGGAGGATACAACAATTTTAATAGAGGCAGAAACTTCAACAGAGGAGGAAGGTTCCAAAGTAGAGGAAACAGATTTCCTGACACTCGCCCTCAATGCCAGGTCTGTGGCAAATATGGTCATATAGGCTGGGAATGTCATCATAGATTCAATCAAAATTTTCCCACTCCCTATAATCATGATAATGCTGTTGCACCACAAGCTCATGTTGCTGAAACCTCCTTCCCAAAGCAAGATGATACCAGTGAATTCTTTTCAGTGATGGATCACTCTTGGTATCCTGATTCTGGGGCCACCAATCACTTCACACCCGATGGAACCAAGCTTCTCAGCAAAACTCCATATCATGGTAAGGAATCTGTTCAAGTAGGTAAT
The DNA here is from genome assembly GCF_033153095.1 of Gastrolobium bilobum. NCBI lineage: Eukaryota > Viridiplantae > Streptophyta > Magnoliopsida > Fabales > Fabaceae > Gastrolobium > Gastrolobium bilobum. The sequence continues at coordinate 14,652 of NW_026898358.1, read as the reverse complement.
GGATCTAATTTGAAAATCAGAAATATTGGTCACACTGTTATACATTCACCATTCACACCCTTGTCCTTCACATTATCCAACCTTTTGCATGTACCTGGTATCTCTAAGAATTTACGCAGTGTCTCTCAATTTGCCAAAGAACATGATGTTCTTTTTGAATTTCATGCTAATGATTGTTTTGTAAAATCTCAGGCTACCAAGGAGATTCTTCTCCAAGGGAGGCTTGAGAATGGACTCTATGTCTTTGAAGGTACACCTATGTGCCCACCATCAAGTTGCTCAGCCTTCACAGTTGGGATCACTTCGAATAATACATTCACAAATTCTGTTAGCTCCAGAGAAGTTCCTATGAATACTTGTCATACTGTCTTAGATACTTGGCATGCTAGATTAGCCCATGCCTTTTTACCAATTGTAAAAACAGTACTCAAAGCTTGTCATATACCATTTACTAATAAAATGACTACTCAATTGTGTTGTGCTTGTTGTATGGCTAAGATGCATCAACTTCCCCTTCCCCTTTCTAATACTCTTTATAACTCTCCTCTTGAATTAGTTTTTACTGATGTGTGGGGCCCTGCACCTGTTGCTAGTACCACTGGTGCAAGATATTACATTCTTTTTGTTGATGCTTTTACCAACTACAGATGGCTTTATCCTATGACCAACAAATCCCAAGTTTATACCATATTTACTACCTTCAAAACCATGGCTGAATTACAGCTCAACACCAAAATAAAAGCCCTCCAAACTGACAATGCCAAAGAGTATCTCAAACTCACCCCATTTCTTCAACAACATGGTATTCTCCATCGTCTCACCTGTCCATATACACATCAGCAGAATGGCAAGCCTGAACGCAAGCACGGGCACATTGTTGAAACTGGCCTAGCACTTCTAGCAGCTTCTCATCTTCCCACTAGATTCTGGGATCATGCCTTCCTCACAGCCACTTATGTCATTAATAGACTTCCTACTCCAACCTTACATAACAAGTCCCCACTTGAAATTCTTTTCAAACGGACTCCAGATTATCTCTTTCTCAAACCCTTTGGTTGTGCTTGCTATCCATATTTGCGTCCATACAACAAACACAAAATTGAGTTTCGATCTGATCAATGCACCTTTCTTGGTTACCACACTACTCATAAGGGCTACAAATGTCTTACCCCTTCTGGCCAAATTATAATTGCCAGACATGTCCTCTTTGATGAACTGCTCTTTCCTTACAGCAAAATTACTTCCTTGTCCAATTCCTCATCCTCAACTACATCCCAACCTCTCACTTTCCCACCTGTCATTCCTGTTATTTCCTCAACCTCTACTTGGTGTGACACGCATATCTCTGATTCTCTTATTAATCCTATTAACTCTACTTGTTCTGTTCCTTTTGCTCCTAACTTTAATTGCAGGTCAGCTATTTCTCCAGATGCAGCAGAATCCTCTCTCGCATCTCCTCAATCTCCATCAACCAGTGGCATTTCTCCTTGTCAATCTACATCTTTACCATCGAACATCTCACCAGCTCCTCCAACCAACACTCACCCCATGCTCACACGTAGCAAAGCTGGTATATATAAGCCCAAAGCTTAGATCACTGCTCTTGAGCCCAGTTCAGTTGCTCAAGCACTAACTCAATCCCATTGGTTGAAAGCTATGCAAGAAGAGTACAATGCACTGCAGAAAAATAACACATGGAAGTTAGTTCCCCTTCCTTCAGATCGAAAGCCCATTGGTTGTAAATGGGTTTTTCGCACAAAGTACAAACCAGATGGCTCCATTCTCAAGTATAAAGCACGATTAGTAGCAAAGGGTTTTCATCAGAAAGAGGGCTTCGATTATTAGGAGACATTCAGTCCTGTAATCAAACCAGTAACCATTCGTATAATCCTCACCATTGCCTTATCCAGAAATTGGCCAATTCATCAACTGGATGTCAATAACGCATTCCTTAATGGTGAGCTTCAAGAAGATGTATACATGCAACAACCTCCTGGGTTCTTGGCCTCTGATCCATCCCTGGTTTGCAAGCTTACCAAAGCTCTTTATGGCCTCAAACAAGCTCCCCGTGCATGGTTTGACAAACTCAGCTCCACTCTTCATAATCTAGGCTTCATCAACACCAAATGTGACAGCTCTTTATTCGTTTCTTTCACACCAGCTCATACAACTTTCATTCTTGTTTATGTTGATGATATTCTCATTACTGGATCCTCCTCCTCGGCCATCACCTCTCTGATTCACTCTCTGAACAAAGCCTTTGCTCTTAAAGATCTTGGTTCACTCCACTATTTTCTGGGCATTGAGACTCTACCAACACTCACTGGTGGTCTACATCTTCATCAGTCAAAATATATCACTGATCTTCTCATTAAGGCCAACATGCAGCATTGTAAACCGATGCCAACACCAATGCTCTCCAGTACAAAGCTCTCTTCTTCTGATGGTTCCCCATTTGCTGATCCTTCTCTATATAGATCCGTAGTTGGTGCCTTACAATATGCCACTATCACTCGTCCTGACATTGCATACTCAGTCAACAAGGCCTGCCAATACATGCAAACTCCCCTTGACACTCATTGGAAAGCAGTGAAACGTATCCTCCGTTATCTCAGTGGAACCATCAAGCATGGTCTCACCATCAATCCATCCTCTCACTTTCACATCTCTGCCTACTGTGATTCTGACTGGGGATCAGATTTAGATGATCGTCGCTCCACCAGTGGCTTCTGTATCTTTTTTGTTGCCAATCTTATCACCTGGTCCTCCAAGAAACAACATGTTGTGAGTCGCTCTAGCACGGAGGCAGAGTATCGTTGTCTTGCTGCTACAGTTGTAGAGCTCACATGGCTTCGTTCTTTACTATCTGAGCTTCATATCACGATTCTGCGGCCACCCACCCTTTACTGTGATAACTTGTCTGCTGTGCTACTCACAGCTAATCCCATTTTTCACTCCAGAACGAAGCACTTCGAACTGGATCTCCATTTTGTCAGAGAGAAGGTACTTACCAAACTCCTCACAGTACATCATATTCCTGCTATTGACCAAATAGCTGATGGTCTCACCAAAGCAGTTTCCCATGCTAAGTTTTTGGACTTCCAAACCAAGCTGCGTGTTCTGTCTTCACAGCCCACTACGCTTGAGTGGGGATGAAAGCCCAACAGATCAAGGCCCATCAATTGTAACTAACTCCAACCAACTCTAGCTGTATAAACAAGACATAGTGCATAAATGTAAACGATACGATTCAGTTACTAATTACAATACAATGAGGTTTTATGTTCCTTCTGTTTTCTCTCTCTCTCTCTCTTTCTCTCTCATGTCTCTTGAATCTAACAATACTTGAATATCCTAACATAAATATAAGAGTAAATATCTTTTTTGGTCCTCAACAAATTTCACGATGCCCGATTTAGTCCCTAGCAAATAAAAAGGCCTATTATGGTCCCTAGCATAGATACTTTTCCATATATATATATATATATATATATATATATATATATATATATGGTTCGTCTTTTCTACAGTCAATGTAGATAATTTATCTAAAATTATCTACATTAGCCTAAAACGACATCGTTTTAAGACGGAAAATAAGGTATTTTTGTAATTATAATTTATTTCAGGGTTATAGTAGTCTTTCTCATTATAATTTTTTAATTTTTCAACCCAAAACGACGTCGTTTTGAGAGTGAAGGTAGATAACTTATCTACATTCACTTTAGAAATATTAAAGCCATATATATATATATATATATAGGCAGGTTATATTTATAAACTTTTTGTTTATAAACTCTTACAAACACATTATGTTCTCCCGGGAGTATATAGTGTAATTTGCAAAAATTTATAATTTTTTTTTGTAAATCCGCTATATATATATATATATATATATATATAGGACAAGCTTTTGTTAAATGGTGGATAGAATTTGATGCTTCAAGAGCTTACCCAGAAAATGTAAAGCTCTGGTTTAAAAAACATCCAAAAAGCATCAAGCCAGCTGATCCAGAAACCTCCCTTTTCTTGAATCAAAAGGCTCAGATCACAGCAGCATTAGCAGCGTCAACCAGCAAAGAAAATTTTGCAAAAAATTTGCAAGGTATTCTTCAATTACTCCAAGAAGAAGCTGAGAGTTCTAAACAGAAGACAGGTTCTTCATCTCCTTCTATCTCTTCTTCAACAGAAGACTTCTACCAAAATGAGGATGATTGTTTTGGAATCAACTTAGCAGAAGACTGTTGAAGAAAACCACTGTAGTGACGCTGATGGCAAAATGACATGAGCATGATGTCAGCATAAGGTGACGCATACAGTGACGTAATCAAAGTGTCGGCAGAAACTGTAGCATCACGAGTCAGTTAACCTACACTGTTCAAACAGTACCGGTCATGTATCTGAAATTGAGCGTGGAACTCCACGGTTAGTTACCAATTACAAACCTCTTAATCAAGCTCTTCAATGGATTCGATATCCGATTCCAAATAAGAAAGATCTTCTCAATCGTTTGTATTCAGCAAAAATCTTTTCTAAATTTGACATGAAATCTGGGTTTTGGCAAATCCAGCTCAATGACAATGAATGTTACAAGACAGCTTTTACTGTTCCATTTGGTCAATATGAATGGAAGGTAATGCCTTTTGGACTAAAGAATGCTCCCTCTGAATTTCAGAGAATCATGAATGATATCTTCAATCCATACTCAACTTTCACTATCGTCTACATTGATGATGTTCTTGTCTTTTCTCAATCTATTGATCAACATTTTAAACATCTTCATATTTTTGTAGATGTAATTAAGAAAAGTGGTTTAGCTCTTTCTAAATCAAAGATCAATCTATTTCAAACAAAAATCAGGTTCCTCGGTCATACTATTTATCAAGGGACTATTACTCCAATTTGTAGAGCTATTGAATTTGCTGACAAATTTCCCAATCAAATTATTGATAAAACTCAATTACAAAGATTTCTTGGTTGTTTAAATTATGTAGCTGACTTCTTTCCTCAGCTTAATAATCTAATCAAGCCTCTCCATAATCGTCTTAAGAAAGACCCTCCTCCCTGGACTGATGTTCATACTGACGTAGTCAAACAGGTCAAAGCTAAGGTAAAGGAACTTCCTTGTCTTTATCTTCCCAATCCTCAGGCTTTACTCTTGCTTTTCCTGATGAGACCTTTAGCAATGAGATCAGCAATTTCTTTTTGACAAAAGACAAGAAGTTCACCACTCATTTGAATAGGACGAGCTTTGGTTGGGATTTGCCTTTCATTAAAATCCTTTTCATAGGGAAGATCTACAATATGTTTTTTCCTTTGCCAAAAAGCATTCGGAAGATCATAACAGATTGTAATTTGGATTTGTTCAAGCAAAACTTTGATCTTTTGTTGAACTTCAGGCTGCTTTAACTGATTTTCAATATTCTTAAAAGAAATTTCTTCTTTAAGGAAATTGATTTGTTTTTGTTTGTAATGGATAAAATTCAAATCTCTTATGATGGGTTTCTTAAGAAATTTAAAAACAATTGGTTTGTCCAAATGATAAGTAATTATACCCTCATCTGTGATAGTTAGAGGAAAAAGAGATTTGATGAACGGAGTTCCAAGAATAACTCCATTTTTGAGGTTTTTAACAAGGAGAAACGGTGTTTCAACTTTTAAATTATCATTTTCAATGATTGCTTTCGGAAGTTTATAATTAACCTGAAGTTTTGAACCACTAGCAGTACTAAGCCGTTCAGAAGTTTTTTCAAAATATTTAGTAGGAATTAGACCTTCTTGAATGCAGTTTGAATCTGCCCCTGTGTCAAACAGAGCTTCAATTTCAAGGTCAAAATTACCTACATTTTGAGTTTGATTGGGATATAGAATTTTTGAATTGTTAATTGATTAATTAATCCTAAAAATTCTTCGTCTTTAAGATTTTTATCTTCATCTGTTTTAGACAGAGTATTTTCCATACTCGTTCCCGTTGATTCTTCATTTTGTAATTGAAGAAAGATGTTCTGATGAGTTTGTTGTTGTTCTTTGATTTGTTTAACTTCAGTTTTGAGAATATTGATCTCATACTGAAGATCTTGGACAGTTATAGGTTTGACAGTAATACTCTTTTCTAGTTTTTTAAGGGTATCTTTAAGATTAAACTTATTAGGAACCAACAACTCTTTAGATTTAGAAGAACTGGTTTCCAAGGATGATTTTAATTTTGCTAAGTAAGCTTTCTTTTCATGGGGATCACTGATTGAATCTATGACCTCGAACAAAAGATCTTGTTCTTTAGTCAAGATATTAATTTCTTGCGAGGATTGTGAGTCCTCACTAGAAGATAGATCATCTTCATGAATTTGTTTAAATCTTCTGAGGATTCTTTTCCAGATTCTTCATCCGAGGATTGGATTAGAAGATTATTGATTTGTTCTTCAATAGAAGGATCAAGGTTTAGGTTATTTAGTTTTTTCTTAAGCCTACAATATTTACTAATATGTCCAGGTTTACCACAGCTGTAGCAAATAGTTGGCTTAATTGGTTTGGATGTATTTTGTGATTTATTTGTTTCAGTATTTGGCTTAGGATTTTCATTTTTAAACCTTTTATTGTAATTGGGTTTCTTACGAAAATTCCTAAAAGTTTTAACTTGTTTATGTTCCTGTTGATACCAGTGGGTTCCGGAAGTGTGAGGAGGGAAATGAAGTAAACTAGAGCAGAAATGGAAAGCAGGAAAGTAGACGGACTACTATATAAATTACTGAAATTAAAATGCAGAAATTAAAACATAAAATAAATTTAAGGTGAGAACCCAAGCTGTATACGGTAGGCCGAAGTCAAACTTGGGTGGAAGGATGGAGAAGAGAAGAGTTCATTACATAAGCATGTATGAAATAAAACTTTTATTCAAAACATAAAGATTGAGATTACAGTTACAGATTGAAAGATTAAAGAGAAAACAGAGAAGAAGAGAAAACTCAGAAGTACCTCGCAGTCTCTCTCTCTAGACTATCTCTCTAAACTCAGCTAACAAAAGGATGCCTTCAACATACTGAAGCGACCCTTTAAATAGATTGAAAAATTACTATTGCTACAGTACAAGTTACATGACCGGTACTGTTTGAACAGTGTAGGTTAACTGACTCGTGATGCTACAGTTTCTGCCGACACTTTGATTACGTCACTGTATGCGTCACCTTATGCTGACATCATGCTCATGTCATTTTGCCATCAGCGTCACTACAGTGGTTTTCTTCAACAGTCTTCTGCTAAGTTGATTCCAAAACAATCATCCTCATTTTGGTAGAAGTCTTCTGTTGAAGAAGAGATAGAAGGAGATGAAGAACCTGTCTTCTGTTTAGAACTCTCAGCTTCTTCTTGGAGTAATTGAAGAATACCTTGCAAATTTTTTGCAAAATTTTCTTTGCTGGTTGATGCTGCTAATGCTGCTGTGATCTGAGCCTTTTGATTCAAGAAAAGGGAGGTTTCTGGATCAGCTGGCTTGATGCTTTTTGGATGTTTTTTAAACCAGAGCTTTACATTTTCTGGGTAAGCTCTTGAAGCATCAAATTCTATCCACCATTTAACAAAAGCTTGTCTCCTGAGTAATGGTAGTCTGATGCCTGTTTTCTCGCCGTAATTGTACTGCCATGAAAATATCCATGCCAGAGAGAACTTTGAGAAAAAATGCAGATCTATTGGAAAGGGATCTGCTAGATTGTCGAATTTTTTGGAAAAGATTGTCATTCCTTCAAAGACTTGTGGAGGAAGGATATCAAGGATTGGTCCAAAATAATCCCACCATTTATTAAACCATTGCGGGAAATTATATTGGATATTTTGCTTAAAGTAAATTAACCATGAATGTTTGTTTTCTTTATTTTGCATGAAGAAGACATTGGTCCAGGCTAATTCATAGTCCCAATAATTATATCCAATTGGATCATAAGGCTGGGAAAATTTGGTTATTTTATTTGGATTTCCATATTCTGCTGGGGTGATTACCTTGAGAATCTGGATGGTTGAATGAGTAATAAACTCGGGGTCTTTTGGACTCTTATAGTGTTTGATGGAAATAGAGTTTGAATCAAGTAGAATAAACTCATAAAAATTTTGGGACTTAGTTGGAGAATGTGGTTTGAAATGAAATTGTCGTCCTTTGAAGTCTTTGGGGAAGATCTTCACAGGAACCTTGGTTGGTTTATTATCCCAGTAGGATGGTTCCATTTGGATTACGTCTAGAAACTTGTTCTTTGAGACGTATGGTGTTTGAGGTTTTGGTTTCTGGGTAGAAATAGGTTTGGGTTGGATTTCTAGGGCCCTGTTTGGACGGTTAGAGATCTGCTTGGTTTTTAGGTTATCAATCAAAACAGAAAGACTTTCTTCCTGTTCATCTTCTGAAGCTATTTCAGCCCAGGTTTTCTTTGGTAGATGGGTCAAACCTTGGTCTTGGAAGGCTTGAAGTGTTTGGATTGGCATTGCATAGTCTGCTTTGGATTGTTTAGAAGAGGAAGTATCCTCAACTCTTTGGGTAGATGACCCAGTTTGGGGTTGGGTAGATGACCCGGATTGTTGTTGGGCTGGAGACCCAGTTTTTTCTAATTTTTTAGCTAACCCAGCCAGGATTAGCTTTCCTTTCCTCTCTTTAGAAGAGGTTGATTTTACCGATTTCGGCATGACAGGACACTGTTTATCTTCCCTGCAGAAATTCACGAGTGAGATAATCAGGGAGAGAGTTTGAGGTGCCTTTGAGATATTCAATTTCAAAATCAAAAACACTTAAGATAGCTTGCCATCTAGCAAAAATTTGTTTAGATGCTAGATTCTTTACGTCCTTTTGTAAAATGTCTTTTGCAGATTTGCAATCAACACGGATTAAAAACTTTTGATTTAATAAATCAGATTGAAATTTTGAAATACATAAAACAATTGCTAAAACTTCTTTTTTGACAGTGGAATACTTTTGCTGTGCTGAATTCCAATGTTTTGAAGTGTATGCAATGATATGCTCTTTGTCTGAGACTCTCTGTTTAAGAATGCCACCATAACCTATGTCAGAGGCATCAGTTTCAACAATTTTGAAAGCCTGAGGATTGGGAAGATAAAGACAAGGAAGTTCCTTTACCTTAGCTTTGACCTGTTTGACTACGTCAGTATGAACATCAGTCCAGGGAGGAGGGTCTTTCTTAAGACGATTATGGAGAGGCTTGATTAGATTATTAAGCTGAGGAAAGAAGTCAGCTACATAATTTAAACAACCAAGAAATCTTTGTAATTGAGTTTTATCAATAATTTGATTGGGAAATTTGTCAGCAAATTCAATAGCTCTACAAATTGGAGTAATAGTCCCTTGATAAATAGTATGACCGAGGAACCTGATTTTTGTTTGAAATAGATTGATCTTTGATTTAGAAAGAGCTAAACCACTTTTCTTAATTACATCTACAAAAATATGAAGATGTTTAAAATGTTGATCAATAGATTGAGAAAAGACAAGAACATCATCAATGTAGACGATAGTGAAAGTTGAGTATGGATTGAAGATATCATTCATGATTCTCTGAAATTCAGAGGGAGCATTCTTTAGTCCAAAAGGCATTACCTTCCATTCGTATTGACCAAATGGAACAGTAAAAGCTGTCTTGTAACATTCATTGTCATTGAGCTGGATTTGCCAAAACCCAGATTTCATGTCAAATTTAGAAAAGATTTTTGCTGAATACAAACGATTGAGAAGATCTTTCTTATTTGGAATCGGATATCGAATCCATTGAAGAGCTTGATTAAGAGGTTTGTAATTGGTAACTAACCGTGGAGTTCCACGCTCAATTTCAGATTGCTTATTGACATAGAAGGCAGAACAAGACCAAGGACTCTTGCTTTTCCTGATGAGACCTTTAGCAATGAGATCAGCAATTTCTTTTTGACAAAAGACAAGAAGTTCACCACTCATTTGAATAGGACGAGCTTTGGTTGGGATTTGCCTTTCATTAAAATCCTTTTCATAGGGAAGATCTACAATATGTTTTTTCCTTTGCCAAAAAGCATTCGGAAGATCAGAACAGATTGTATTTTGGATTTGTTCAAGCAAAACTTTGATCTTTTGTTGAACTTCAGGCTGCTTTAACTGATTTTCAATATTCTTAAAAGAAATTTCTTCTTTAAGGAAATTGATTTGTTTTCGTTTGTAATGGATAAAATTCAAATCTCTTATGATGGGTTTCTTAAGAAATTTAAAAACAATTGGTTTGTCTAAATGATAAGTAATTATACCCTCATCTGTGATAGTTAGAGGAAAAAGAGATTTGATGAACGGAGTTCCAAGAATAACTCCATTTTTGAGGTTTTTAACAAGGAGTTTCAACTTTTAAATTATCATTTTCAATGATTGCTTTCGGAAGTTTATAATTAACCTGAAGTTTTGAACCACTAGCAGTACTAAGCCGTTCAGAAGTTTTTTCAAAATATTTAGTAGGAATTAGACCTTCTTGAATGCAGTTTGAATCTGCCCCTGTGTCAAACAGAGCTTCAATTTCAAGGTCAAAATTACCTACATTGAGTTTGATTGGGATATAGAATTTTTGAATTGTTAATTGATTAATTAATCCTAAAAATTCTTCGTCTTTAAGATTTTTATCTTCATCTGGTTTAGACAGAGTATTTTCCATACTCGTTCCCGTTGATTCTTCATTTTGTAATTGAAGAAGGATGTTCTGATGAGTTTGTTGTTGTTCTTTGATTTGTTTAACTTCAGTTTTGAGAATATTGATCTCATACTGAAGTTATAGGTTTGACAGTAATATAGGTTTGATTAAACAGTCTTTAATACTGGTTTCCAAGGATGATACTGGTTTAGGTTATTTAATTTTTTCTTAAGCCTACAATATTTACTAATATGTCCAGGTTTACCACAGCTGTAGCAAATAGTTGGCTTAATTGGTTTGGATGTATTTTGTGATTTATTTGTTTCAGTATTTGGCTTAGGATTTTCATTTTTAAACCTTTTATTGTAATTGGGTTTCTTACGAAAATTCCTAAAAGTTTTAACTTGTTTATGTTCCTGTTTTTTATGTTTTTTAGGTTTTGTAGTACAAGGCAGACCAAATTGTTCACAAAATGATCCTAGATCTTTACGATTTTGAGTTTTTTCTTTTGCAAGTTGACGTTGGATTTTATCATCTTGACAGATTTTTAAAGCTACCTTTTGGATATAAGCAACTAATTGTCCATAACTTAATTGCTCATAAGGGATATCTCCAGTTAGAGATTGATGACGGATTTTATCCCTAACTTTGTCTCCTAAAGATTTTGGAAGACCAGCTAAGAATTTTTCTTTCCAGAAAGGTTGTTGACTATCATCTCGAGTGTAAACCCTAGTTAGGAAGGTATCTTTATACCAGCGAAAGTCACCTAAGGTTCTACATTTAAGATTGGATAGGAGTTCAGCAGAACGATCTTTCCATAAGGATGGATCACCAATGAAATGTTGGATAATGGTGAAGATTAATTGATTAACAGCATCTGGAATAGTTTTTCCATCAGAGACTATAGGAATGCCATCAGGATCAACTTTAATGGCATTAAGAACAGAATTTTTTTCATCTTCAGAAAGATAATTATCCCACCAACCTTTGAGTTGACCAGAGAAGCCAGAGACAATAATATTGACAATAATTGCTTCAGAACAATTATGAGAAGTTTGATAGGCAGTTGCAACCATAGTCATATGGTGCATTATATTGAGTATGTTATACTCTGATTGACCATCTATGTTCCATTCATAGACGTTGTTACCATTAAAACTTTTGAAACTTGTATTCTTTTCTTCAAGTAGAAGATCAGGAGCAGTTGCTTTTTGGTAATAAAGTTTGGAAGGGTTTCTCCAATTATTAATACCAGTTATAGGATTAATTTTAATTTCAGATTTGTTATCTGACTCAGGAGATTCATCATAATGATTCAGAGTATTGATAGTTTTTGACCGAGTGTTATGTTTATGAGACTGTTGAGTCTCTTGATCAGAATGTTGTGGGGTATCAGGAATGGTTAATGTACTTAACTTCTCATCAATTTTTTTAAGAAATTCATCCTGAGACTGAGATTGAGCAGGTTTTAACTTTGCAAACTCTTTTCTAAGTTGATCATTCATTTTGAAAGGTTTGAACAAAGGTTTTTCTAAGTTTTTAGAAGAAGATGCAGAGGATGAAGGTTCAATAGTTTTGATAAGTTTTTCACCCAAAACTTGAAGATATTTGTTGGTGTAATTAGATTGCTCAATAAGATTTTTAAAATCCATTGGAGAGACTTGTTCATTTTCATCTTTTAATTTAAAAGGTGAAGCAAGAACAGACCTACTTTTGTTATCACAAACTTTTGGGAGATAGAAAGAAGTTGTGGGAGGAAATTCAGACTTGATAATCTCTCCTTCTTTCAGGTGCCAATCAGTGATGACATTAGCAGATTGAGGAGTCTTGAATGGATAATCAATGTCCTGTTGGACAGAATAAGCTTGAAACCAATCAAAGAAAGGAATATTTAACTCTACTTTGTCAAGAAAGTTATAAAATTCTTCTTGAATTAGTTGTCTTTTAATTCCCTTATAATTTTGGAAGAACCATTCTTTTTGAGGAGACCGTTCCTCAGAATTAAAGTCTTTCCTAAGGGTTTCCTTATCTATAATGAACTTATATAACATCATAAGAATTATGCATAGAGGAATAGGTTGGAGATTGAATAGATTTTGGGGATTGGATGATACTTTGTTCATTTTCTTCTTCTTTTTGGGTATATGAAGGTTTAGGAATAGAAGAAGAAGTGTCCAAACCTTGGAGATGGAGATTGAACCTACTAGGTTCAGAGATTGTAGAGAAAGATCTCCTTGAAAGAGCAGATTGAAAATCTTCAGAACGAAAATCTTGAGTTTGAACAGACCTGGAAGAACTTGCAGAACTGAAAGAGTTTCTTCTATCGAAGATTATTTCAACAGCACCACTTGGGAACTGCTTGATTTCTCTAAAGTTTGGAGTATCTCTTGGTTGAGCAGGTGTTGCCTTCTCAAGTCTCCATTTATCTGGTAGGACTATGTCAGTCCAACGGATGGTTTTGGGAACAGTGACATTTGCTCTAGACATGTCAGTAAGGAACAAAGTAGTTTCCCCAGTTTTCTTGGGTTTAAGAACCCTAGAGATGGAAGAATTCAATACTTTATATTGAATCCTAAAAAGCAAAGCTGCTGGAATAGATCCGGATTTCATGTCCAGACCACTTGTCTCAATGTTCAAAGTTAAGACATCCAAGATATTTTTATCTTGAAGACTAACCATACGATCAGGATAACAATTGAAAAAGATTGGTCCATTGCTTAGGCTTGTTTCAACAGTTCCAAGTATAGAATCTGTAAATTTGTTATGCCTTGTATCACGAAGGCATAGAAGAACAGAAGCATTTAGACCTTCAATTCCAAGAGGTTTAATAGCCACTTGGACACATCCGATGTGCAGATAGTTATAACTTTGTTTATGAGTTTGTATAGACGATTTTGAAAGTAGTTGAAATTCTTCAAATTCCTTATTTAAAGGGATATTTCTTTCAACTGTTCTGATGATATAGTCAGATTTCCGAAAGAAGTTTCCTTCGGGTTTGTACAGTTCATTAGTTGGAATTCTGGGAATTTCCCAGTTATCCAGATCTTGATTGATATCTTCAAAGGAGATTTCTTCTTTAAAAATATTTTTTGTATGATTTTTAACTTGATCTTTATGGATGGAAGAAGAAGATGGCTGAGATGATTTGAAAGAGAGCTTAGAAGAGAAAGATTTAAACATGATAATAAAACAGATGTATTTCCCAGATATCTGAACCATCATTTGGATCCATAGTAATACAGAGATAGATGTAAATTAACTTTTATCAACTGAGCATTAGATTAAGATTTTAACGTAAATAAACAACAGATTGTCAGAGATCTTCTTGATCCCTTGTTCAACATCGGCAAATTTGACTTACTGCCCTTCATATGGGACTTACTGCAACAGCTGAACAAGTTCTCAAGACTTTCATTTCTCATCCTACAATCATACATGCTTCTAACACATGTTAAAATGTTAACATAAAGCTCAGATAAATAACAGATAATTTAGATCTATCCATATATTCCTACTTCCCCATCAGGCATCTGAGAGTCGTTAGATCAAAAAGATCAATGGTGTCACATGCTTACAAATAAGAGCCGTTAGATCTTTTTGATCTAACGGCTCTCAGATGAGGTGTTAAATTTAAAAATTTGACACTGGTGTTAAGCTTACCTCATATATATATATATATATGTTAAATTTAAAAATTTGACACGGGTTAAAATGATCCTACCTCATATATATATATATATATATATATATATATATATATATATATATATATATATATATAGAGAGAGAGAGAGAGAGAGAGAGAGAGAGAGAGAGAGACGGTGACGCTGGAACTAAATAGTTCTTGTGCTGTGGTTTTTTGGGTTTTAGTTTCTTCATGTTGGATTAATTAAGAATTTTATATTTACAACATAATTTCACTTTTCACCTATTGAGTTTAAATGATCTTGTTTAAGTTACAAAAATGTGTTGGTTGAGTAATCCCATTATAAAAATTCTGTAACTGGTGCTTTTTAGAAGTTTT